>NW_027466092.1:11420000-11902500 GCF_046127955.1 Nelusetta ayraudi | reverse complement strand
ATAATGACAAGATTCAAAAAAATGTTATAGCCCACACACGTAAAGCGAACGGCAGAGATGGCCCAATCCGGTTGTGTTTGGTTTCAATTTGGTTTTCAATAGGATACAAGGACTCAACATATGCTCGACCAAACGGTTAAGCAGAATGTTAAAGGATTAAACATCCAGAAAAATCAGAAACTCAGTATTTAACTGTGTGATCCTTTTTCTGGATTAGAACAAACAGCATTTTAAACAACATTATCACCATGAGAAAGAGACTTTCCTTCGTCTAACCACCAGTTCACTCTCCTGCATCTTTTTTTCATCTGTTTCAACCAAAGTGGTGCAGCTGGTGGGGTAGGGAGACCGAACGACAAGAGACACAGTTATGTAAATCTGAAATGTCAAAGCTTCATATATTTAATTGCAAGAACAGATTCAGCAGCACACAGAGACCACTAACATGGCGCTAGTTTGTTTGATTTCATTCAACTGAATTTTCCATAGATTCTTTCACCAATAAGCTCCTTTACAGAGGAAGAAGCATAAGCAAGGCCTGATTTTGAAGTTTCTGTAACAAGTTAAAAAGAACAGAGACGGAATGCCTGGACGAAGATGGCATTGAAAGTTGCGAACAATAGCCACTGCTAATGAAATTAGCATGTACAAATAAAATCTATTATGTATGCTGCTATTTTTTTTGGTGGACTTTTTTTTTAAAAGCTAAAATTCAACACTCATACAATAATGATGTTTTTTCTTAGTGGGAACTTAGATTTGTGTGTGCCAAACTGGTTTTGGCAAGAGTTCTGCCAAACACAATGTAGCTTAGCTGTGTGTGGCTAATGTCACGTGGCAACAGTCTCTGATTTGTGTCTCCCTTATTCCAAACATTTTCAATGGACTCGTTAACAGATGTATCCATTGGGTGAATCCGAACAGTTCTAGGACAGGATATCGCCAAGCCTAGTTGGAAGAAGTCGAGAAAGTTTAGCCCGAATAAGTCTGGAACTGGAGTGGCCTTGAGCAAAACACTGAGTTTCCAACTTGCCCTGGGACTTTTACAGAGCCTTTAAGGAAAAAAGTAAAAAGAGGAGAAAATAATTTTTCAGTATAGCCCCAAAAATATAGCAGCTGTTTCCTGTCTCTCTCACTTTCTCTCCATGTATATTTATATACACTGTCTTTCCGCAACAGTGATGTAAGACCGTTATTAGCATGTTAAAGAATATAATGGTAATTTGCAGTCATAAAGACATATAGGTGGCGGAGACGACCGAGAGGCATGATGTTGTGTGTTCGCCGTGCCGGGGGATGGCCGTCGGAGTCGCTTTGAAAATGAGGGACAGGAGGGGAGGGGAAGGGAGCGGGTGAGGCGGTGAATAATTGATAGTGGCTGAGAGCGATATGAGTTTACTTAATGTGCCCAGCAGCGCAGGCTAAGAGAGGAGCTGTTAGCGATTCCACCTCAGGCCCAAAACTCAGGCAGGGGAAAGTAGGCGGGGTGAGAGGTCGCTCTGTAGTCAGCCACTTCCTCTCGGCCTTCCACTACATCCTGTCGGACGGCGCAGGTGCACATGTGCGTTGAATTTTTATAGTTTATTTTTTAGGTTTAATTTTTTTGGTTCTTAATTTGCATGTGTGTGTGTGTGTGTGTGTGTGTGTGTGTGTGTGTGTGTTCTGAGGCATGTGCACAGCTGGATGTGCCTGTTAGCAGCGCTGCTGCAGCCCTCAGGTTTCTCTCCCTGACTGGTAATAAAGTGCTGCTGTCACACGCCCCAGATGCCGCTCCAGAAGGACCAAACACAAAACTCTCCCAACTCGGTCCCGGCTTCTCCACACTCCGTCTTCTCCCGCGCACAGTTCCTGCCTGTGCGGCTTGGTTGGTCTCAAAGTGAAATATGGATCACTACGATCCTGAGAACATTAAAAATATGGTGAGATGTGTCTGTTAGGCTGTTTAAAGCTAAGTTAAAGAGTGGATTCAAAAGCATATGGTTTGAAACTGTCTTATAATTCCATTGCAAAGAATCATTTTTAAAGAAAATGAAAAATTCATCATCAATTATGCCATCTATATTTACATAGAATATACAAAATGATTTTTGAATATTTGCACAATAATAACAACAACAATGTAAAACAGATTTTTTTTTTCTTAGAAGTGTTTAGTTTGAGTAGATTGTTGTCGAAAAAACAAGCAATATGTGGCACGCAAATAAACAATTGTGATATTATTCTCCAATTATCTCTTTACACAGTTTTAAGTTAAAAATCACAATTGCACATCCAAATAAATCAGCCTCAGACTGTACAAACGTGTTTTGCATCTATTGCAGAAAACTGAAACATAAAGTGAGAAACCACAGGGAGAAGAAAGAAACAGTGTCCAGGTGCAATGCTAACAGTGTTAACACTGGCTGGAAACATTTGGCTCGTCTAATTCTGTCTCCCGTCTGTCTTCTCTGGCTTCAACAGACGTCCTGGGCTCCTCAGGACTGAGGCTGGAGGAGGTCTCCACACTGATGCTGCAGCTCGTCGCCTCACCAGAGGAGCTGTCAGCGTCTCCCCAGTGTGTCGGTGTGCGGTCGGTCTGGGCCCTCGGTAGGATTACTGACAGCGTCTCTCGTGTGCTCCCACTTCCAGACGGAGAGAATCTTCCTCTTTCCTCCCCCTCATTTTTCTCCTCCCTCTTCTCCTCCTCCTCCTCCGTGTCGCAGCGCGATCCCGCCGTTCCCCTTGATTTACCAGACATCCTCTTTTCCCCTGCTGTCACATTTGGTACAGATGGTTAGGCTCTACCGAGCGGCCTGTCAGTCTCCATTTGGCCGCCTGGACGTGACAGCGGCCCTGATGGCTCGTGAAGGGCCCCTGACTTACCAGCACTGAGACACTGACGTTTCTCTCAGCGGGAGGAGGCGGTTCGTACGCATCGCGGCAAGGAAATGGAGTAGATGGAGTTGACCCAGAGAGCCCCAGAACCGGGCCACCGGAACTCGGGGAGGTGATGGTGAGGGTGCTGGTGATGATGAGGATGATAACAATGGAGAAAGTGAGGAAAGAAGAACAAGCGGAGTTGAAATTAAAAAGGTATAGTTGGGGAAAAAAGAAAAAAAGGAAGTATTTAGAGAAAAAAGGAAGGACGCACGCACGCACGCACGCACGCACGCACGCACGCACGCACGCACGCACGCACGCACGCACGCACGCACGCCCCACTGCCACCGTAGCTCCCTGCACACTGGCAGTGATGCTGATGCAGGTGGAGCAAAGAGCAAAATAAACTTCCATGCCCTCTCGCTCTCTCTCTCTCTCTCTCTCTCTCTCTCTCTCTCTCTCTGTCTCTCTTTGTCTCTCTCTCTCCTCTCTCTCTCCCTCCTCCCTTGCTCTCTCTCACTCTTTCTCCCCCTCCCTCTCTCTCTCACTTTCTAAAAACAGTAAAGAGTGGCTGGATTTTTCTCCTTTGAAACATTAACACACAAGTTTACAGTTATTAACCTGCTTTGTTTTTTCTTTCAAATCCATTTTAGTTCCGCATTACAGATATGCAATACTTAATTAAAAAAAACAACAAAAAAAACACATAGGATTGAATAAAAAATACACTTTATATCATAATTGATTCCTCATCAATGTGTCACCAATTACTTGCAAAAACAAAAATCCACATCATCATTTTTGACTTTTACAAGTTTGTCATATTTTCTATTTTTGATGAAACTCTGGGGTTTAACAGTGATGATTATGTGGTTTTGACAGTTGTTTGAAATGTTGCAATTTAAAGATTTTTGTTCCCCAATTTTCCCCACTTTCATCTTTGTGTCGCCAAATGAATCAGCCACTCGCCAATAAGCAGACACGGGATGGTGACATTTTTGTTTTTTGTTTTTTGTTTTTGTTGTTTTCTTTCTGCTGCTAAACTTGTCGCCTCTAAGGTGAAGACCTGAGTCGACGATCCAGAGGAGAGAGGAGGAGGAGGTGAAGGGAGGAGGAGGTGGGGGAGGAGATGGAGGAGGAGGAGAGAGGCTGCTGTATTGTAGCGCCTGCGGCCACTGCTCCCAGTCAATATATATGGGCTCGGCCGCAGCCGCGCTTCTGTTTGTATCGGGACGAGTCGCGCAGTCGGTGCCGCCGCAGAGGAGCGACAGGACGGCCGCAGCGCGACGCAGCGGGACGGGACACACTGCACGGGACTTTGCCGGGACGCTCTGCAGGTGCGGATGAAAACATTTCTCCTCCACTTCCGGTGGCTCGATACGCTCAAGAAGTTCTGATTTGTTATGATTACTTGGTATATTATTTAAAAGTCAAATGTAAACGCTATTTTTCCGTTCAGCTTGATATTTTCGAAAAATAAAATGCTCTTTCTTTTTTCAAAAAATAAAAAGATCTAGTATATTAATTTTGTTTAAATGTATAATAAACGGTATACTGAAACCATTTAATTTCAATTAGTTTATTAAAGTTATCTAAAGTATTATTTATTTTTGATATACATGTATATTTTAAACTGCATTGCAATCAATTATATATTCACTGTCATTCTAATAGCTGCACATCCCAGAGAAAAAAATCTGTTAATTCTTCACCAAACTCATTCTTTTTCATTCAGTCTCATTTCCTGATCAGATTTTAAGGTGCATGGGTTTAATACACTTAATCATTTAGCTTAAAAAAAAAAATGTTTACCTCTTTGTAGCTACAATTGATCTAAAGTTAAAAGGGTTTTGAAAAAATGTAATGTTGTATATTTATCAGAATGATTTGCTTTTGACTTTTTTAAACTGCATCATGAATTTGAGTAAATGACATTTGTGTTCTCCTTATTTCCAGACGAGCAGCGTGTCATCCAAAAGCATCTTCTGTAAGTAAACTCTTTAATTTACAGTTTACATAAAGACCTGCAGCTCCATTTTCTTTCCATGGGCTACTTGTATTCTCCCGCCGCATTGACTGTGAGCGCTGCGGTCACTGCTCCATGTAACTTGTCAAACCTTTTAATGCGGCGAGCCTTCCGATTTGCAACAGTAGTCAATCAAGTGGTTGGGTTTTGTTTTCAGTGGTAAAAGCTTAAAACAAGACCGCAGGGCTGGGATACGGGAGGGGTGGGGGGTCGGGGGAGGCAAAGTGAGCAGTCAGTAGGGAGGCAGAGCAGAGCAGAGCAGAGGCCAAAAGAGGGGGAAAAAAATTAGTGTAAAATGATTTTTATTGATCGGAGCATCGCAGCAGCTGTTAGGCTCCATTATGAGCTCCCAGGTCGGGTCAGAGGCCCCTGGGGGCCCGACAAGGGAGCCAATCAATTGGTGGAACGCTCGCTGACACGGGCCACTTCTGTGGGGTCCAGTTGGCCGATCAGATCAGCCTGTCACCCCGTCTCACTCTCACACTCACCGCCTCTTTCATCACAAACGTGCTGCAACTTTTATAGATGAGCTTGTCTCCCTCTGCTCAATATAACCGTCCATCAGTCACCTGCTCGCACCACTGCTGGTTCACTAGAACTTTGTCATGGGCTGTCTGCTTGGGACACATTAAAAAAAAAAGAGAGATAAAGTTCATTTTTACTCGCGTTTTGGAGAATCACACGCACACACTTTTGTCTGTGTGTGAGACCCTCGAGGGGAAAGACAAAATAGAAGGCCGAGAGCAGAGCGTTTCAAACGGAGGAGCTCCGTCCTCGTGGCGTCTTCATCTTCCTCCCGAGGCACCACCCGACGGCCTGGCTTAGAGAGGGAGAAGATCACAAAGTGTTGATGGTCTGAGAGATGAAAAAAAGTGTTTTTTTTTTTTTTTTATTGAAGTGCATTTGAATTAATTTGCAGCATTTTAGAGAAGATGAGATTTAAGAAAATTACTTTGAAGAGGAGGAAGAGGAATAAACTACTATAAAAGCAAAAAGTTGGTGTACAAGGTGTCTGAAACATATTTTAGAGAGAAAGAGAGAAAATAGTTGTAAAATGTTATATTCCAAATAAGTCAAAACAAACAAAAAAAAATTGTTTCCATTCTTGCACAAAGCAAAACCTCACAACAGATTTTCTTCTATCTGTTAGTTAAACGTCAGAACTGTAAAAGGTAGTGAGGGTCACACGGAGCAGAAAAGAGCAGTTGAACTTGAGTCGTCGCTGTGTCCTGACCCAGATCTCAGCCTCGGCACTAATGACTCCCTGAAGGCGCGACGCCAGGCCCTCATTAGGCACCAGGACTCGAACCTCCGGCTGCTCTGCTGCCTTCCTTACGCACCTCCTAGCAGCCTCAACCTGGTGGAGCCTGTGGTCGGCCTCCGAGGCCTCCCAGCCTCAAACCCAAGTGGGCCCTTGTGTGTGAAGTGTGTTGAGGGCCCCCCTGCACAGGTGCAAAGCCCCCCAGTAGTGGCCCCTGGTCACCCACTAGCGTGTACCCATCTAGTTCCTGGGTGAAAGTAATGAGAGGTGGCAGCTGCAGTTAGAACGGAGCAGCGTTGCAGTAGCAGAGAACAATTTGTTCTCATGATGAGAACATGATTGTGGCGTAAATGTGAAATCAAAATCGAAAGAGAAAACTTTATTATTGTTTTTATATTTTATAATTATTGGTATTTCCAATTGTTTTATTTTCCTAGGTCCTATTACAAAAGTGTTTGTTTTGTATCCTGGAATATGTCCCACATAATTGTCCATTAAAAAAAAAATATATATATATATATATATATATATATATATGTATATATATATATATATCACATATTTAGCCCTCTGTCTTCAGCCTCCTGCAAAATTGCCTTGCGTTAGCTTCCTGCTACAAAATAAAGTAAAACTTTACATTTTCGAGAACACATTTTGTAAAAAAGTGCAACAAGCAAAACAAGTAAATTGATTTGCCAATCATTTTGGACTTCACTGGTAGACTGGAGACATTTTGTTAAAATGAATTTTACATTAAATGGATCTTTTGCTGATGTTGATAACTTCCCTTTTGTGCTTGTGCAGGTTCAAGAAATGACCTTTACCCTCCATCCACCAGCATCCACAGCCATTTAAACCGTTCCCAAGAGCGCCCGTGAATATCAAGACCCCATCATGTCCAAGGACGACGCCTGCAAAGTGACGTCGGCCAGCAAGCACAAGGAGCGCAAGCCCAAGAAGCCGCACTACATCCCGCGGCCGTGGGGCAAACCCTACAACTACAAATGCTTCCAGTGTCCCTTCACCTGCATGGAGAAGTCCCACCTGTACAACCACATGAAGTACAGCCTATGCAAGAACTCCCTGTCGCTGCTCATCGAGTCTGACTGGCCGTACAAGAAGGGCAACATCCTACACCCGGAGCAGCTGCGGCCGTACCAGCAGGCGCACAACCACCTCCAACCGGCCGGCAAGGACGGGCTGGAGCAGCCGACTGCCACGGAGGAGAGGCAGCGGCAGCGGAGGGCCGCCGAGGAAGAGGAGGAGGAAGCAGAGGAGAGGGAGAACCAGGTGATGGATGACGATGAGGAAGATAAAGGAAGAGTAGGAGGAGGGGAAAGAGGAGGAGGAGCGGAGGTCGGCGGCTCCACTAAAGAGACCTCGGGCAGCAAGAGTGGCGACCCTGCAGAGGGCGGCAAGAAGAGAAGCAGGCCGCCGGAGTCGGAGCGTCTGATGGCCGACATGCTCTCCCTGGAGGACCAGCTGCTGCGGGCTCGCTCCATGGAGGTGGAGGCTCAGCTCAAACACTACAAGCTGTCCAAGTCGTGTCCGACAGCTCCGGGCCTGCTGGCGGAGCAGTGGCGCCTCTTCGCCTCCGGCCACGCCAAGGCCAAGGTGGAGGGCGCGCAGCCCCGAGTCGGCACCTCCATCCCCTGCTACCCTCCTCCGTCCAACCTGGTGGAGTACCCGGACCCCGCCGGACTCAGCCTGTCCATGCTGGGGGTGGGCTATCCCATCAGCCCCGGCCTCTTCTCCTACGTCAACTCCGCCATCCCCACCGCTGCTGCGGCCGCGGCGGCACAGACCCACGCCCAGCTCGCCCAGCTGCCCTTGCTGGCCTCGGCCACCCAGCTGATGCCCCCGGCCTCCAGCGCCCACCCGGACCGGACCCTCCTGCCCCCACGGCTCTACTACCCCTTCATGTGCGAGCACACGTTCGGCCAGGGCGACGCCGGCAAAGCACCCAAGAGCTCCCCGAACGGCCTCGACGCAGAGCTCCTGTCCGGGTTCCACCCCAGAGTGAACCTGTGGAAAGTCCCCGCCTTGCGGCCGGGAGCGGTTGCAGCCGCAGCAGCGCCCCCTGCTGGCTGGATGTCTCCTCAGAGAGAGTCTTTGGATCAAGGCTACAGGTTAGGGGATAAACAGCAGGCCGTGGCGAAGGAAAGCAAAGCACCCTGGGGCCTTAAGAGGACTGCGGCCCCACTGGGGAACCACGAGGCCCCGGCGGAGAAGAAACCGGCTGTGGGTCTCCCTCTGGAGCTGCTGAAAAATATCCAGACTGCATCGAGCCTCAACATGGCTGCCGACAAACTTCTCGTCCACAGCAGGTACGGTATCTTTTTAAGACTCCTTAATAAAGTGAAACACAGGTACTACCCGAAAAATTAGAATATCAAGTAAAAGTTGTTTTATTTTGGCAATTTAACATAAAAGATGAAACCAACTAATTTTATTGAGCCATTACACGCAAATTGACATCTCAAGCAGTTCCTTGTTGTGACTTTGCTGATTAAGACATTCAGCTTATTAAAACCACAAACCCACAAACATAAATTTTGAGGGGTTTTTTTTAAGCTGCAAGACCTGATCAGCAAAATCCAAAGAAATAAAAACTTGAAATATATTGATTTGCATATTATTGGTTTATATAATATGTCAAATTCACCTTTTAAGCTGAAGTTTGCAGAAATACAACAACCTTTTCAGGATATTCTAATTTTCTGGTTAGTACTGTCGTGTTTTACGAGTTTGATCGAAGTCTTGCTGTGGTGTTATTACAATAAGTGTGGATGAAATGAGAGGCCTTTATTTGTTCTTGTTGTATTGACTTATCTCAATGTAGGATGAATAAAACAATGACAAAAACACAAACACAATCAAGTATCACAAAATTTAGAAGAACAGAGTGCCTTTGCTGTCACTGTAAGAATCAACAGTCATACATACCTGCCTACAAGTTACTATGTTTTTTAACTCATCGTCTGAACAGAACAGGTGCAGATAGATAAAAAAAAAAAAAAAAAAACTTTTAATACCAGACCATTTTCTTCTAAATTACCAAAATGAGCTGTTGACATCTATGCTCTCTAAAAGAAAGACTAGAGACATCAGAAAAGTCCATTGTTAACAAAAATGCAAAACCTTCTCTTCCACCCAGTGTACAGGGCGCTGCTCTTCAGACTCACCCCAGTGAACTGTGGTACAGAGACTCGCTCGCCAGTCCAAACAGTGAGACGTCTTCCCTGCCCACCAGCGGGGGTCACGCCAGCCAGGATCGCAAGCCGCGTCCGCGTGGCGGCGAAGGGGCCTCCGAGTCGGTGGCGGCGCTCCTCAGCGATCTGTCCAAGGCCCTGCAGGAGTACCAGGAGGCCGAGCGCAACATCTCCCACATGGAGAAGGAGGACCTGCCTGCCCAGTGCCGTCTGTGGGAGCACCTGGGCAAAATCCGCAGCGAGCTCTCCCACATCCACCAGGCGCTGGAGCGGACGTCCCGCCACAGCGACGGACCCCTGGACCTGTCGGTGAAGAAAGGCCCGTCCGATTCGGCCGCAGCGGAGCCCGGCGGCCCTAAAGACAACAACACTGAAACGGAGGAGGAAGAGGAGGAGGAGGAGGAGGACGACGACGACGACGATGAAGAGCCTCATGATAAAAGGGGCAAGGAGGAGGAGGAGGAAGAGGAGAGGCTGATGAAGGCTTCGCTGGAGAGTCGCAAGCAGTCGCTGGACCTGCTGATCAAGATGAGCCAGGCGGCCGTGGTCAGCGCCGAGGTCCTGTCCCCGGCTGCTCTGGGCCTCAGGCCTCCTCCTGCCGAGGTCCTGTGGCCCAACAGGACCACCAAGTGCGAGGCCGACTCCAGCGTCCTGGTCTGCCCGGACGGCCGCTCGGTGGTCTTCACCGACATCCCGCCTCCGCCTGCCAGAACCCCCAAGAGACCCCCGTCCATCCAGCGGCTGGAGGCCCAGTGTCCGCCCAGTCCCCTCACAGCCGCAGACAGTTGAACCTTCTCCTCTTCCTCCAGCAGTGACGTTAAACACTGATTGATTTTTTTTTTAAACTTTTATTCTCTTTGTATTTCACAAAAAAAAATCTCAAAATGTTTTGCACCTTATGAAACACACACAGAATGAGAAACATTTATTTAAAGTCTTAAAGAAATGCACTATGGGCATTGATTGTCACACACACAACCACACCATCATCAACAACAATAATTAAAAAACAAAACAAAACAAAAAAAACTTAGAAATATTTAAGATGTAACATTGATTTGTTTACAATGTTGTTACTCTGATATTGCACTGTATATGATGTGAATAAGATCATTGTAAATAAAAGGTTTTAAAATGTAAATGATGCATATGATGTCATATTAGTCTTCAGTATTTTATACTTGATGGCAGCAACACTTGTAAATGGCCAGTCTGCAAGATTTAGTGGTAGCCGGTGGTCAGAATGATTATTGCAAGAACAATATTGGAACAATGAGAATGATCATTTTTCAAATGATGTCACATTTTTCTTACTCATGTGATGTCAGGGCAGTCACCACACTGAGCAAATCCACATTCTGAGTCTCAGCACAGTAGAACAAGCTTAAATAAAAATAAATAAATAAATAAATAACCTTAAATATTAAACAAATGTTAGACACTGGGCTAATATTCTTTGCCTGATTAAAATAGCCCGTGATTGGGCTCAGGAAGAAGCAGCTATTGAAAATGGATGAATGGATGGACAGATGGATGATTGAAATAGAGTAAATAACATTGAACTAAAAACAGAAAGAGAAACAATAATGAACAAAAGTCTTGCAAAAGCAAATAATTAATGCTAATCGCCACATCATTTTTTAATGTAAAAGCCCTGCCGTGTGTGTGTGTGTGTGTGTGTGTGTGTGTCAGCATTGGATTTAGAATGATATTAACGTAGATTCGGAGCACTCACCAGACTTTGTTAGTTGCTTTGTGTTGTTAATGTATTAAAATATCTTTTGTTATTCCTTTATTGAACGTGATTTCCCACTTGTGCCACGGCTCAGGGCCGGGTTGTGACATTATTACCATTGTGGAAAATCATTGTAGCCGACTCAGTGCTTTCTGTGTGGCAGCTCCACCTTCCTCCTCTATATGCACTGACAGTCAGAGTCAGAGGCCTGAAGGTGAAGCAGCTCTCTAAGCCAAAGAGCCACCAGCAGATTCACCTGGGCCATAAAGCCTTTAGACCTTTAGCAGAGTGGGCGGCCACTCTGCTAAAGGTCAGGCTACCCGTGTTGGGGCTGCCTGTGCGGTGCTGCTCACACTTTTCATCATCCTCACAGTGCAGGAGCAAAGGTTAGCTGCCAGGACCTGCAGAAGCCACTGAGGTTGTCAACCCCAAGAGGTCAAAATGTCTCCCTGATCGATCAGTTCCAGTTTTGATGTTGGCAGCAATGTGAGCGCAGTTATCACTGATCATGACCAGTTTTTGAAAAAAAAAAAATATATATATATTTTTTTTTTAAGAAAGCCGAAGTGTCTTCAGTTTTGTGTTTTTGTTTTTTAGTTACATTACACACAGGATACTTCCCGTTTATCTGCTGGCACCCTCTAGCGGAAAGACTGTGGAACTCCAGTTTTCACAATCACGTAAAAATGAAATATAGCACATTTTCTTTTGCATTTTTAAAGAGTATTATTCTATCTTCACTTTTATTCGACTTTAATTTTTCTTGATGTTGATGATGTAGGCACTCACACACATGATAAGCAGGATTTAGAAAATGTCACATCACATGATTTTTTTTTTATTCCTGCAAGCTCGCTAGAATGAGAGAAAGAGGCACATGAAAAATTTAATTTAAGGAGGCAAAGGTGTCTAAAAAAAGGATAAACACCAACAAGCATCATTGAAAGAAAACGTTTTTTAGACAAGTGTTTGTTTTAATATCAGAAATTATTCACTTTATCTGGTTTTAAACGAACTGAACAATTCATTTCATATATTTGTAAATCAGATAATCAGTTTTCCATTTAAAAAAAAAATATGCGTAACGATGGTTTTCACTTTTTCAGAATTTAGAACTATGAAATAAATATTTACAGATATTAACTAGCTAAAATAAAACAAATGAATTCATATTTTAATTAAGTACATAATTATAATTGCACAATTATCGATGTGTATTTTATAATTGAATATATTTCAACCTTAATTTAATTAATGGTATTATTTACACTTTGTTTATTTATTAATTACATTTTTTGGGCACAATAAGCCCTGTATTTTTTTTGGCATTAGGTTTAAGGTTAAAAAAAAAAGGAATAATTAAAAAACGATGAAGGTGGATCATATGCTGTCAAGCAGAAAACCCATGTCATCAGATGTGAAGGTAGATTTACATATAATATTTACCATTTTGTCTGATTTCAATTCATATAATTTCAAATCATACTATTCTAGCAAATGATTTTTAATCCTATTTTCTCAGCCTACATTTATACCATAACCTGTACGCACTAAATACCTCAGTCTCTACCCTGACACTATAACCATTAGGCAAACAGAATTTGTTTTTCATATTTTGTAACCTTTTGAGTGCTGTTACATTGCATTTACACTAAAATATTTAGAAAATCAAGCTACCTTGGTGAATCAAGCAATACGCAGATAAAAATATGATTTTTTTTCCAATACTCAAACTTGTGTCAATTGCTATTCAGTTTGTGTTCCTTTCATATTCCAGTAGTACTGAATAGATACAAAATCTTAGAAATGATATGTATAATATTAGATTTAAATTTTGGTCAGATTTGGAGGGGGGACAAAAATGACCCGAGATTTCCAAACACTTCATTTATTTGATGATATACATTCAAATGAAAATAAAAAATACTCATTTCATATAGAGCTAGTGAGCAAAGGTACACGTTTAAAATAAAACACAGACGTCATCTGTGTGGTTATGTGTATGTGTGGTTTGAATACTATACAGTGTGTATCCATAGCTGCACAGGTTTAATAGATGATCAATATTCTTGTCTCACTGAGGCACGACTAGATTCAGCGGGAGGTCAGGAAGAGGGCCAAGTGCTTAAAGATCGCAGCGTACAGTAAAAACGTTTAATCTCGACACCTAAAACAGTAGGACTTGCAAGGCAAAGCTTATTAGTGTCATAACAAGTTCCACACTAGAGCAAGAAGTTAAAGAGAAACGAGGCAAAAATGATCATACTAATAAATCCAATGTTCAATTCAGGTCATGCAAAGTCCTAAATTCTTGTTTCGTTTCCATTTTTAAACAAGATTCTCTCACACTGCGTCTAAACCAAAGCAAACAAATATCTAGGGTTTAGGAAACTTAAGAAAACTTCAGTATCAATAATAACAAGTTCACTAGAACTGACAGAAGTAAAAGGATGTTTGGTTAAACTGCAATAATTGACCTGAAGTTACTACATCGAAAACCATTCTTTTTTTAAAAAAGCAAAAAAAAAAGTTTCCTCAAGTAGTCAAGTGATAAGTGCAATCCCACCCTCTTCCTCATAGACACTCATTTGTTTTTTTTTTGTTTTTTTTTATAAACTCTCATACATAAGCGAGTGAAGCATCACATTGATTTCCACCAGCAATCAAAACCAGAGTTAATGTACAGCAGATGGCCCAGCAATCGATAGCAAAACCATACTCTCAACACATATCCAGTAGTTATTTACAACAGAACTGGTGCAACTTTAAACACATTACAAATTCATAGATCTAGAAATTGTAACAATAATAAAATACAGCAGATACTTAAATTCATACTGGGAAATATATATTATTCATATAGTGTATTGCGGTCTGTTTTGGCATTCTGAAGGATCATTAAAAAAACGCTGTCGTATCACTCTCAGCTTATTTGACACGTCAAACATGGAAAGGTTATAATATATCTATGATTGTGTGTGTGTGTGCGTTAATAAAGGAAATCTTAAACAGGGCAGAGACAATAAATCTTTTTTTTCATGATCAATAAAAGCCCAGGAGCATGAAAGCAGCAGGTACGGATTGAACATTGACCTTAACATGTATATATATATACATATATATTTTCCCCCATTTCACAAAAGTTTTAAGCCGACACAGGCACGGTCACAACAGTCTGGCCAGACACCAGAGTCAGGGAGGAGGAAGGAAATTCCAGTTTCACCATAGTCAAATCTTTTTGGAATCCTTCGCCTCGAAGAGCTTCATCCGCTCCTGCACAGTTAGTCCCTCTTTCAGGCTCTGTTGAAGATAAAGAGAGGGGATGATGAGGAGAAATATGGATGGGGGGGGGTTGGTATGACAAAAGTTGTGTAGTCTCCGAGCTCGGTGTCAGATTAAGGCATGCTTGAACATGAGATGCACAAAAGAAAGCGGTTACAAATGGATGTGATTATGTCAACATTCAAACACACAGTACAAAGAGACACAAGGAATTAGGTTTTTTTATATGAACAAACGCGAGAAGATAATTAAAGTAAAGAAGAAGTTTTTGTGTTCCACCACTTAATGATTAGCAGGTTATTACTACAACCCTAAACATTTGCTACTGTAAGCATGAGGAGAATTACACGATTAACTATGTTACATATTAAATGACACAGATGAATAAACCACCATGTAGTTGTTATAACAACTTTTTGCTTGAGCCTTTACACCAATTGAAAGTGTATATTTAATGAAAAGGCTTTTTGTGACACAAATTCAATTTTACTCACTTTAAACTTGCTTCAATCTCAAGCTCGTAACTCAACTCTCCAGAAATGAGAAATGTCTCTACCGCTGTGTTGAGCGAAAAAGTCACTTTTCAGAGTATGACCACTGAAAAATATGCCCTTTGTGATGTCACAGGGGGCACGGACACCCCTCCCAGTCAGACGGTGGCACCATCGTCTGAGGCTGGCTGGAGGCAACTTTGTCTTTGTCCCCTTCCAAACATGTGGAAGGTCTAGAAAAAGGCACCAGTCCAGACTGCCTTGGTGTGCCTGAATGTAAACACGGGGCTAAATACCTAAAATACGTTGTTGTTGTTTTTTTTAGAGATGTGTATGTTGCGTAATGCTCCACTGGATTTTGTGATGAAATACAGGCACTGGATGCTTTTCAGGGGCTGGTGGGCAGATTTACAGCACTGTGTCCTGTCTTTATAAAGTGCTCAGCTCCTGGTTTTAAAGGAGCTCTATAAAACAAGGATAAACGTCAGAGCAGATTGCGTTGTTCCAGCACTTTAGCAAGTAAACTGTGTTTTACAATGTCAGACCCTAATAAAAAAAAAAAAATCTGTGGGGGAGGACTGCAAAGAGAGAAAACACAGTCTGGTTGTGTTCTAAAGTGCCTCTGAAGAGCCTGGAAGGTGAAGGCTGCTGGTGGTTGCAGATCCAGTGAAAAGATCCAGTGAGAAAACATGCGAGTGAGTTTAGGGCGCACTGTGCTCTACGTCATGCTATACCTACAGCACGTCTCGGGGCAGGGGTTGGGTAGGGCTCGTCCCCACAATAGGAGCGTCAGCTATCCCATGAGACCTGCTCAGTTACAGACTGACACACAAAACAGACACACGACACAATTCTTTTTTTGGTTTTCAGGACAGACACGGCGGACGTCCCGGTCTGTGGAGCACGGCGGCGGCTAAACAACAGCAACAAGGGCTCAAACATGACATCACACTGGAGTCCCAGAAAACAAACAAACAAACAAACATGGCACTGACCTTTGACCTTACACCTCTTGAGAGCCTGGACTGCTTTTTCATGAAATCAGGATTGCTTTTGGACTTCATGATATCTTTGACACAGAAAAAAGGCAAGGCAAGGTGTTAATATCAATAACTTGGCAATACCTCGTACTGTACATCCAAAATCCACTCATGTTTTCTCATTAATGTGTCTCTAGCCTGGAAACTGGAAATAAGAAAGACAAACTTCTACTTCTTCTTGATGCATTTTAGATCCTAAAAGTGTGCTACTATATCGCTGGAAACAAGCCCTTTGTGATGTCACATAGACAGTGTTACCCCTCAATCCCTGTTTGTTCCAACAGCTCGAGTTATTCAATATTTTTGTCTCCTTCCAAACAAATTATCATTCCTATCACAATGAGCAGGATGAACATGCTGCTTCCCAGACACTGACAGTTGTGTGAACATCATGCAAAGCTCTCCCTGCTGGGATAAAGAATAAAGATCTACAACAGAGTGGATGTGGGACCTTTAAATACATCGATTTGAACCCTTCCATTACAGAAACAGACTGTAGTTACCGTATCCAGACGTGTCGGATCCGTCCACGCGCCTCTCACCCAGAGCCTCTGTGGCCAAGAGCAGCTTCTCCTTCAGCTTGCTGATGTCGCAGTCGGCCTTGGCCTTCACGATGCTGAGCTCCGTGTAGATGTCCTTATATTTGTCGGTGGCATATTTCTTGTCCTGAAGGGAGAACAATATGAACGGCACGATGAGTACACGACTACAGGTGAAGGAGTGCAGGTTACACCCCCTCCTCCGTCCTCCCTCCTTCCTGTTTACCCTCAACGCCGACTGCAGCTCATCTTTCAAAGAGTGGATTTCCTGTTTGAGATACTGGATCTCCGACTCCTTGATTCGCAGCAACACCTGGGAGGCAGAGGGATTTCAGAGGAAACTCTTATGGTTGCGTACGTGTGTCATCACGTGCTCATGCGTGTCAAAGTGCGCGGCTTTGTTTGTGTACCTCCAGTTCATAAACATCTTTGCCCTGTGTGAGTGGCGACAGCGCCGTTTCCCCGCTGAAACAGGAGCGCATCCGAGTGATCTCCACAGTCAGTCGGTTATTCAACTCCTATTTGGACGGAAATAGAAGAAAGGTTACTGTGAGGACAGTCATTCTGGTGTGTGTGTGTGTGTGTGTGTGTGTGTGTGTGTGCATGCAGACCTGGTTGTGAGCATTAAGCTCCTGGTTCTCCCGCTGACACTGCCTCAGGGCCTGCCTCTCCGCCTCCAGGGCCTGGGCCAGGTGAGCGTTCTCCAGGCACTTCTGAGAGTACTGCTCCGACAGAACCTCCAGCTCCCTCTGGATGGACTGCAGCTCCTCCCTAAACAGTTGCACAACTGCAGCATTAAGCCAAACTCACAGCAGACGTCTGCAGAAAACATTGGAATTTTGCAGGGCAGCACGTAGACTACGTTACTCCTACGTTTTTTTTTTTTTCTCAATTCCAAATTCAGAAAAATCACTGACATAATCAATAATCGATGGAATGGAATGCCATCCATGTGCTCTCTTTGTTTATTATTTGTGTTTGAGTCAAAAACAATCAAACATAAATAAATAAATGAATAAATAATTACAGAAATAAAAAGCAACATACTCATATTGCAGGCGCAGTTCATCAATGTCAGAGTTCAGTCCAGTCAGTTGGGAGCGATGTGTCTTCTCCATTTCTTCCTTGTGGGCATTCTTCATGGCCTCAATAGCTACATGAAGAGAAAAAGTCACACATATTTCAGAATTAAAAAAAAAACAAAAGTAAAAAACAAAACAAGAAACCAAAACAAAACCAGAGGCTTACGTCTTTTTTTTCAAATATGATTTAAGTCGACTCAAAGTCACCTGATGACAAAGAAACTGTTGATGACTTCATTAAAAGTCAGGAGCTGCAAAGAACATAATGCTACTGCTGCAGGCATAAAGTTGGAAACAATGTCTGGAGCAGCTCACTCACTCAGCTCTCTGAGAATAACACTGGGAAAGTAAGTGAGACGCGAGAGATAAGGGAGATGTCCTGCAGAGCATCAGACGGCGTCTCTGGCACGACTGAACGTCTGTCAAAGCAAATCAGCGTCGCTGTCATTCTTCTCAGCGAGCTCTATACATGTTGTTCCCCTGTTCCGCTGAGTCAGCCGGCTGTTTTTAAAACATTTATATATTTGACAAACATTCTCACAAATTACCAGCGATTGTGGCGGCCGTCTCCTCAGCCAGCAGCCTCTCTCGCTCCTCCATCAGTTTGGAAATCTCCCTCTGATGTTGCCTCTGCAGGTCATGTACGACCTTCTGGTGCGTTTCTTCCATGGCTGCAAAGCCCCGTTCACATGTGGCCTGCGGAGGAGGGTGAGTGAATCACCCGTCAGAGTGCAATTGCGTGGCATTTGCGATCCACACTTTAATCTGTGACTTTAGATTTAGTGAAATGCCTGCAGTTGATTGGGCTACACGTAGTGAGACATGCAAAAACAATCAGTGACAGAAGCCATGCAGGTGTTTTTAACGATCTTCAGGCCAGATGTTAGTGTGAGTGGAATTTTACTATGCAGAGCAGCTTTTTTTTTTTTTTTTTTATGGAGCACTCTTTAGAATTACTGTTTAATTTGGGACATGGTATGTTAACTGGTGCTTGAACTTAAACCTG
This sequence comes from Nelusetta ayraudi, assembly GCF_046127955.1. Lineage (NCBI taxonomy): Eukaryota > Metazoa > Chordata > Actinopteri > Tetraodontiformes > Monacanthidae > Nelusetta > Nelusetta ayraudi. Next base: position 11,883,967 of record NW_027466092.1, on the reverse strand, counting down.
CTTTAATCTATTAAAATTTTGTGGAGGAATAAAGATCGAGAGGCAAAGTGAAGAAAAAAACTAAACTGCAGGTTAAGATTTTATATCACACCATTTCCCAAATAATGACTAATAATATTAGTCCATTTGTGCGCTACTTAGCTAGTGAACCTACAATTTTCTCATGTATTAAACAAATAGAAGAGACTAAAGGGAAATGAAAGAGCAAAAACCTTAAGACTCTCAAAGTCTCTCTGGTATTTCTCTCTCAGGCTGGCCACATCTCCCTCTAGATGCTTGTTCTCCAGCTCGTCCCTCATGGTGTTCATCTGAGTCTCCAGCTCCTGGATGCGATCCTTCAGAACCACCATGGAGTCTACGTCGGGGGCGTCTTGGCCGCTCGTCGCCTTCCCCTGCTCCTCCTCCTCCATCGGCGCGGCGGCCGTGTCCCTCTCCTCCCGCCGGCGGCCCTCCACGAGCTGGAGGTTCTCCACGTACTGGGCGTGCAGCTTCGCCGACTCCTCCCGGTGGAGCTGCCGCAGCTCACTGAGCCTCAGCTCAAACTGCTCCTCCAGCTTCCTGACGTGGCCCAGGTGCCGGTCCTCCATGCCGTCCATGTCGGCCAGCAGCACCTCCAACTTGCGCTGGCTGTCGGCCGTGGTCTCCATGAAGGCCAGCTCGGTGGCGGCGCGGCCCCGCTCCGCCTCGCCCAGCTCCTCCGCGTGCCTCCGCCGCAGCTGCTCCACCTCCCGCTGGTAGCGCTCCTCCAGGAGTGCCAGCTGCTCCCGCTGCTGGCTGAGCTGCTCGGCGCGCTTGCCCGCCTCGCTCCTCAGCGTCTGGTTCTCCGCCCGCAGGGAGTCCACGGTCTGCGTGAAGCTCAGGCGCTCCTCCTGCAGGGACGCCCGGTACTTCTCTTGGATGGCGTCGACGCTGTGGGCGTGCTGCCGGACCAGCGCCTCCATGTTCTGGCCCGTCCGCTTGTACCAGCCCAGCTCCTGCTCGTGCTTGGCCTGCAACCTGCACGCCACGTACGCCACCTGGGCCTGGATGAGGGCTTCCCGCATGCAAATGGAGGCGCCGGTGAGACTCGGCGACGTCTGGCGGCCCAGGAGGAGGTGGATCATCTTGGCGAGCTCCGGACGGTCCCCGCCGCCCTCCATCTCCTGGGCGAAGGCCTGCAGGATGGCCGCCTGCCGCAGGAGCTCGCTCGTCAGGCTGGCGTGGGCGTTCTGCAGAGAGTCGACCGAGTCCACGCCGCAGGAGGGCATCTCTCCGGCCAAGTGCCGGTCCACGATCTCCTCGGCCAAGTCCCGCGCCTCCTCCACCTGGATCTGGTCCACGTACGGGGCCAGCTCGGGCGGGTGGACGTCGGCCAGCGCCGGTTGTCCGAGGTCAAACTTGGTCCTGACTTCCTTTATGACGTTTTTCAAGTCGGGCCTTTTGGAGGCCTCGATGATGGCGTTCAGAGCCGCTTCTCGTTGGTGGAGGTTCCTCCGGGCTTCCGTCAGCTCCCTTTTGAGGGTTTTGAATTTCTCATCGTAGCAGCGTTTGAGGTTCTGAACAGAGTAGGCCAGTTCTGCTTTGACCAGGCTGTTGAAAATGACAGTGGAGCCGACCTCCACGTCGGCCGAGACGCTGTCCTCTTTGGATTGAGCCTCGTCGTTCTCGGCTTTCTCCAGCTCTTTCCAGAAGGCGCTCTCCAGCATCAACTTCCTGGTGAGCACGTCGGCGTAGACGATGGCCAGGCAGTCCTTGTCGTTCTTTTTAACCACCTCCATGTCTTCCCACAGCTCGCCCAGCGCTCGCAGGAGGTCCGATTTTGACGTCTGCATCAGCGAGGCCATCTTGTTCAGCACCGCCGCCTCAAACGACAGAGTCTTGGCGTAGAGCTGCAAGGCCTCTTTATCGAGAGTCTCAGGTGTCACATTGGGATGGACGACTGGACTTTGCTCTTCCAAGGCCTTCTGCCCCTGTCGGATGTACAGCGATGCGTTGAACAGATCGCTCTCCATCTCAGACAGTGAATGCAGCTGCGAGTCGGTACTGTCTTGCGGGCTGTTTAGAATTGACCGAACTTTCTCTCGACTCTTTTCTAGACATGCCAGGGCTTTGGCGTAGTGCTTATTGACGGCGCCGCTCTTTACCCGGCCGGAGGAGGTCGACTCCCTATCAGAAGGCGCCTTGGTCTTGGGCAGCTTCAGGTCCGTCTTGGAAGCTTGTCCCGTTTCTGCGGACCGCTGCTCCTCTAGGGTCTGAGTGAGGTTCCTCAGCTTATCCTCAGTGGCCAGCAGTTTTGTCTCTAGCGCGTGAATGATAGAGATGAACTTCTCCGGGTCACTGCTGTGTGGGAACGTGATACTCTGGGACATTTGCTCCTCGGGCAGCTGAGCGTCTTCACTTCCACACTGACTAATATTCTGCCTTGCGTCCACATCGTCAATGTTCATGTATTTTTGGCACTGAATACTAGAGAAACGAATCCTTGGCCTCTTGGCTTGAGACTCCTTATCTTCTGCAGAGTTCTCCGTTTTGATGAAGGACAACGAGAGGCCCGTGCTCGGGGCGAAGGACACAGATTTACTGAGCCTTCCTTTCTTCCTCTGCTCTGGCATCTGCTGCCTTTCCAGGCAAAGGTCGGCGTAGTCCAGCTGCAGGGCGTTGAGATGCTGCTCCAGCTCCGCTATGCGATCTTCCGCAACCACCAGCTTGGCCTGCAGGTCCTTTTCGGCACTGCAGGGCTCCACCTTCTCTAGGAGGCTCTGACTCATCTGGCAGAGAAGCTCCTCCTTAGCTTGTAACTTCTGCTCCGTTTCCTCCAAGCTGCTGCCCAGCGCGGCCATCTTGACCAGCGCCTCCTTCAGGTCTTTCTCCTTGCGCTCCACCAGCCGCTCGTACATCTCCTTCGTCTGCCTAATCTCCTCCTCTTTCTCCCGAAGGAACTGGCTCATTTTCTGGAACTCCTGGGTGGCCCTCTCGTACGAGTGCTCCAGGGTGTTGTAGTCGGTCTCTTCCGTTTCCAGGCGGCTGCGGAGCTTGTTCACCTCGCGGTCGGCTTCCGTGATCTGGTTGAGGAGCTCCTGACAACGACAGGTCAGGCGTCCTCGCTCCTCTTCTAACCTGCGCACGCTCTCCCTGAGCGACTCCACCACGTTGGATTTCTGAGCCAGCTCCTCTTGCAGCTTCAGGATTTCTTCCTGGCATTCTTTGCTGCCAGAGGCCTGCTGGCCCCTTAACAAGGCCTCCACCTGCTGCTCGGCCTCGTCCAGTCTGTCCTGCACCTCTTGCCGAGCGGATTCGGCCTCTGCTAATTTCCTGCACAGATTCTGCCTTTCCCTCTCGTGGCTCTCTTGCAGGCTGTGCTGGTCCTTCCTCAGGCGCTCATCCTTCAGCGCCTGGCCCTCCTCGGTGGCGGTCAGTCGCGCGGTGACCTCCTGCAGCCTCTCCTGCAGCCTCTGGATCTCTCGGACGTGGTCTTTTTGCAGGGCTTGCTGCCGTTCCAGGTGCCTCAGTGCCTGGTTTCGCTCCAGGAGACGGGCCTCAACCTCGCGGAGCCTGTCCTCGCTCTCCTTCAGCTGGGCTCGCAGGGTCGTCTCGCTGCGGCCGTGTTCCTCCTCCTGCTCCCTCGAGCGCTCCTGCTCCAGCTTGAGCTCATTGCGCATCCTGGCCACGGCCTCCTCACTGGCCAAGATCTCTGCCATGGCAGAGCCCAGTTTGGCCTGCAGGGCCTGGATGTCAGTCTCATGGCGGCCAACGGCGTCCTGGGCCTCTGTGTAACTCCTCTTCAGCGTGCGGATCTGCTGCTGAGCGACGTCCTGCTTGCGCTTCTGGGTCTCCAGCTCACTCTGCAAATCCTGATTAAGCATGTGCAAGTGTTGCCATGGCACTCGGCGCGGCGAGACGGAGGGAGGCGTCGCGCTCTTAAAAAAGAGTGACGAGACAGTTTCATTAATGACATCAGTAAAACGCGGCAGCACACAGGGAGAAGCACATCTCTGGGTGGGTGGGTGCGTGGGCTTCCAGATCAACTTCTCTTTTTCTGGACACCAAACTGGCGTTTGACAGATTCAAGCTTCCACTGTGCTTTTTCAGAGGCAACTTATGAAATGAAAAGTTTTAAATACAATATCAACTCCAACTGTCACCTAAAAGAAACAATTCAGCTGCAAAAAACAGCTGCAACCAAAATAATCGGCTGTTTAAATAATGAAACGTAAAATGTGGCAACACAAAACCATTCCTTTGACTCTGCGATAAGCTCACTGCACATATTAAGAAAAAAAAAGGCTGCTGTTAGGAGGCAACCCAAGCACCAATCAGCATGCAGTAAAGATTATCAAAGCAAAAACCAAAGAGACAGAGAGAAAAAGCACAGCGCAAGGCTTCTCGATCAGGTCTCTTACCTTTAGCATTGTCAGATTGAATTAAATTAGGTTCCCAGGAGATGTGAAACTCCATAAACACCAGTTAGTGAAAACATCATGCTAAGAACACCGCAACCAATCATGCTTATCAGTGTCAGAGAACACACCGCCACACCTGTTAGTAGGTTTGTTTTTTGTTTTTTACACGTAGCAAGAGATACAGAAATCCAATTTAGCTCATAGATGCTATTCAGTACAGTGTAGAGTAGATAACATTTACTTCACTGGGGGTTTATTCATTACGATCCTGCAAAACTACTTATTTCAAATGGTTTTCTCACGGCTATTTGGACACATTATAATTACTTACTTAAAAACAAACAGATTTCCTGCATGATAAATGTTTACTGGGTACCTGCAGTACATAGCCCTCCCTGGCAGTCTGCTCTCGTCCCAGAGCGCTTTCCAACTGTTCTTTCAAAACGCTGTTTTGCTTTTGCAGTTGGTCCAACTCCTTCTGCTTCTGTCCCAGCTGCAAGACAAAAGGAACGTCAGCACGTGTTGCTCTGGCGTGGCACGGAAATATTTTCAAAGGACACGCACCTCCTTGTCCAGCAGCGCGGCCAGGTCGTGCGCAGGCAGCCTGTCGGAGCTCGCCGAGGTGCCTAAAGTGGTGCTGATGGGCACCTGCTTCTCTTCTCTCAGCGGCGTCGTTTCCACCTGATGCCACCGCTGCTCGATCTCTTCCTGGACGTCTGCGCTTCTGGCGTTCCTCTCACCCCCGGCAGGGTGCACGCCTGCGGGGTGGTCCACCTCCATCCTCCCTTGCTCCAGGCCGTCGGATATCGACGGCTGAGCAGGGGGCGCAGCATTCGACGCGGAAGTCACGGTGGCGGCAATATTATTTGGCACGTGTGCTGCACCGGCGGTGCCACTCGTGGGGGTTCCCCGCCATACGTTCTCCTTTTCCGCTTCGTCCGTCTTGGACGGCAGGTGACCAGACAAGGAGGAAGTCTTTAGGGAGGAGGTAGAGACGGGAGAGGACGCGGACGAGGAGGGAGATGAGGTGGGAGAGAAACGCGAGGAGGCCGTTGAGAAGGACGAGCTGAGGTCCACGGTGTCTGCTCGCGCCTTCGCCGGCTTCTCCCTCTGTTCTATTTTGAACTCGGACCAGTCGAAAGTTTTGGAGCGACCCTCGCGTCTGCGCTCACGAACTCGGCTTTTGCGCGGCTCCGAGGACAGAGTGGAGGCGTCAGCGCCAGCATGTTGGGCGTGAGACTTCTGGGCTTCGGAACTGGGGATTGTAGCGGCGGGCGACTGCTGACACGTCTCCAGCATCACCTGGGCTTTAATCTTCTCCTCTGGGAGGGATCTGAACAAACAGACAGGACACAAAGCAAACACGCTCCATGTGGATGTTGCCAAAAACAAAATAAAAAAAAAATAAAAAAACATAGATGACGGTCACATCCATATTTGCTAAAGCTACAAAAACATAAAGCTTTGCTTGACAGTGTAGCTACATCCAATCCATCACAAAAGCAAATGAAAAAAAACAAACAGTGAGAAAACGTCAACATTAAAACACTTCACACTGCATCCAGCCGGAGGCCGATTAGTGTTTCCAGTCGTGACTTGAGACAAACCTGCCCGAGCCTCAAATACCAATGAGCCCGTTTACATGCTCAGCAATATTACACCAACTTGGTGAGTATCATGCGGTCGACAGCAGTTCACCCTCACCTTGATCTGACAGAGCTCATCGAATATTTCAGTCCAGAGTTTTTCAGAGTAAGCTCCTGCATGTTAGCACCCCAGTTAAAAAGAAATTGGCCTTAATCACAAATGCAACAGTTAAGCTAGTGCAATGTGTTGCCAGTGGGTCAAAAGTTGAAAAGAAAATATTTTATCATTTTTATAAAAATGTTTCTTGATCCTATCGGCTGTTTACATGTTTCAATAATCTGAAATAATCTGAGAAAGGCAAACATACCCACGCGACTCCACTGTTGCTTTGCAAACTACTGCTGTGGTTGTAATAAAATCTCAACGGCCTTATTGTCAAAGTCTAGCTGTGCATGTGAACGTACTCAATGTTTAAAACAAAGTCATCATGAAGGACGGAGCTGTGTCGCTTGAAAAGGACCACAGAGCATCTTTTCAAACAAGTGACCTGACGGTGGAATCTATTTTCACCGCGGAGCACCGACGTGTCAGGAAGTGTCGGCAAGGGGGAAGACGAGACGGGACAGAGGCCGAGAATGAGAAAGAGAGTGACTGAGTGGCGTCTTTGCACAAATACCAAAGATATCACGCATTCTGCCCTTGGAGACACATGCTGGCAGAGTGAGGAGTGTGAGTCAGTGCATGCGGGTCGGAGCATGTATACAGTTTCACATGGGTTACGTCGTCTGGAAGGTAATACAGCAACTTAACTGAAGCACCAAAATAAATGTTTAGCGAGGAAACATGTTTCTTTTTAAATCTCTTAGGCTTAATTGTTGCTCTACCATCTCAGTATGCTGGTAGAAGTGCCTACTGAGTCTCTACAGCGGCACAACTGACACAGACGTTACTCAACAATCACATGACAGCGTGGAAACGACAAACACGGGGTTGACATTGCTGAGCAATAACATCACTGCCGGAGGAGGGTTTGTTTTTTCTTTTTTTTTCTCAAACACACAAGCACTACAACCTGGGCTTCAGAACGGATAGTTTCAGAGAGATGTTTTTCCTGGAAGCAGGTTGGAAATACCAGTTGATGAGGGGGAGGAGAGAAAAGGAAAGGAGGAAAGGAGGAGGAGGAGGAGGAGGAGAGAGGGATTGAGATCAAACAAGTGAGAAAAGCACTCGTCATGTCTGCCATTGGTTCGGTTATAATCCCCATGCGGGAATTACCGTGTGACATCTGGGGCGATAGTAGGTCGCACATTCTTCATTATGGCCTGAATCCAGTTGCGGCGGATCCCAGAGGTCATGGCCGACAGCGTGCACGCTCCCTCTTTACACTGGAAGCAGACAGGAAAGGCATCTTGTTAAAGTGACTGCTGGTGAATGCAGATTTTGGACATTTGTCTCAAAACAAATGAAAAAAAAATGAAAATCCAAGCATGTGAAAGTGGAGCAGCACTGACAATAACAAGATTTTTCCTGCTTTAGAGGCACAATAGATTGTTGCTTTTCTCTTACTGACTGTAATTTATCAAGAGAGGCTTTAGTAGAAAACACTCAACTGAAAGTAAAAAGCAGTTTGATGAACAACTCTTTGCAACACGACGATCTTCCTTCCCTCAAGCAATGAACTATAAAGATGTGGTATTATTAGTTTTAAAAACCAAAGAGTCAGACAGGACAAAGATCTCCCAGCTTTTCCGGCCTTCTGCAGTTGCTACTGGTAAAGTACCCTGGGCTCAGTTGTTGCACAATGTACTTTATCTTTTGAGCTTTGGAATTTTGCAAGGACTGAAAAAATAAAATGGACTCTGAGTAGACAAAAGTGCAAACAAAAACTACAATATTGCATGTATTTGAAACCCTTCCTGCTGACTATTAGGTTTTTATAGCCTCTTTAAATCATGGTTCCTGAACCAAAAAGACAGCCGCAGTTACTCATTAAAACTCAAGACTTGTGGACTTCCCACACTGTAACCTGTCTGACCATTTAGCAGAGGGGAGCTGACAGAAGTACTGCGGTTATTAGCCAATGTTGTTCCAGGCCAGAGAGACAAAGATCCCTGCAGGATTTCTATTTCTAAATTCAAGCAGTGAAGAGGGCGGTTCTTATCGTGCCAATGCAAACAAAATAAATAAAGAGTATTACATACAATTTAGAATTAATCAGATCTAAAATGTCTGTAAGTCAAGAAGAGCATTCTTCCAGCACAGTGCTTGCAACTATGAGCTCTGAACTGGAACAATGTTTTTCAAGCTCTGCTGTGTTTTAGCAAACATGAACCGAAAGGTCAAACAAACACATTGTCCAGCATGAAGGGCACATGGTTTGAGAGAATCACGCACGGCTGGCAACAGCTGTAGCACATTTAGACCGCGATGATGTCAGCCCTTGCAGGGGGTTGACAGGTCATGTGACATCCGTCACAACAAACAAAGAGCTGTCTCAGGGAGAGAAATGGGAAAATGTGACACCTTCGAGCTGCCCCGCTCGGTGTCCAAGGCTGTTTATAGGCCAGGGCTCCAGTCTAAACAATAAGTCTCATTTTCCAAAAGGTGATTAACGGCGGCGGACAATCGCTGACAGCAACAATCGACACTCACCAGGATTTGGAAGCCGTAGTTCCTCTGGACCGGGAACTCTTTGACATCGTAGCATGTGGAGAGGTCAATCTCACCGTCCAGTTCTGACGCCTGAGGGAGAAAACAAAGTCAATTTGAGAACAGAGCAGTCCATGAAAACAACAACAACAACTGCAGCAGCCTATAATTATTTGCCTCTGTGTGAAGAAATTTACCTCCTCAGCAATCGAGTCCTTGTAGTACCTTAAACTCTGATCTGTCAGGACAAACCAGTGTTTCTTCCACTGAGGAAAAAGAGGAACAGTTTTTTTCTTAATATTAACACAGATGATTCTTTCATTTGTGAAAGAAGAGAGAATATGAACAGAAGTACCATTCCATCTTCATACAGCTTTGTCATCCATCCCTTTTTGAAGTTCAGCAGATCGGGCTGCGTTCAAGACAGAGAAAAAGCGACGTGAAATGCAGTGACGCAGAATGACCAAGGTATTAAAAATCACTTCAGGAAACTTCAGTTAGCACTTAAAAGAGACATCTTTCCGTTTTACCCATCAAATAGAAAAACACTTTGATTAAGAATGTTCTGTGTCTTTATTTGTCACCGTCTTCAAACATTACTCAGCGACACAACAACATAAACGGACAACACATCACTGATGTGTTGTGTTTTGCCCGCTGCACTTAATGCATTAATGCGACTGAAGCCGGTGAGACCAACTGACCGTCGCTGGACTTTCCCAGTGAAACACAAACTGCAGCAGATTGAAACCAAGCTGAGGTCTGTTTATAGACGCCCGCTGGACACTTTGCCCAAAAACTCGGCTAACATGCTCAACGATACCTTGGTCTTGTTGAGCTTCATCAGGTGAGGCGTCACCGCCTGGCACAGAGTCATTTCAATGGCTAACCGCCTTCACCTCATATGTTGACAATCTGTTTCTTCTGGTGGCACACACACGACTGCCTCTGCTGCTGCTGCTGCTGCTACCCCCCTGCTAGCTATTTATAATCATCACTGGCGGTGGCGGGAGTTGTGTGTGTGTGTGTGTGTGTGTGTGTGTGTTGGTGTAGGGTGTTGGCAGCTGCTAGTGAGTCAGACGGACCAACCGCAGACTGACCGGATCAGCCCAGGAGCACGATCCCAACACACCTTACACCACTTTGCCTCGTGGGCTGAAGAGTCAGTGCTTAGCACCACTGACAGGAACTCTGACCTCCACGGCTCAGCTGAACAAATGTTCTCATCGTCTCATTTGTTTCTGTTTGAAAAAATGTGTATTGAAATATGTGTATTGTTTGTGTAGGCACTTACAGTCATTGAGGGCTCGGTAGCTCGGCGGTCCAGAGACTTGGCTCTTCTCAAATTAGAAAAAGCGGAGCTGGACACATCCGGGGCCGAGCGGTCCTTTCCTGCATCCAGTGACATCTCCTACAAATATTACATTACAAATAAAATAAAACATCTTGAAATAGCTAGCGTCTAAAAGCGCACGCATCCTTATGCAAAGTTTCTAAACACACGCTCGCCCGCCCGCCCTGGTTGGGATTAACGTACATGACTGTTGGCCAGATAACGCCTCTCGCTGCGGCCTTGCCTCTGGATTAGCGCGGTATTAACCGTGGGGTCGCTGGAGCCGCTGGTGTCCATGTGCTCCACATGCTGGCCCTCCTCGAAGCGCTCGATTATCTGAGAACGCCTGGCAGACAAGAACAGAGCTTTTGTCCTCCCCACAAAGACTCATTTGTGATCTGACAGTGGTTTCAACAGACAAAATGATCTATGAAATATACACATTCAAGCATTAAATCATTACAGCAATAATTAGGCAGAAACATTTCTGTGCAAAAAAAGGTCACCAATAGCAGTATCAGCATGAAAATTAAAACCAAAGCATGATTTGAGATTTGCAGCCAGATTTTGTACAATAATTCAATTAAGCCATAATAAGACAGTCCTTCCAATCAAAATGTAAAAAAGCAAAATTATGCAAACATAAAATCCCAGTACAATTAAACACCAAAGATGATTAAAGGTTTTGCTAACTAATGAAAGATTAAACATAGTAGGAAAAGAAAACTGGCAAGAACGATGGATTAAATTGAACTGCAGAGAGCGGCAACGGCAACACAGCTGGTGTTACCTGGAGGCACTGCAGTGTTAATGTGTGAGGAGAGCAAAGTGGATAAATCAGAGTGAGCAAACCCACCAACAGACCCAAACCATCCACAGATACTGTTTAGTGTGTACTATGCGTCAACTGAATCCTTTCAAAAACAGTATTGTGTGTGTGTGTGTGTGTGTGTGTGTGTGTGTGCGTGTGTGTGCGTGTGCGTGTGCGTGTGCGTGTGCATGTGCGATCCCAGGCATTGCAGAGATGGAATGACAGAAAGCAGGAATCAGCGATGACCAGCAGGGAACAGCATTGGGACGGGGAGTTGAGCGTTAGATCTGAGAAGCTCTGTTCAGAAGCCCCCTGGAAAAGACGGAAACAACAACAAAAGAAAAAAACAGTAGCAAAGGAGCCAGAGCCAAAGGTTAAGAGATCCACAGAAAAGGAAGTCACGCATGCGGCTTCATGTCCCGCAAAATTATCCGCCGTGAAAAAAACAAAACATCTGCAGCACTGGAGAAGGTCGTCGTGCTTTCAAGGCAGCAGCCACAGGATGGCGCTAAACTGCCGAGTGCTGGATACATTACATACAGCCTGAGGTAATGTATTACATGGAATGCTGCTCATGTGTTCCAAGGGCAGTGGTTCTCAACTGGTGAAGTCTCAGGACCCACATTTCTTCTTATCATGTACGAACCAAATTTATTCCACAAAAATAAAAATGCAAGCCCACTTTCTATCCGGTAGAGTGAATAAATGTTCTATAAATATATACATAGATATATTTAAAATCCTTTTTTTTTATTTTAAAAAAAGGGGGAAGCTGCGACCCAATCAAAACAGCTCCATGACCCACTTTTAGGTCGCAACCCACCAGTTGAGAAACGCTGTTTTAGGGCAACATTAGGGGGCTTACAACATCTGACCAATTGTGACTTTTATTCTGCTTGGCTGCCTGTCACTGTGAGACAATCTGTATGTTGCTCTCTATCTGTCCGATAATGTGTTTCAGCTATTGGCCAGACAGCAAAAAATCCCATTAACATGCATCTGGAGAGCATCAAACTCCTCAGTGGCGTCTTACCTGCGCTCCTCACCGAACAGCCGCGCCACCTCCTGTCTGCCAGGGCTCCGTGTGCGCGCCCTGAGCTCCTGCCGCTTCTTCTCCGAGCGGAAGGCCTCGCGGTAGCTCAGCCTGCGGGCCCGCGGCACGTCAGACAGTGCCGCGTACTCCCTGCCAGGGCGGCCCACTCTGCCGCCACCGTCGTGACTGTCCCGCGCGCCAGGCCCGTCCCAAGAGGGCGAGGCGCCGCTGGGATCAGAATCCAGCGAGCTCTGGGAGGAGCTGATGGTGGAGTAGCTGGGGGAAATGAGCGAACCTGGGGAAGGAAGGGGGTCTTGGGAGGGCTGGTAAGGGGAAGTCGGGGGCTCTGGCTCGGAGTTATACCTGGGACTGAGAGCTCCTAACGAGGAGGATGACGCTGAGGAGGACAGGGGCAGGTGTAGGGGTGGCTGACAGTGCTGGGCAGACGTTGGCGAGGGCTCCGACTTGGTCTTCTCCAGGGAAAAGTAGCCGCTCTCCACTCGCACTTTGCGGCCAGTGCTCATGGTGGTGCAGTCTGAAAGGAAGCACAAGGGAGGGGTATTGTAAGAGAACCTGCGCTCACATAATTAGCCATTTCAAGGTCTTGATTTTCTTCCCAGACTCCAGCGACGCTACCTTTGAATGGTTAATTATGAAGAATAAACTGCACATCATTCACTGCACAGCATATTTAGCCCTCTGTCTGAAAAATCAAACGTTCACTTCCTTCTAAAACTGATGCTTGATGTTGAACCTTCCACAAAAATGGGGACGATCTAACAGAAGTGTTGGCTGTCGTTACTAACCTGAAAGAAGTATCAGTCACCCTTTATGACATCACAGAGGGGCTGCTTTCCAGTGCTGTGTTTTAGCATGCACACATACACACAGCAGACACCTCATGCAACTGTGATATACTGTTCTAAGAATCACTCTTCAAGTGGAAATTTCTTTTAGTACCGTCACCCACAACCCACAAGCCCCCTTCTGCACTGTCCAGGTCAAAACTGCAGCTTTCAGCAAGATAATGGAGAAACTTGGTGTTGTTTCTTCTATTGTTTGTTTTTTTTGTTAATAATAAGACAAAGATACAAAACAACACAATAAACAATTAAATTTGTATTGTATCTCATCCAAAGATGTTCATGTGTCAAATCTGATATAGTGGCCACACCTCTGTTCACAACATCTGCACAAGACACATTTACACACCACCTTGTGGCAGCTCTGATGAAGACAGAAGCGCTCCATCAAAACATGTAACAGGTAAGAACGAGCGTGTGTGTCTGACACAGACCAAATAACAAAGTTGTATCGTATTAGTCTGCATCAGTCTGATAAAGTTCCACTTTGTGAAACTAAAAATAGTTTCCACAAATATTTCATAATGATTTGAGATGGAGTAAATATGTAAGAGTGTCCAAAATGCATGCATAGACCCACACACATCATCCACACAAAGACCTAATATAGATACAACACAGATTTAATGATGTGAGCTGTTAAAAAAAAGAGAGCGAATGCATTCAAAGATCTTGGTCCTCACCATCTTGTGAGGAGCTGCTGGTGTCTAGCTGGCTCTGGCTCAGCTGGCTGATGCAGGAGGCGCTGCGGCTACAGGGGATGGTGGTCCTGCTCCAGCGGCTCTCCTCCTGCCACAGGGAGGCGCGGCTCATCGGCACTCGCTCGGCGCCGGCGATGCTGCTGGGCAGGCAGGGGATGCTTCCTCCACCTGCGGCGCCGCTGCTGGTCACCGTCACCTTGGCGGGGCCGGGCTCCTGACGGTGGGGTGTTTGGATTGGAAGGAGGGGGAGGGAAGAGGAGAAGAGGACACGATGGGAGGTGAGGTCACAGAGAGACTACAAATAAAGGAATGAGAGGAGGAAAGAAGACAGAAGATTTAACTCCAAGAAGTGAGAGGTGTCCAACGAGTGTGGCGTGCAGGGTGACCAGATGAGAATGCGGGAGGGGAGGATTGGCACGGTGTGTGTGTGTGTGTGTGTGTGTGTTGGATACAGTTGGCCCTTCTTTTTTGTCCCATTTTACTTTCAATCACTCCTTTTTCGTGACACACACCCTCACACTCTAAGCTGCAGTTTGCACTCTGAACTGTCAGAGCTCACGCCATTTTCAAATCTGCAGCTCTTTATTGATTCAACCAGTGAGTAAGAGCGAAACAATTTTTGTAACATTTCTAAAAGGAATGTTTGTTCTCATTTGTTTTCTCATTTATTTGAAATGGGAAGAAAAGTTCATTGTGTGTCAGCGTGACGCTCGTCTAATCACTCGTCATAATGAATACAGGCAGCCGGACGGGAGCAGCTAACTACCATCAACCCTTTCATTAGGCTTTTTATTCTTTTAATTGGCAATATAGGTCTAAAAGACACTCTGTTCTGGTACGCTTAATTTTCAGGACATTTGCAGCAGAATTCTGCATTCATGACAGCGGCTTTGATTTGGGGGTGTCAGGTCACCCTCGTGGCGTGGGACTGACGGTTCTTTTTTGTACAAGAAGAGGGAGGCTGGCAGTTTCAAAGAGAGTCAAGCAGTTCTTGAAACACAGAGAGAAAATATTGTTCCAGTGATTTGGATTCAGCAGACGCTGAACACACCGATAAAAGCAAATCAACGACTGAAAATCACACGTGCGCACGTCTGATTAAAGACACACGGGTTGATTTTGTGCTCAGATGTTTGATTGCAGCAGTGCAGGATCACAGAGACAAGATGGAAATCACAATGATTTGTTTTTGAAAATCCACCCTTCACCTCGATTAAAGTGGAAACTCTGATAAATTAGATTAACGAAGCCAGTAGCAGCGGCAGCCAGCGGGCCGAGCAGGATGAACTCACAGAGTATCCATTCATTTCTTCAGTGGAAAAACACTGGGCTGGAGTTGCGGCACCCTGCCAATCACAAAAAAATCCTTTAATGTTAATGTTTGCCGCTCGGTGCCGATCGTGAGCATTTGGGAAGAGAGTTAATCGTCCTCATTTAATCCCGTCTGTGTTTTTTGAGCTATACAAGGAAGCAACATTCCAGTAAATATCTGCAACAACCTGGAAGCGAACACGCCCTAAATTATAGTACACCAATAAAAGGTGTCAGATTTAAAAAAAAAAAATTAAATTGCCGGTACTTTCGATTTAGCAGCTCTGCCCAGAAGACAAACACAATACTGAAATCGTGTTTAGAACAGTTCTTGTGTACACATGTGGCTGTGGGAGGAGATCACATCCAGGGTTCTGACCTACATATGTTGTAAATTTATATAGCAGTAGATCCGCCAGTCAAAATATTGTGAATAAACACAAATCCCACTATAGAAATATATATATCACAATCTGATCAAAGCCAGCATGTGGCAAAGTCATGTGCCAGAACACCTTGGAAGCATAAATTCAAGTTCAGCTAGTTGGAATGAACTCAATCCAGATTAGATTCCCTCCATCCAAACTTTGCATGGCAGCAAGTTTTATCCCTGAAATCAAGCCCCTGCAACTCACCAACCACTAACAGACTTTTTAATCCGTCTTAAAATTCCTGTTGATTCCACAACAAGTCACCTTCCTCAAGCTGCTCTTAAAGAAAACTACAGAAGGAGACCAGGAAGAAGCTAATCCAAGCTGAAGGCTTTTCTTGGTGACATTGTGTCGCTTTACGTCAAAATTCAGTAAACGTTCCCTCCAGCGTGTTAAGTCATCCGTCAACCTCTTCAACTATTGGATAATTCAACCGACAGGATAAAAATGAATGGACGAGCCCAGTCATGATGTAGTTCAGCAGGAAGAAATTGACCAAAGCCGTGAGGACCCAGACACGAATGACAGGGGTCACGTGGGGCAGCCGCGGTCATCACAGTGTCACCACTGTTCCTCTGCAAATGAGCCCGCTGGTGTGGGTCCAGGGAGGCTGGCGTCCGGTGCAGGGCGCCGTCATTAGAGCAACCAGACAATGAACTTTAGAGAGCTTTGTTTTCACTCTCGCCAAAAAATTTGGCATCGCATGAAAAAAGTAGGTAGGAAGAGGAAGGGAAATTATATCCCACGGCAGGTGGTCCATACAACATTGCATGATATGTCAACAGTGGCAATAGAGCTCTGACCAAAACTGCTTTTGTTGCGCTCCACCACCAGGAAATTCGACTGCGCTGAAGAGAATAGATTTCTAAGATTTCAAAACGGTACCGTTAACATGAACATGCTCAGAGATGTGAGATAAAAAAAAAATAAGGAAAAGGAAGACAAGGCAGTGGAAGGCAGCAGGGTCGTGGTGTCACTGCTCAATCTTATTTTAGCTGCTGTAGCTGGAAAGTAGGTAGCCTGTTCTGCTGTGAGAAACCTAGAGTAACACTGTCAGTGATACAAGGTGAGTACTTTCACAATAACAATAAAATTAAAAAAAAAATAAAAAACAAACAGCAAAATGCTAATTGTGATACTTTTCTATTCAAAAAACCTGCATCATTTGACACAAAGAGGAACATGGAACTTCTGAGCCAGGTTATCTTGATCCTCCAGTGCCTGTCAGGATACTCAAAATCATCATTGAGGATCAGAGAACCAATCGTTACCTGCTGTGTAGGCGGGTCGACCTTCCGTTTTTTCTTCTGGTTCTGTTTGTTGGTCCTGGGGTACACCGTCAGAGCCTCCTGC
Organism: Nelusetta ayraudi; assembly: GCF_046127955.1. Taxonomy (NCBI): domain Eukaryota; kingdom Metazoa; phylum Chordata; class Actinopteri; order Tetraodontiformes; family Monacanthidae; genus Nelusetta; species Nelusetta ayraudi. The sequence continues at coordinate 11,867,516 of NW_027466092.1, read as the reverse complement.
CACCTGTGAGTAGACAGAAAGAACCACGAACAGCCCCAGCACACATTAATAATGCATTGACAAACAGCAGAAACAAGGGTGTATGATTCTTGACTATTTACTAAAACACACTGTCTAAAAGCAGTTTTTTCTCAATCTCATGTAACATTTTTCACTCTGAGGATTAAAATCTCAAATAACACAACAGTCCTGCTGTGCTGTGCCTCACCATAATCATCCTGCTGTTGCGTAGAATCATAAAAAAACAAACATTTGAATGAATAAAGAAATGCCTTATTGTGCCTTATTAAATGCTTTATTGAAATACCATGTTGTCACCAACATTCTGCGCTACGGCAGATAAATGCAGGTGCTAAATAACTGGAGTTAAGTAAAAGCTGGAAAAAACAAAAAACAAATGTCTTTTTAGTGCCTTTATCAAAATGTGTGTTCAGTTCAACTGAAGGCTAATTTAAATATTAAACATTGGCCCTTTCTCACATTTTGTTTTGGATTGAAACAATGAGAACTTTCTGTACAAAACATTCCTATAATTAACAACAGTCATAGTATAGTAAACAGCTAAAATGATCCCACTGACATTCTAAAATAAACGATGCATTACATTACAAAAAAGCTCAAGCGTTGTCACATTGAGCTGGTAGATGGACGGATTTCAAGTTCCCTGCGCCAAGCCTGTAAAGAGTGAATGCTCTTTGATCTTTTGAAACAACATGAGCCGCGTTTCTATAGAAACCTGTGCCAAAAGTCACACCGATTTCCAGAACACTGGTGTTTATTCCTGTCGCATAATGGTTTATTTGTAAAATGAGCGAGCAGCCCGACTTATTAATATTCTTGTGGTGACTTCTGAAAATCCTGGAATCTTGGCAAAGCTTTATATGAGGTGTGAAGGCCCAAAACCAACACATGGGAGCAGATAGAGCAGGTAGCATAATGAGAGTGGGTGTTGTGAGTCACAGCTCCTCTGAGAAAAGCCTGAATATGTTATATGCTGCAGGCGGTGAGGCAACGTCAGCTGCACTGTGCAAAAACACATTTGAAATGTCCAGCAAATAAGGAGAGCCGAACGGCACAACGTGATTACGAAGGCCTGAAGCTGGCGAGTCGATCTGGCCCGGGGGTCACGCTGATCGGGGTTTATGGACAGAGAGAAAGGGGTCAGGGAGGCAGGAAGCGGACACGCTTCTGGAATGTGCACTGTCACTGCAGTGAGGAGTAGAGGTCTCAGAAAGCAAGGCCCAAAGCAAACAGCAGGGGGCAGACAGCAGCTCGTGCTCCCCACACACACACACACACACACACACACACACACACACACACACACACACACACACACACACACACACACACACACACACACACACACACACACACACACACAGCGTCCAGCTGCTGTTTTCCTGAGGCTTGGTGTTGTGTTGTTTACGCCACATAAAATTCTCTTAACCACTGTTTTAAAATAGCACGTCTGTGGCTTCCCTCAACCCCGTTGTGATGTCACACATGACACCTCTGGCGGGTTGTGAGGCCGCCCTGTCGTTTGTTCCTTCCAGCTCTTTTTTTTCGGAGGGTCAGAAAAGCTGGGAGGTGAAACTATACACCTTTACTGGAGGGTTGCAAACAGAGGGCTAAGAGGGATTTTTGCTGGAGATTTTGCAGGGCTAACCAATGATGCAAACTGATCCCCTGAGGTATATGGATACAAAACACATACCTGAAAACAGGTACCATAGAGACTTTTTCACTCAACGTTAACCATCACTCACCCGTTGATGATTTCTTTGCACTCGGCCCGTATGAAGTGCTCTTTGTCAGGGGTCAGGATGCACAGCGAGTTCTTCTGACCCGTCCGGGACTCGCCGTCGATGACGTCGGAGCACTGATTCATGTTGATTGTACCTTGCGGTAGAGTGGTGGGCTGGAAAGAGGCGAGAGAGGACAGACACGGCGGTTAACATGGCCGCTTATCCCTCCAAGAAGAGGACCTCCTCGCACAGTTAACACCAGCGACCATTCATGCCAGGCTTGGCAGGTTACAGACTGATATAATGTCCCGGTAGGACTCACTATGATACCAAAACTCTCCCGAACCTCTGCTCGCCCCGGTGTGCGCTGCAGCATTTCAACAACTGCCTTAACAGATCAACCCTGTCACGAATTAACAGGATGCTTTTCTTTGCAGCTGAGGCTGAGGCTGGAATTAGTGCCAATCAGTTTGATATTGCCGAGTTTGGTTTGTGTTCATAACAAAATCAAGGCTGGGTGTGTAATCAGTAACGTTGCCGCTGTTTTAAAGTTGGAAAATAAACAGGATTGTTAATGGAAGGTGGGGAATTTTCCATGAAGTTATAAAAGGGAATAAAAACAATGCTAATCAATGAAAAAAAAAAAGAGAACACCAAGGCTTTCAGATTGAAGTCAAATTCCTAGCGCATCACTTCACGTGAGCTGCCCTCTCCATTTATAAAGAGAACACGCTCCTGGCTTTGACTGGGCAGTCTTGAGCTTGAAATGTGTCTGACGTCTGGCTGTAAACCCGGCGAGCCACGCCGACGTGGATGCCCTCCGTCGGCCGTAAATAACGCCACCGCAGGAGCTCCACGGTAAACTTGCTGTGTGTACAAAGGCTGATGTGGCTTTTACACACACACACACACACACACACACACACACACACACACACACACACACACACACACACACACACACACACACACACACACACACACACACACACACACACACACACACACACACACACAGGCGGCACCTTTGTTCATGTGCGGCGCTCATTTACGACCACGTAGGACATGTGCACGGCTGCTGGACGGGAGACGGGAGAGATCGTCTATATTTAGAGCACTTGCGCTGCGACGCACCGCCGTGAATGAAACAGCAGTAAAACGCCTCCCATACGTCACCACAACAAACGCCTCTCAGTCCAGTTCTGGCCTTCAAAGTGACTTTAATGAGCGCCGGGGGGAAGCCTCGATAATCTCATGGTGACTGGGGGATTTATTTCTGTTCAATTAAGTGAATTAATACTGCATAACTAAGCACACTGGGCACAAGTCGCCGACTGGCCCGCTGCTTTCACTGCACTACACAGCACAAGCGGAATTATAGTGAAAAACCAAAAACACCGCAGCGGTTTCCAGCTGTGACTTCCAACTATTTACAGATGAAAAATTACAGCTCTCAGCAGAAACGGAACATATTAAGAGATAGAGGCGGAAACAAAATTAAAAGGTTTCGCGTTCACATTAACGAGCGATGGAATAAATCCAACTCAAGGACCTGTTTTTTTTTTTGCAGCAAAACCACAGACTGCCTGGGACGGCCTGATTGAAGCCTGTGGACGGCCTCTAATGTGGACAGAGAAGTCAATGGTTAACAGTTTGTGGTAATCCCACCCTGGGAGCAGATGGGGAAGCCCTGTTTACTTTGTCACCGTTAAATGTCACTTTTATCCTTCAGCTCTGAGTGTTGTTTTTATAGCAAAAGAAACCCTAAACTGCGGGGGTTATTATTATCGTAATAATAAAGTCTAGCTGATGACAGAATCACAAAAATGACAGAGCGACTAAGACAACCAGTGGCCACAATTCCTCAAAAACATATTAAATAATCTCATTCCAAACAGTCACAAACAGACATATAATATTTCATACAATTTATTCCATAAAACACATTCATACAACCTAAAAGACATCACTACAACACTAATACAAGATACACAGAGTAGATAGAGTGATAACTCCAATGATAGAGACACATGCAACAATGAGCATCTGAATGAAAACTGAGTATCTACAAGTAATATGAAGAGTGAACAATAACCTTCAATGAATTTTGGTTTTTATAAAGGAGCAGCACTAGTGACAACAGCATTTAGAATTATTCTGAAGAGACACAAATTTAATTGATTTTTATTAATTTTACTTTGTAACTCATGACTGCATGTCCATAATGTTAAAGTGCCAAGAGTCAGTCAGTTAACCGGTCCAACAAAGATGAACGCTAAGTCATATTTGTTCCTAACCACTCAGCACAAGGCGTCTTGGTTTGGGGCTCTCTGTATTTTTGGTTAATCTTGTAAATGCCCATGACATCAAAATCCTCCATCACAGAAGGGCTCTTGACACCAAGGTGAGAGGCCGGGACAACAGCCGGGCTTGACAGACAGACGGACAAATAAGACTTGGGACAGCTGGGCGAGGGCCTGGCCCTGCTTCAGACTGGAAAGAGAGACCGGCGTCAGCTTGACCTGAGAGCCCTGTCACTCTCAGACCGGGTGGGAAGGTGCTGGTTTAGGGACGGAGAGCACAAAGAGCGCCGGTTGAGAAAAAAGATTACGTCTCAAGTTGGTGGTGGACGAGGTCCAGTGCTCTCCACAAAGAAGGGGCAAAAAAGAGAAAAAGGTGGACTCTGACTTTGGACTGCTCGACCATCTGTCTGAGTAAACACGTCTAGACTACACCACACTTGCTGTCATTGACCTGCAGTCATTGGAGGATAAACGGCAAAATATGTCAGATTGTCAGTTGAACAAGCAGCTTAATCCTTGAGTTTAAAAATGACAGCTGGGGGATTCATGTGGTTGCAGAAAAATCAATCAAACAGACAAAAGTCCTGATTGGAAACTCACTTTCATCCTTATCCTCGTACTTATGCATGATGACCAACACTGAGAGATGCTTTAGCGCAAGAGGATTTCATTCAGACGCAATTCCCTACTGTGACAGCACCCATGTGGGCTCAAACGCCAACACGCAGCCCTGCTTTGGGCCGAGCCGCTGCAACTCCTGTCCCCAAACCCTCCGTCACCCAGCCCAGACCCAGTCCCCTCTCCCTGGGCCACCACTCTCCACAATGGCCCCTTTGTGAAGCAGCGCTAGTTCACACAATGTGGGATTGTCAGCCGCCACAGTCCACAGGGCCACTCCTCCCTTTAACCCCTCAACAAGGAAATGACTGAGAGACAAGAGGCCCAAACAAGTGTCCTTTTGTGATCCCGGCATGGAAATTATGAAGGCAGCATAAACTTATTCTAGTCTCCAAAGTTGCTCAGACAATCGCATGAATGCCGCCTGGATAGGCGGCTATTGAACAAGAGTCTCAGGAGGAGACTGGGACAAGCGAGATAAAGACTCTGTCACTCTGCGACGGCTGAAGGACGTTTTGCATCAATGAAGGTGGAATTACATCCAGTAGGGGATAAAATAAGTAGCAAGCAAAGTAACTCTTAGAATTTAATATAAATTGTTTATTAAACCAAAACATTTACAAGAAGTCAGGGATATTCAACTTTCAGGAAAAATGGAGAGGTGAAGCTACATCATCAAAGTACGACATTAATCACATATCATGACTCGTCGTCTCCTGTTTGCTTGGAGTTGTCTTGGTCTCAGTAAACTGTGAACTAGACGAACAGGATTTAAATGCAAACTGTCACTGAAGCAGAACATTGAGTTTGTTGATTTATGGATCGCACACGTGTGTTTGTTTATTTTTGTGGTAAAATAACTTAGAGTAGCGTGTTACACAATGAGTACTGAAACGATGGATAGTTGGACTCGTGCAATCAAAGGTTTACAGAAGGTCAACCTAAGTTCATCTGTAAAGGTCATCACCCACTCTGAAAAGTAATTTCAGGAGAAGCAATTATTCTCAACTTTTTGTGAGTAGATTGTACTCAGTTGTAAACCATTTACTTCATATTGATCCATTTTAACAAAGGAAAAAAGAAGCATGACCCAATTCAAGACACTACAGCCAAGTTGCTTTGAATACAAGCTACGTTTCAAATCGACAAAGCGTGAAGATATCCAAAACACCATGAAGTGTTAGTTGCCCCAAGTATTCCATTACAATGTCACGTCGCACTGCAACAGCATTCATTAGGAATCAACACTATCTTTAGAAAGTAGCAATTAGTAGCCGCTACACATGCCTTCCTTGCATGCCTTTTGCACCCTTGGCTTCCTTCGAGTCTCAGCCGCTCTACAGCTTAGCAAAACATCCCATTCTCCCTTATGACACAGCCGGAGAAATATTTGCTTCTTTTGGCGGCTGGCCTGTGGTTTAACTTTCATTTTTTGGTTGTGAAGCGAATTCCACCCTGCCAGTGACATTTCTTGGTTTGACAGACTCATTTCTAGTCATGGAACGCGAGAGCGCAGCCGAACCGTCTCACTGGAGAGTGAGGGAAGAGACTCGTTAAATTGCGTGAGTCACGTATTTCAACATCTTATTATTGTTTTTTCATCATAAAATTTCTTGGGGATCATTATGCAACTGACGAGCTGGTTACGAACACCTGTAAGTCGATGTGTGACATCTGTTTTTATGCATCGGGTGCCAGCCTGTCTGCCAGTTTTGGTGGTCACAGACGCACGTTTGTGCGTCTCTTCCAACGTGTTGCAGCAGGATCACCCCGTTCTCACCCCGTATCCAAACATCCCAACAGGCTTTGATCACCGAGGAGCAACGACGTCAGATATAAAAGCTGATGAGCTGCCAGGGTTAACCCTGACTCACAAACATGGCCTGGAATCAGGGCTCTTTAGGGTCCAACATCCTCTGCTTGTTACCGATAACGGTAATTATGCAATAAATTTCTCCGTAGCAACTAAGGACAACAGGGGTAAACACAAGTTTTTGATACAAGTGAGGATGCCAACAGAGAGCTGGAGGAACATTCTCTCAGGTACCAGAGGGATGGAGTCACCTTTTGTTGGAGAGGAGGTTAAGGAGTCCAAGCCCCCCATTCTGCACTGTAGAAGTAAAACATGGCATGGTATTGACTGGGCACTATCACAGTGACATAGAAATATCCTAATTTTGTTGTGGACATCAAAATGGTCTTAAATGGCAAAAAAAAGGAAAAAGTGTTACGTTTTTTGCACTAAACTGAAGCAGAGCTTTACATTACAGTTGGTAGCCAGATAAAAGTGGCACAGAGCGAGAACCGAGTAGATCGCTGATGGTCCACTGAGTTTTAAATCTGACGTCCACAAGCATGTTTGTTTTTCTATGGCAAGAGAGAAAAAAAAAGTACGGTAAAGAGAAGAATATGTCGACACTGCCAACTATGTCAATTACACAACTATGAAACTTCTTTGTGCACCAGTGGTGCCATTCAAAGTTCAATCAGTTTAATAAATGGCAACTGCACCTATAAGTCTTCCAACATTCTAAAAAAGTTCATACTGTACACAAGCTAGGCAATTTTTATTATATTGTGGAGCTGTTACTTTATTGTATTGTGGATATTTGATATTGTCACATCACTAAAATCAAATAAACTTACTTTGTTGCAACCACACAATGTATAGAATGACAGACTGGTGTCAATCCTCACTATCCCGGCCTGTTTCTAGATACACATGGAATACATGTAACCAGCATGTGCCGCCAAATAAATAAGATCATAACCGTAGCAGTCTAACCGTACCTCCAGCCTTTACCTTGTACAAACACACAGCTCTATTAAAAGCCATATGTTAGACATCTGACATCACCAGAACAGTCCTTCAGGCATTCCCAGATACACCTCACTCCACTGGTATGCATTCAGATAAATGCTTCAGCAAAGGCATGGGCTCCGAGCCGCTTCGCACAGCAAGAGAGGTGATTTCAAGGCTGACTGCAACGACGCAGTCTCAAAGCCATGGAAAAAAAAATGAAATGACAGCACAGTTCACACATATTTCAACCTGATATTTCAGAGAGAGCTGTGGGTGGCAGCAGTACTGCACTTTTTCTGATGGTAGAATGATGGAGAGGATGTGGGCGGCTGAAAGCCGTGTTAGGATGCCAGCACTTGGACTGATGCAGAGGCGGAGGAGGATGAGGGAGAGTCGGTGGATGAAGTGCTTTTTTTCCCCCCTCCACCAATAGTGCAACAGGGGTCTTTTTAAAATGCAGGCTTCTGACTACACCAGCTGGTCAGCTGCAGTGTGAAGCGAGTCGTCTACCACAGCTGGGTAAAATAAATGACTACGCCGAGTGCATGGAATACTGAATTAGATGATCTTTTTGCTATGCAATGTTCATTTATTCAGGCATTAATGTAGTTTAAGAATTGTGTAGTCGTTAACTAAAGTGTGAAACAATAGTGAACTGACGCGCACAACAGCAGACAGAGAGAGAGATGCAATCAGACGGTGTACTGCACGTCTGGCTGGTGGAAGAACAGATGGCCCGGCTGGAGAAGCAGGTGCTCCCATCGAGCTGTGTCATGTCGCCGTGGCTCTTCAGACCCACGCAGACTTATTTTAAGCGTGTGTGTGTGTGTGTGTGTGTGTGTGTGTGTGTGTGTGTGTGTGTGTGTGTGTGTGTGTGTGTGTGTGTGTGTGTGTGTGTGTGTGTGTAAAGGGTGTGACGTGTTTTGCAGGCTTGCAACTTTTTACCTTCTGTTGCTTACCAACATGCTTTCATGTAATTGAATTATTTTCTTCCATGTCAAGGTCTGCAAAAAGATAAACAAATGCCTTCAGGCTATGGCCTTAGGTTTTGCAGAACACCAAAAAAAATCAAGTCAAATCGAGCAGTGGTCGGGGTTCTGATACAAGAATTTCATGTTCTGTGACAAGAAGCCATGGAAGCCAAAGCGACTCACAACGTTATCCAAAAACTGTGGCAGTGTCCCATGTGGTTCTCTGACACAGCACTTTGGGAAAGTAGGGCAAGGAAAAGGATACACTAAGACCATTGTACAGAGTCACAAAAGCTTTTATTTTTAATCAATCTGAGAATGAAACCAATTTGTGGTTCAGTCGCTTCTCATGATTAATAAACAGATTACACAACAACAAAGCACTTCTGCAAGCGCTGGTTAACGGTAACTCACAAGACCAGAAGTCAGGCTTCACCCCTGTGATGCAAGAAGCCATGTTTAAGGCAGAATGGAAAGGAAAGTCGGGTTTCAGCCAGTCAGGACTTAAACTCATTGGCGACTCAAGAGGTTCATTTTTCCACAAGGAAGAAGTGTTCTTAATCCATCCAGTGGGAGCTTAGAAACTGCAGAATTTCAAATCGTCAGGTACAAAAAGTTGTTTTTTTTGCCATGCCAATATCTTCTGCAATATTACCATCACACTAGCTGCAGGACCAAAACAGACATCCAGGAGGTTCACTGTTTGCTGCTGTGAGATGGACAGATGCAGAGACAAAGACCTTGAGAGGCGATCAAGGGCAGCAAAAAAACAAAAAACAAGAAAAACACAATGCTGCTGTGCATCTTCTGTATATTTTAGCAAAGAAAATACAAAAAAAAAAAAAAAAGCAGGGTGCTTAATTAAAAAAAAATAAAAATATATATATATATATAAATATATATATATATATATATATTATAAATATATATAAAGTCCCATTTATATGTATTGTATGACCAGGCATAGACCCTTTGCTGCTTCTCAGCCATTGCTTTAGCCACACCCCATTTAATCCATTAAATCCAAACCTACAAGCAATAAAACAAAAGAATATAAAAACCAACCTGAAGTGTTGCACCTTTGCTACTGAATGTGCAGGAAATGTCAGCGGACCTTGGTGCACTTCCTTTCATTCTATGAATATCCCAACTGCTGAGCTACAACCAAACAGGTGGAGGGACTAGCAGGTCGCCAATCTCAGGTTAAAAGGTCGAAGGGGATTCAATACACCTGCACCTGTTGCATCTCTGAAAGACGTTTCACCACAGCTGCTGCTTCAGCAGGCCGCCGTCTCCACACAGCGGTGGTTTGGACGCTCTGTGCACTGCTGGATGAGGATCCAACTGAGATGCCTCAATGCCAGTGATGTCACCGATCAAGTCCGCAATGGAAAACAGTGGCGTTTTGTCCTCGGGCCATCCAGGCGAGCAATTATCTTTTTTAAAACACTGATATATGCCTCTCAGTGTCTCTGCCCACTGACCAGCACACACTCAGACACTCACCTACCCCACTGCTTTTATTAGTGGCCGTCTCGCAGCGGGCCAACCCCTCAACCCTGATGCTTTAAATGAAACCTTTTGTCAGAGTCCTGCTCCAATGTTTCCAACAAACTGAGCGAGCAGTCCGTCAGCCCGTGTTTGGCTTTATAGACAAGGGAGGGTTCGTGGGGAAAGAAAGTTACACAATACCGCTGGGTGCTCTCTCCAACACAAATGATTTATTGGCCAGTGAGAGGCTGGAGTGAAAGACAAAGATACGAGAGTGGCAGCTCGAAGGGAAAAAAGTGCAAGGAGGTAAAATAAATAAATAAATAAAATAAAGAAAGGGGGGGGGGGGGCGTGAATCAGACGAGGTAATGAGAAAAGTAAAAGTGAGGACCATGCAGCCGAGAGTGGACACCGTTTTAGCCAAAGCCTTTTCTCTGGATGATGAATAGCTGGAAATCGTTAAAAAGGGAAAGAAAATAGGAAAATGAAGGAGGCTTTGAGGAAAAGGATGGCAAAAAGACATCCCGGGTAAAAGAAGGGCCCTGAAAAGAATCCACAAGGTTGCACAACAGTGGACTGCCAACAAGCATTTGGCTCAAGCAAACATAAAATAACACACACACACACACACACACACACACACACACACACACACACACACACACACACACACACACACACACTTAAAAAACAAGAGTGAGAGAGAGAGAGAGAACATAGAGAGCAGAACCCAAGTTCCACATTAACAGAAATCCCACATCAAGTGAAAAGTGATACCTCATGAGGACCCGTAGCTATAAGCAATATAGTACTATTTTACTTTAGGTGCTGATGGACCTAGTGGCCTGTGTTAAATGATCCTGTCCGCAGGCTCGCGCAACACTGCACCCTAATGTAATAATAGACCCGAGGGTTAAGGAGAGGGGATGTCTCCGGACCCACAGCCTTCATCCCGTGAAGCTTCTTTCCAGCCTTATAATCAGACACAAAGCAGACAAATAGGGGAGAGACGAAAAAGGTTTTCAGTTTTAAAACTATGCTAAGTCTGCCTAGAGATTGTCTGAAGTGCTTCAGATCCAGATCCGAGTTGCACCAATTTGTGTATGCCTTTCTAGGTCAATGCATATCACTGGGAGGAATCCCTGCATATCCACACTGACAGATTCGGATCATTCCTATGTGTTCCAGGAGAGCATAACGGGGAAAGTGAGGCTGTTTTACTGACTGTCATTTGAATTGAATAAGTGTAACTTGACAACCATTATTTTTAAGACTTGTTTTCAGCTTTTTGAGGCTATTGAATGCCATATTAACATCTCGCTGGGCTTCACATCTGGCCCTCGAAAATAATTCCATTTAGTTTAAAATCAGCTTGGATTAAAAAAAACAACAACAAAAAACTTTCAGAGAAAATAAAACGATTCCAAACAGTGCAACTTGCTGAACTGTGGCCATAACACAGAGTTTTTAAAGCCTGGCCTGAGGCAAGCAGCTCTGGCGTGTCTTCAACCAGACCTTTCAGCTCCAAAGTCGCAGGTCCAACGGAACCAAAAACAACGAGCCAGTATCAGTACTAATTCAGTTGACTTCCCATTCAGCAAAGGTCAGTTCCAATGCGATTCAGTAAGGAAGAAAATAATACAAGAATCCAAGTAGTTCATAAGAAACAAGTTTAAAAATGATTTCACACACAGTGTTTCCAAGAAAGCATCTTGTTTTGTCATTGCAGGTTTAACTTTTGACTGCTTAACATGCAGTGGTCACTCAAACTCAAAGAAAAACATATTTTCTTTCTCCCAAGATGACATAGTGACATATATACACACACTACAATTCCTAAACTCTCAATACAATCCGGGGAGTCTGCGTTTGAAAAGACGAAGGCACTGAGTGGCAGTTCCAGCGCTGCACAGTCTGACGACTGCAAGCTGGGTGAATGGCTATTCCCATGGTTTTGTGGCTTTGTGCAATTGGAACAGTGACCCCACTGTAATCCACGGCTGTTTACATTCCAGCAGATCAGTTCCTACTGGAACCATGGGGAAGGAAGGGCAGGGGTTAAAGAAGACTCTCACGCACCATATCTCTGCAAAACCAACACATGCCTAACCTGGGACACACACTTGGTAAACAGTCCTCAAGGATCCAATACGAGAGGCTGACAATGACTTATCAACACAAGCTGTGACCAATCATTAGTTTGTTTTGAAACTATTTTCCAACGAGAGCATCTACATCCCCTTTGTGTCCGTCTTTGACTCCATTTTATTGCAAAGAAAAACTCTACTAGTACAAATAAATATGTTTACTTCCCTTCTCCCTTGCATTCCCATGAACTGCTGAGTGGAAGACTGGAGCTGCCCCCCTTTTAAATATCCCTAATTTGACAGGGTGGAGCGTTCAGCCACTGCTTATTCCCTGGATAGCATGCCTGGAGGTAACAGCACCAGTCAGAGGCCCCGCTTAGCGCTCGGTTCCCTGGAAAGTCCTCCAAACTCCTGAGCCAACGCATGACAAAAGCTCATCAACAGGTTAAAAATAGCTCTCAAACGTGCGTTTCAGCCGGTTTAAAATAGGGAGAAGGGTCAACGCATGTTTCAGCAAGTCTGGAAGGAGACGTGGGCGAGATTATATGTATGCTTCTGCACAGAGGATCCAGGAGAGATCCAGCTGGAGGGCTGAGCCATAAGCCGACAGGAGGCAAAGATGAGTGAGAACTGAGGCGGGGGTCATTTATGAGGCATTAAAATTCCACTCAGCGCAGGAAGATGATTTACCTTAAGAAAATGTAAAGCGGGAGAAAGTAGGAGAGAGAGCTGAGCTGTAAATCACACGACTGGCTGCAGCCTCACGGTAACAAATGCCTTAAATTTGCTGCCACTTGACTGCAATGCAAGTTACTGCTGCACTCACCAGTTTGGTTCAAACATGATAATCCCCCCAAAAAACGTAGTTTTTTTTTTTTACCCATCGCAGAAGACTCAAAGAAATAGGAAAAGACAGGATATTAATTGGGAAAATCATCAGCCCTCAACAGTATGAAAGCAATTTTAATATGTTGGTGCAACAGAACCACAAAGAAACAACACGCACCAGTGATTCAGCGTGAGCTGTGACCACATGTGACCCTGTTAGGAAAAAAAGGGCTGAGTCTAGATCATGTGACGAGGGAAGTGTGCATTTGTGTGTGTGTGTCTGTCAGTTAAGAACAGGTTAGAATTAGTTCAGCCGCAGGTCAAGAAGAACTGGGTGTAGGGTGAAGCATTCAGGTCGATGGGGAGAGCGTTAATATAGCGCTGATGTTAATCATCTCCGCTGGCACCGGCGTCGTGCGAGAGCGGCCGGAGTCGCCTTCACACCCACGGCCGGCTTCTCCACCGCGAGGTGATAATGGATTTTAGCTTGCCCGTGCATGTTTTCTCACATCCCTTCCACATCACGCAGTGGTGGGTGGTCTTGGCCTTGTCCCCCTTTTTGCCTTCCCCCGGCTTCCAGTTGATGCGTCCTGCGTCCACACAGTCAGCCGGCGCGGACACGGACAGTGGCAGCGCTTCGAAATACAGAGAATAACTGCCCCGCGCTACACATGCCGCGGTCAACTTTCCTGACAAAGGAACAAAAAAAAAAACATGTTGCCTTGGCAACGCTTGACTGAAATAACTGCTGGGTTGCTCTGGGAAAATCTAGCTCGTGTATTGAGCAAATACTGGTGACAGAGCCGACGGTGAACTCTGACTGCATGTTCATGTTTACAGCTAATAAAAGCAAGCGAGCACAGACAGCACACATTTTATCACCTCTCTTTGGAGGTCTTTGCAGAGAACAATCCGCACACACAAACAGCTAATGTTCGACGCAGAACAACAATCTCTGCTATTCTCTATTCTTCGAGCCAGAACTCATTTTCTCTCCTTTTTAAATCTCTTGTATTTTGCACATAATGGCCTTTCAAAGCTACCGCAGCTCGCTGCGATGGCTGTGGTGTTCAGCGCCGGGTGATCACCGTAGGTGGGCAATTCCAAATCATTGTCTCTCCAGGGGCTGTTGCTAACCAGTTTCTTTTTCCCCAGAGCCAGGCCACATCCTGGAGGTTTGGGACCACAGCCCATCTGGGATTGGTTAGTCCAAAGACACAAGATCCACAGAACTAGGCAGCGAGGAAAGGCGAGGGGCTCCTCCTTCATCCGCAGCTCCAGCCAGTCAACCAGAACCGGGGGGGCTTCTGATGTGGTCGGCAGCTAAGTCATACAGGCCAAAGCTGGCGGTCCTGGGCCTTGACCTGATGCCATTCATAATATGCATTGGTTATATAATCAGCGCTTCACTCAAGCTGATCATTTGCATAACGCTATTGGAGTTTTGTGGCAAAATTAACCCTTTAGGTGCCATGGTCACAAAATTGCGACAAGCGTCATTGCTGAATTAAACAGGCCATAGCGGCAAATATGGTACTAAAAGTAGTTACCACTTTACACCAGGAGATGGCAGATACCTTCTCAATTACAGTATGGCTTTATCTCCAACAAATTTGAAGTCACAGCCATTTGAAATCTTGATATCAAAATTGAGTATTTTCTTGAAAAGAATTCTGGCACTTAAAGGGTTAAGAAGGAAAAAAAAGTGCAATACTGGATACAGCAACACAAAAGCTATTTAACGCGTCTTGAAATTGTGTGGACTGGAACAATAAGGTTGTAAATTAAGGCTGTAGAAAAATTGAACGCTGTAATGATGATTGGAAATGAACAAAGACTTCTTGGGTTTCTTGGGGACACGCCACAAACATAATGGCGTTCAAGCCATTCTTCCTACAGACAGAACACAATATACTGCCGCAACCCTCTGACAGACAATTCAAAAGCTGCTCATTTGTTCATTTATTCATTCAACACGACAAACAATTATTCAAATGTGCACCACCTTACTAATAGGCTCTATATTGGGTGACACTTGATAAGCCCAGCTCCAGGTCCTTGGCCCTCCACTCCTCTCCCCTCTCCTCTCCTCTCCTCTCCTCCCCTCTCCTTCCCTCATTTTGCTGCTGCAGGTCAGGGAGGAGATGAAAAGATGAAGAGTGACATCCAGGGAGACGGCTGAATGGAAGGAGGACATCCGTCTCTCACCATTGTCTCTTCCAGTAAGAACCTCATCGCTCCCTTCCTCCTCTGCCTCCTCTGGTCTCAACAGTCCCCAAATCAGAATCTCAAATACTATTGATTGGCTGAAAAAGGGCCAGTTTAATAGTTCTGTATTATCGCAAACCATCACATTTGGATTTATTAGGTTTTAAAAGACAGTCTTTTCAGTTCCATTGCTGAGAGAATTCTATAGGGGGAATGAGGTGACCCCAAAGGGCAGCCTGTGCAGCGCTGCAGCTCCTGCTGCTTCCATTACATAAACCCTCGCAGCATCCCTCCCCTCTGCCAGAGAATGTCACATACAGTATGAAAAGGGTCAAAGGCAACAAAGCAAGTGCTGTTTCAACTACTTCTGCTTTCACCTCCATTCAAAGCGCATTCCATGTCCAGAACAAAACTGTGCAGCGCCGCTGTGGGGCCGGTCGACATGTAGTGGCGGCGGCGGCGCAAAGCCGCAGAAGCCAGAATACGAGATGGCAATAAAAATAAACGGCCCGTACGAGAACGTGATCGAGTCAACGTCATTTTTTATGACTGTTCAAATGGCATCGCCAGCGGAGGCAAATAAACACATTAACCTGATGTTTGAGCTCGGAGCAGGAAGCTGATTGTACAAGCAGGTCAGCTTCTAAACCAAACATAAAGCTTGGCACATGACTTTTCAGTATCAACACTGTGTGGTGTCACCTCACCCCTTGTGACACATTAGTGCTTAGTTGAGCTTAGTGTTAAACACACTCGCATAATGCTAGCAGTGTGGCTGTCGAGTGGCAGGCAGCCCATCACATGCTCCAATTCATAGGCTCAACGTTATCTTTCAAACAGAAAAATCAAACTGTACTAATGTGTATGACATCTGGAATTTGGAAGCAGTAAAATCTAGCTGCACTATTTTATACGAGCTGCATTTGTCTCAAAGTAAACTATTATCACAGTTTTCAACATCAAATCCTTTTGTTTTCTGTTACCCTGCGGCAGACTGGCAATCGCAATAATAATAACTGGCAGCTTTGAAGAATGTTTACAGCTAAACCTTGATTTTTATTTTTCCTCAGGCACTTGCTTTTCACAAGAAATATTGTTCAAAGATTCATTAACAGAAAGGCACACACAAAGGAAAGAACATGTCAAGGACGCAAAAATGAATTCAACGGGTGAAAATTCTGAAAGAGAAATAGGAGGGCATAAAGGACGAGAGCGGTGGAGACACAAACTGACAATGTTCAGCCAGTGTGTTCGGTGAGCTGAACACGGGAGCCAATAAAGCACAGTTGTATTGCCCAGTAATATAAATGGGTGTAGTCAGATGAAGGATTTGATGACAAACCAACTGTCTGCGCTTCAGCTATGTGTCATCCAGGCCAAATGTTCAATATTCCCATCCCCAAGCAAGAGATTAATGGCAGGACAACACAAATAACAGTGGAATTATCAACAACTACGAATGAGCACTGAAGTCAGTATTGGAAGAAGAAACGGGTTGCCAACAATCCATTGAATTCCCCATCAGCAACTGCTCACCTTGACAACTGGCTGGTATTATAATCAATAGACACAGCTTTCCATGATCAGCGATTGTCCCCAAAAAGGTTGCATTTGACCCCCTTCCCCTGAGGGAGTGACGAGCAGCAGCGGTAAAACACTCGAGAATCAGTCAGTCTTGGTGTAAAATCCCAATGATGGCTTCCCCGGTCTAGCATTTATAACATTACAAATTATTAAAAGCAGCTAAAAACACTTGTGGGAGGGGGAAACACTTGACTCACCATTTCGTCCAGAGCGTAGCGAAGTAAGCCATGTTCGTAGAGGATGAAAAACCTCCTTTGCCATTTCTGTATTATGCAAAAAAAACAAATACAAGAAGAAAAACCATGATGATGATGATAAAAGAGGAACATATCACATTATATCAAATTTGTTGTCTCTCTATCCAAAAAAAATCTTTATTGTAACAGCAGACATCTTTCAACAAAGGCATAATTAATGGTTCTCTGCATTCAACTCTCTACAGATTTCTAGAAGTCTCAGTGGGCACATCAATTGACTCATGACCACACACGCAAACATGTAAATACACAAAGACAAGAGAGCTTTATGAAACGGTTGGCAAGCAGAGACAGACCAGTTCTTTGCACACTCATGGCACATCAGTTACGTTTCTGGTTTATTGCTTTGCGTCATCATTCAGCTTTCAGTTTGTTTGGCTTGTAAAAAAAAAATAAGTTTGAGACAATAAAACAGGAAAAACACCTGTGAGATTTCACACGCCAAGTTAAATGGTGGTGTGAAAGCAGTGGTTCGACGCTGGCAAAAAGCCTTTGCATTATGAACCAAACAGTAAACTGTGACTCACGGCACAAACAACAAATCCAAGAACTCCTAAACAGCATCGTGTGTGGTTAGGCTGCAACCACAGTATGACGAAGACACAGAAAGTCCAACAGCAAGGAAGACAGGAGGAATTTGTTGAAGTAAATAAGCCCGAAGGGTGCAAGGGGAGATTTTATTTCTTTCATAAATAAAGTTTTTTCATCTATATTTCTGCAAACAACATGCAGAGACTTTTGGCTGTTCCGAGATCAGTGAACTCTTCAAGGCCGACCGCTTGCGTCAATACAAGCTCTTGTCTCGATATTAAAAGAGACTTTGTAAGAGATCCCCTGAAGGTCTTAATGTGGAGAACTGAGATGTTTCAACAGAAAATTCATTCAAATATTTCAGTGACACACATGAACAGATGTCACTCATAAGGTGTAAGATCGTTTGGCTTAGATTGGGGGGTTCTGAACGTCACATATTTGACAAAAATCCACTTTGCCAATGGTTTTCAACAATATTATTTATCCTGAATCTGTTATTAAAGTCCAACAGAAAAAATGAGAAAAGTCCATCCTTCTTCAGAAAATTTGCAGTTGTGGAAACCAGCTCATTATGATGTCACAAGGGCGGGTGGTTGCTGGTTCCATCCTCTGAGACCGCTTTGCAGCAGCCAACTTTTATCCGCTTCCATACATGTGGTCCAATAAAACAGAGGTTTCATCAAGAAGTTAAAAAAAAAAAAGAGCATTTTTGTGGGAGTCTGTAAACAGAGGGCTAAATTTGCCGTTTTCAGACATCTTTTCTGTTTAAATCTGCCGAACTGAAGTCCAAAATGAAACATTAAGATTTGAAAACGTATCTTATGAGAGATTTCAGATGAGTTTTATTGAGTTGTTGGTGGAGGGAGCAGAGTCACAGACATGCAGCTTGTCAGACTAAAGGAGTTCCAAAACATGAGTCATCCAGTGTCAGCTCTTTTTCTCTGTTATTTGCTTGTTGGTCGGTCGAAGCTGACCAATCTGCTCAACTCAGCGCTATGCACAGGCCACCAATTATACCCCCATGGTGAGAAGCTGATTGTAGGAAAGGCAGAACACTTGAGTGATTATGTCAAGGCAGCAGCAGACTGTTGACAGTAGTTTGAGTGGAAGGATCCAGAGGTGCTTTTCACCAAAAACCCCATATGGAAGCCATCAGTGTGGCTGTGAGAACTGGGACTTTTCCTTCTCCTCCCCCACATTCTCTTGACTCCTTCTTTGGGATGTACCACCACCGCTCAATCTGGGAGCTGATAAAAAAAAAGTAGCTTGAAAGGAGTGGAGCTCCCTTTCACATGCTGCTTGGGAAGGCAGGACGGATGAAATAAGTGTCAATATTAGGCGCATTACTCCTTCCCAAGTGAGGGCTTCGTCTGACAGCGAGCTGAGCCTCCCACAGGAAGCAGCTGAATCCATGGAGCAGCGACGAGAGCCAAAATAACAAGATCCCCTTTCTGTCTGATGTGAAGCGAGTGTTAAAATGGATAATGAGATTAAAGCAAGGGTTTGCACGCTAATTGCCTTTTTTTTTTTTTTTTTTTTTTGCATTACCAGGGACCCTTGGAGCTGACCCTAATTTCAAAAAACTTCAACCATAAACGCAGTCTGACACAAAACCCTCAGTGCTGCACTCATATGGTTGGCAAAAAAAGTTTTCCCTCATTAAAGCAACACCATGTAGTTTTTCTACATTGAAAGAAAGTTAGTTTTGAAAATCATTTTCATGATTTACTGACTTGCACTGGGGTGAATGCCACCTCTGCCAGTGACACGACACACCCAGCTTGCCTGATGCAGGACTCTTTGGCTTTGGTTGCCTGCCCAGCTCCCTCCTAATGAGAACTTATCCGTCCAGCCCATTTGCTCGGCTACACTCTCCTACTCTTCCTCGCACATTAATATCCATAATGGCAGAATAAATGTGTGAGCTTGGTTCCTTCAGCTATCGCTAGAGGTGTTTAAGTAGGCGTGTAAAGTGTCCCTGTGAAGTGAGGTGTGTTACCTGCATGGTGCGAAGAATGCACCATCATAAGTCCATCAATATGACTTTAAAAAAAGAAAGCTTCAATTTCCATAACTCTCGGTTATCAGTGGCTCCTGTGCCACAGAGTTTAACTTCTTTTTGCCCTCAAGTATCACGTTTACAGCTACTTGAGGCAGTTATAAAGACAAGATTCTTTGATTTCAGAGGCCGGCAAGGCCAGGGAATTCAAAACAGGAAAAGGCAATCCTGTCAGTCAGAGATCTGCGAGTATCTGAGCTTTGTGTTTGCTTGGTTGCGTTTTTGGCTTTGGACATCAGACATGCTGCAACTCTGGCACGTGGAGTTACAGTAACGCCATTTGTAAATTCTGAATGTTCAGCCTTCTGTAAAATACTGAACACTCTCACCATAAACACATTTAACCCTTTATCTAAAATGAAAGTACTTACCCTGGATCTGTGTAAGGGATTCTCAAAATTTGTTCCCTCTGGTGCCAGCAGCAACCAACCTCCATATACAGCTTTAGCCTGGTGAGGAGAAAGCACACTTAGAGAAGGGACGCAAACACTGCAACAAACAAGCAAATAAAAACAATCCTACAACAAGATAGAGCTGGGGATTTATAAAATGCAGTGACCCATATACACACACACACACACACACACACACACACACACACACACACACACACACACACACACACACACACACACACACACACACACACACACACACACACACACACACTTTAACTTCAGTAAGGTGTGTATTAGCCATTAGCTGCCTTCAGTTCACTGCACGCTACATTCTCCAGCTGGCTGTATCCCAGAGCACCATGCTGTCCCAGGAAAAAAAAAAGAAAAAAAAGAAAGGCCAACACATGATTTTCCCTCTGATCCTCTAAGTGGGTGGACTGGTGGGTGGAGGGGGCAGCGAGAGGCAGAATTAGGCAAAAAAAGAAAAGAAGTGGGGGCAAAAACAAACAGAGTACGAGGGAAAAGGAGAGAAAGCAAAGCCCGAGAGCTTTTGTGGCTGCAGATTTGAAAGTCAAAACTGAGAGATTTACTATATGTTGGCTTGGCACTCTGAAGCAGTTCTGGTATGAATGTGATCTCCAGCATTCTTGCAGAGAGCCATTTTGCCTCAGCCTAAGATCATCTGCGCAAACAACCCAGGGTTATTTTCACAGAAGAACTATTTTGGAGAATGTGTAAAGAATATATTTAACATTTTTCTACCAAAAGATCTTAATACTCAGGTATTTTATTTAACTGAGATACTACCCACCCACCACCACCAAGACTAAAGTACAATTGCCTACAAATCAAGTTGGAAAAGCACTGACATTTACAGCAACTTGACACCTCCATGTCCCTCCAACAGTGGGTTTGATTACAGTCATAACTTCCCGTGTACAGCTCAGTATAATCCAGCGTGAAATCCTCTTTCACTTTGATTACAGGAGCTACAGCGCGATTTCCAGCTTGCCAACCAGGTCTGTGCACAAAAATGACATCAAAGGGACTGCCAACGGTCACCTTGGGCAGTTCTGGGTGAACTTGAAGGGGTGTGGAGGGGTGCAGAGAAAAATGCCAAGATTCCACTGAACAACTAGGGGAGGCGATAGCACACAGGATGCAGATGAGACAATGTGATAGTAGGACTGTGAGAAAGGGCAGTACAGTCAGAGTGGACTCACACTAATGCTGGAACACCAGCTTCCTTCTCTTCAGAGAAAAAGAAAATGTGATAAACTCACAAAGAAATGTGGACGCTGCCTCAGCCTTTTAATATCCTTTCAACCAAATATGCGGGAAAGAAGACACAGCCTGTACAACATGTTTGGGGTGACTAACATACCAAACCATGCATCTACATAAGAATCCACTGTTCCTGGACATGGATTTGCTGTTAAAGGGCAGACTGACAGATCGAGTATACCTTCAGAAATACAGACGGGTGTCAGCTCATTCACAGGTGCTGAAATGACAGATCACATCCCAGACTACACAGGCATCATAGCACCATTGTTTGTTCTCATGGCAGCAGCAGGACAGACTTTAAAAACTAAAAGGAGTGTGTAATTTGGAGCACAGCCCCGACAGCAAGTCTTCCTCGGAGAGAGAGAAATGCGTAGTATGAATCTGGGTCATTGTTTTATCCTTCAGTGGCTTCATGGATTTGTTTGACTGTACTTGCGTGCATGCTCATTTCTTCAACAGCCAAGAAAGCCCGCCCCACCTCCCGCTAAACGACTGTTTGCGGAGAGAGCTGCTGGGTTGGCAAAAGAAATGCCAAGAGTTCTGAATGAAAGTATGCAGAGAATGACATTCACAGGCCTTGTGGCGGAGGACCACCAGAAAACATGAGGCAAGACGAGCAGGCCGCTCAGGGTCTCAGTGTCAACACACGATAACCTCTCACTTGGTGCAGCCATCCAAAACTCAAGGGTGAGAAATTCCACTGAGACATAACCTCAGGAGTATTTCCGTTCCAGCGGGGAAGCCACTTATCGTGATTTGGGGGGTTGGGGAGCGGGCTGTCGGTCCTCGCTGCCATGTTGTAGACTTTGGAAAAGGACTGGCTGGTGCCAGTCACACAAATGTCATTTAAATAAAAGGTATCTACCTGGATGGAAGCCAGTGTTAATTGGTCCTCGAGTATGCCAATTATTTCATTCAGGAACGTTAATAATCTTCTGCGATAAATCAAGCAGTTCTAGAAACACTGCCGTGGTGACATCACAAAGAGCTGTCACAGGTAGGCAACAACACGGCCAGGAATCTATTGGTTAACCACACTGAAGCTTCTGCAGGGCTGCCTTGATGGAACGCCCAACAAAGCATCAGTTCAACCAGGAAGCTAAATACAAGCAATATTGCACAAGCCTGCAAACAGAGGGCAAGAATTGTATTTTCTGAAGATCTGTTGTGCATTTGAGATCGTTCCACTTCAGCTCACGATTGAAAATAAAATATAAAATATAATATCTGATAATATCTTTCGTGTTGGGACCTTGAAGTTGTCCGACTACACTTGTCTATCAGAGACAAACGTCAGAATGTAGGCCAGAGTACTTTGCACTGACCTGGCTCCAATATCAACAGATATCAAACCAGGATATTGCAGAGATCTATGTTTGTGTCCTTAATCCATTACTGCAAACTGGAACACTGACAGTCTTGCAGTGTCCAAGATAAGGATGTAGTACTTGATTTGAACTTTAAGTACGAAAATTTCACAGATGTGACGGCAAAAAGAAATATTCCACACAGGCAGCTGATAACACGCTACTGTAATGGAAGCAATGGGACAGCGTGAAGGCCTATCTGCATGAATTAGGGCCAATATGCACCCTGGAGCAACAAAATAATTGTGTTCAATTAGCCTCGCCTGTGCACTTCATGGCCTATTGACACATGCCACTGGTCGCCTCACGACTGATACATTGCACATATAAAAATATAAAGACACAATATCAGAAAGGTGACATAGTAGCATGACTTCTTCTTACCTGACTTAAGTCCTCGTCGTTCAGCAAATGTGATTCTCTGGGCTTAAAGCAGTTCTGGCACTTGCTTTTGTTGAAAATATTTGCTTGAAACTTACGACAGGCATTTTCTTTGAATGACATGATTGGTGAGTAAAGAATATAAAACAAGGTTTAAAAAAAAAAAAAAAATCCAAGAATTCCTTATTTGCGCGACAAGGCTGCTCAAAACTTGTACACAGATGAGAAAAACATCCGATGGGCGAAACGTCCGCAGGTCAACTTTCTGGAACAAAACCCCGTGACGCTCAACTGGAAAAAGAGGCGACGGTGTGTTTGCCCTCGGTTACCTGGATAACCTCTCGTTAAGTTATATCTATCATAGTCATCTTGCGCAAGGTGCTGGCGGTGGCTGTGGTGGTGAAAGCTTGCCTGCCGCAGCTGACGTTGACCCGCAAAGTTAGTTGTGTGTGTGTGTGTGTGTGTGTGTGTGTGTGTGTGGGGGGGGGCTTGTGACGGAGTTGTCAAATAAGCGACGCTAGACAGGTGTGCTCCGCCGTCTCTTTTCCCTTTAATTGCGGGCCGCCGCCACCGGCTGCCGAGGTGCTCGTCTTCTTCTTCTTCTGCGTCTTCTTCTTCTACGTTTGCCAGGTGACGTCCCGGGTTAGGGGCCTGGAGCTCGCTGCGAGGGTCCCGTCAGCCTCCATCGGGCGGAACGTTTCTATGCCGGGGGAGGGTGTCCACCTCGGACCCCCTCAGACCTTACACACACGCGCGCGGACGCGCGCACTCCTCTCCTCTCCCCGTCTCTTTCATCTAACAAGTGAAAGCGCAAGCATTCCCTTGACGAGAGTCCTTCTCCTCTCGCGTCCGTTTCAAGGCCACGCGCCGTTATCCAACTTTAAAAGACGCCATGAGTGTCGAAAGTGTCGTGCCCGTGAGAAGCTCCGTTGCGGCGGCTCTCACTTCGTCGTAGCAGCGCTCCCTGCTCCGCCAGGCTGCGGTGAATGTTTTCGTGAAAACCGTCACACACGCACGCACACGCCCGCACATACACATCCAGTAGGTGGACAGCAAAGCGGGAGGCGCTTAAAGAGAGAGTGACAGCGACGCTGGCCAGTCAGATTCGTGGACACGCCCGCAACGGTGCCCCTTGTCCGGGACGGGCGAATAGAAAGCTTGGAAGAAAATCCCCAATACTTTCCCTTAAGCTAGGTGGGCTTTAAAGAGCCCACGACAACAAATATTAACCCCTGTGTGGAACTGTTGTTAGAATGGGCCTGAACTAATATTTCCTCTTCATATCATGGGTCTACCGGGGGCTACATGGCTGTTATTGGAGGGCTGTTTATGTTTTTCGCACATGTTTTTGCAGTTCTTCAATACACACTAACAGGACAGGCGATAGGTCACACTGTCAGTTTCATTACCACGTACCCTGGACTGTTGGTGTCGAAACTCTTGAACTTGAAATCAGAACCTCTGCTTTATATGTTTAATAAAGAAATAATTTTACATTTCTTTTGTTATATGTCCCCTAGTCATCATCACTTCACATTGTAGGATTCTGCATTTTGTTTTGTTATTTATTTTAGTATGGTTTTCTTTTTTCAGAAGGCCCTGGTAGCATTTTGCAATTCACCTTCGCAATCTGTCTAAATTTTTAAATGCATTTTAAATATCCTTAATTGACTAACATTTAATGAAACACTTGCAAGCACCATGGCAGATAACCATGAAAAGGAATGTGTGTGCTGCAAAGAAGTACTTCTTTACAGCCAACTATTTACCTGCTATTAAAAGTAGTTTATCATCTGCACCTGACTTCAATTTTTTTAAATGTTAGAACGATCTGCCCAGATTTTTTGTTGTTGTAGTAATTTAGAAAATGATCATGCCATCCCAACTGCACTACAATCATGTTTTAATGTTGCCTGGCAGGGCTTCTGTCTTTTTCCTTAATTATTTTTTTGGGGAAATTAAGGCAATTAGAAAAACATATATAGTTTATAAAACTAAGCTATTGCATTTCTGACACTTACCATTAGAGAAACAAAAAAACAAAACCTAAATTGTATTATTTTTTTTTTTAAATATTAAACAATTTGAGGAACTGTTATAACATTCCATTGACTTATTTTGTACCATGGTTCACTTAAATTATCTTCTTGTTCTGATAACTACCAACCATCTGTTTTTCTTGAGGACAGTGTAAAGTGAAGTAAATGCATAAGATACATTTCAGCAAACTGTTCATGAAATCAGTATAGAATTCTTATATAAGTTCAAGGGCACCACCTGTTGGTGTAACAATGTCCAGTGGCTGGTCCTGACAAAAATAAAAATGTATGTATATGTGCGTGTGTGTGTGTGTTTACATGTACATAGTCATGTATTTCTGTATACATATCTATATATTTATGTTCATACATATGTACTCACACACACTCACACGCATATATGTATATACGTACAGTATATACGGTATATATATGGAGAGAGCGAGAGGGAGGGGGAGAGAGAGAGAGAAAGATGTCAGACCTTAAATCTGGAATGGAATGTATGAGTTATGGATAGCAGATGAGTTTTACTCAGCGATCCTGCAATCATTCCAAAACACAGCTGCTTTTATATGTGAAAATATGAACGGTTGCACAATGATGTGATCTAATAAAAATGTTGTCATGCTTTGCATTGGTGCACCACCTGTTGTCTCGAGTGAGAGTACACGCACTGAGTGCGGATTGTGCAAAAACGATTCAGATCAGAATGATTTAAAGTAAATAAATGACAAAGTTCTCTCAAACGACATCTCTCAGCCACAACTTCCCTCAGATGTTCTGCCATTCATTTTATTTTTTGTTTGTTTGTTTATTATTTTTTTCTTTGTCTGCTACAAAGCCTGATTTGATTTAATGGTTGTTATCAGGGTTGATGACGAGGTGACCATACGAGTCAGCTGTCAGTTGAGGCAGGACACACTAAAGATGTTTAGATATAAAGATGTTTCTGATACTGATTTACATGGGAATCCAACAGGCAACTGGCACTGAACACAAGTTATGATCTAATCCGAGTGACCCTGGTGGAGGAAAACAGCTGGCTTCTCACGACAGCTCGGCCAATCAGCTTGGCTACTTGAGACAGCAACAGTGTAAGTGGAAGAGAGTAAAACTTAATGTCTATTGTTGTACATATTTTTTAGGAGAGCGTGAGATATACAAATGAATACATAATGGTCAGATATGCTAGAATGCGAAGACAGCAACACTTTGTACTTGGAAAGAAATCTAACACAACACACCCACAACAGCTACAATGATTTCATTGTTTTCTTTGCACATTTCTTTTTCTTTTTTCAGTATGAATGATCGCGAAATAAAAGGAACCAGATTAAAAATGTCTCCTTCTCTGGGCTGTTTTTGCCACTATTGATTTTTTTTTTTTAAAGTTGCTGCAAAAAGTTGTGAGATTCACCAAGGACCAAAAACTGAATAATTACACCAAAATAACTGTGTTTACTGATCTCATTCAAAAAGACACCAATTCATTCTACTTATAGGAAGAGCAGGATTTTATTTTGTGTGCTTGAGTTGACGCACTGGTGCAGCAGAATGAGTGTCTTTTTGTTCAAAAATACAGAGCAAACATGAACAACAAAAAAAAAGCACAGAATTGTCATTAAATGTTAGTCAACATTTAAAAGCACTGATTTGAGCACAATTAAGTTTAAGTTTTGTGCTTAGACGTATGTGCAACAGAAGTGAGGGAGTAACACAACACAATAGCACATTTGGGAAACCAAACAACAAAAAGACTTTTCCAGGTTGACATTTTCATGCCTAAATATACCTTCAAGGAACATTTCTATTCAATCTCTTCATGTAGAATAATTATTCAAAGAGTCTTTGAAATTTGTTACCTTGATATGAAGATTTGTAAATACTTGAGACAGTTGTTAAAAAATATTGCACATCCTAGTTAGTGTGTTTTCAGAGTAAAACAAATTTAGCATTACCTTTCATTTAAATTCCACTCTTTTTGTAGACATTTGTCCTCACAAAACAGACAAACTCAGACAACATTTCCAGGAACATAAATCAATAATGTCCACATGTATCTGATTTAGGGTGTAAAATGCAATCAATTATTTTCAGAAGCCTACCGAAACTAACTGGGGAGCACAGCATTGTACTGCTGCTTATCTGTAGTTCCAAACCTATTTTAAGGTCCTCGCTTGACATGCAGTGCACAAAAAGAAAGAAGTGAAACTCTGTTCCAGGCAGCATTCAGAAGAGATTTGCCTTCTTCTTCATGTCATTTCGTTTCCACAGTGGAAGTTCGTTAAATTCCTGAATGTCCATACTAAAGACATTGTAGAAAGACTCAGGGGACAGGTGGCGCTGTAGAGGAAACCAAGACAAACAGTTGCATCATGGGCAAAAAGTCCTGCAATTTTCTTTTCTTAATAAAACTGTTGGTTTGACTCAGTATGGTCTCATCTGCTTTTGAATAAGAGCAAATGACAACATTGCCATAGGATTACACTTACAATTTGACTATAACCTGAAGTGAACATTTCCAGCATTTATTTAAAAAAGTAAAGATTTTGAAAGGTTAACTTTAGTCAAGTTCAGCGCTTTAACTTACAATGTATAATTTGTGGCAAATCTTATTTTCATCACCATTTAAAGGCTCAGTGAGTGAAAAACCATAATATAAAAACCCTGGAAGGTGGAAGTGCACTTTATGTAAATATAATTGGCAAACAAAAGCAAACTGCTTTTTGAGGACTTTATATGACGTGGGCCTTTATAAATAAACTTTAGGCTAGCAAATGATCAAAAAGCATCAAACTATAATAATAATAAAAAAAAAAGGACTCTACCTCCAGTCTTGTTCTGTCAATGTCTTTGGGAAGCTTCACTCGCCCTCTGTTGGCAACTGTCAGCATTTCATACGGGTAGACCTGGATATGGCAGAGAATAGTCGAAAAGGTTGAGTAACAACATGCAGACACAGTCAGTCCATTGCAAGGTTAATGCAGTGAGCTAGCTACCTAGCCTCAAGGTGCCATTTAAACGACACGTGACATGCAAAATTAGTTGCATGCTGCATGGTTGCGCAGTCATCATCAATATTTGTCTAGCTCTCGCCTAAAAGGGAAATATTCCTGCTTCATCAGTATGTGTCGATATTCCCACAAAGGATATGGTGTCCTGGACATCGCAAGACCAGCCTGGAGCTGTTGAACGACTGCAGCAATTACATCCTTGAGTTAAGGTAAAGAGAATTTGAAGCCTTGTCAAAGAGCATGGATGTGCAAACAATACTTGCTTTTGGTTCCAACAAGTTAGGCATGGACACTCCTCTCTCCATTCCTGTTAGAGGATGTGAGCCGTCATGGGGGAACTGCAGGGGAAGCACACACATGCAGCCGGAGAAGGACACGGCAGAGTTATTCCAGGATGGATTTTTTTTTTTAAATGTAGTCAAAGAGTTAGAAATGGAAATGGAAATGGAAATATTTTCATGATTTTAACTGAAATTGATGTTGGAGGGGGTCCAGGCCACAAAACAGGCCAAGAGGCTCAGAGCAGACAGAGCAGCACATGGAGAAGATTCTTGGCAAAGTTCTCACATGTGCTCTTACAAATGTGATCACACATTGTTCCTCTCAACTATTGTGTTGAGTGCAGAGCTTTGAGCTCCGTCCAGCTGCTCTCACATACCTTAAAGTCTGAAAAGGAGGTAGAAAAAAAGAAAGAAAAATGATAATTTGCAGACTTGTAAAAAAGAAATTCATTTATTCCTATTTTTTCCTCTTTATATCTTATATTTTTCTCATATTTTTTTAATTTTCAAATGTAAAAAAATAAATAATAATTCTGTAGAATTTTGTTGCGATGGAACTGTACGCATTACGGCACACTTACCTCGGAATCTGTCACCACTGGAACGGGAGAAATCAGCCGAGCGCGGCTTGACGAGAGGGAAACACATCACGTTGTTAGTTGTTTGTGCACAGGAATCAGTCAACAGCAGTCAAAGGAGCGTCTCGTACAACAACAGCATTACACAATTATACGAGGGAAGGGTGACGTGCAGCTCTTACTGGATTAAGGCCGCTGCGACCGTATCCAGGCAGAGAGGCTGCTTGAGAGCTGGAGGAATTTGGATCTGTGTGAAAGTGAAACAGCAGACAGATTAACCTATAATGAGACGACTTACAGTCAGACTGGGCCCTGTGCCCGAAGATCAGTCTTACTGAGCAAAATATACCTCCCCAGTGGCTTTAAATAGCTCTTTTTCTCAGGACTGCTCTCTTTTTTTGAAAGTCTAGCTTACAACAGGCCTAGCAAGTCTGTGAACTTGTTCAAGTTCACAGACTTGTTAACTTGTACTTTATTGTATTACTTTCATTCATTCATCTTCTATACCCACTTATTCCTCTTCAGGATCACGGGGGTCTGCTGGAGCCTATCCCAGCTGTCTTAGGGCGAAGGCAGGGTGACACCCTGGACAAGTCGCCAGTTCATCGCAGGGCCACATAGAAACAGACAACCATTCACACTCACATGCACACCTTTGGACAATTTAGAGTGTTCAATTGACCTCACATGCATGTTTTTGGACTATGGGAGGAAGCCGGAGAACCCGGAGTCCGGAGAGAACCCACGCAGACACAGGGAGAACATGCAAACTCCACACAGAAAGGTCCCAGGCCTGAGCCCCGGAATCGAACCCACGACCTTCTTGCTGTGAGGCGGCAGCGCTAACCACTGCGCCACCGTGTCGCTATTGTATTACTTCTCTTTAGTTATTTATAGTGCACTTTTTCATGCCTATAGGTACAATTGCAGGAATGTGCTTTGGCCCTGGAATGATTCTTTTTCAAACGTGCGCTCAACTGAAAACAAAAACATGTCAAAGTCAACATCAACAGTGTGTAGTGGCAGTAGCAGTAGCTGTCTGAATGTACAGTAATTTGCATCCCTTAAACCAGCAGAACTGCATGTAGTCTGTGGATTAAGAGGAATAAAGGAAGGCAGGGACGGTATTGCAGTACCTTGTTTGTAAATCGGAGGCCTCCTGTACATGTCAAGGCCTTCGTCAACTGCTGAGGAAAAGAACAGAGTCAGTGGGTAAATTCAATACAAAAATGAGCCACAGCAAATATACTGCTTGTTTTTTTGTTTGGTTTTATTAACCTGCAGAATTATTATTTTTTTATTATTATTTTTTTTTAATCTCGCAAGACCCAATATTCCGTCTGATTTCTTTTCTGTCACATTTTGTTTGTATGTCATCCTCCACCTGGGATGTGACTATATGTACTCTGAGATATGGAGGAATGTAGTAAATATACTGTTTGTATCTATTTATATATATATATATATACATATATGTATATATATATATATATATATATATATATATATATATATATATATATATATATATATTTATATATATATACATATATATATGATTGCTGTGCATTACAATCACGTAAACAAACTGCTTGTCTGTCTGTCTCTCTGTTCACATTTCTGGGGATTTTACTGACAGATATTACAGACACACGTTGTTCTTGGATAATAGAACGATCAATCGAACAGTCAGTGGGATTTGAAAATGTATTTAATCAAGCATATTGTTACACTACCCTCTTTGGTGTCCTCTCTGGCTATTTGAATGTGTTGAAATGAAAAGAAAGGTTACAGAGCAAAAATATCCAAAATGGGGCGGAGGAACAAGAAATGTGTGACCGGGATTCTCTCTCAACCTGCCACTAGATGGCTCAGTGTCATTACTAATAAAGAACCTAAACTACTTCTTCAGCTGTGACGTTTTCCAATAACCGGTGCAGTTTCAGTAATTACTTAAGGCTGGATTTCTTGTTTTATTTTATTATTTTTTTGTTTTTTATTGTACTTGCCGCGTGCATACTTATGAAAACATACAGGTGAGAGAAAAGGGATGCAGAGGAGCAGCAAGGGATCTTACCTTCAGCCTGGGAGGGAAAGTGGTGATTTAAAGAGGAAGTGGGGCTTGTGTCATTTTTGCGAGAGCATAAAGACGCAGAAAACATTGATCCTGCTTATTAGGAATGTGGGAGGTGGGGGGCAGGGGTGAGGAGAAGGAGGAGAAGGAAGTGCACAGTGGGAAAGAAGGGAAGTGGTGACAGATGTGATCTGTGGGGTTAAAATCTCATCTAGGCCAGAGAAGACAAAGGTGATTTCCTAAAAAATAAATAAATAAATAAACATAAATTGGCTTTGGCTTCTCTCACCTGGTCGGTGGAAGTGTTGTGGCGACCGAGACACTGAAGGGGAGTAGCTGTGACGGTTGTACATCGCGTGCATTCCGAACGAGCCGTGGCTGGTTGATTTTGGGATGGTCTTCCTTCCATCAAGGCTGTCCTGTAAAGGAGGAAGGAACAAGTTTAAAATGCAACATTAGGGTCCGGTTTATATCTTTGTTTCATTAAAGGCCACATTCTGCAAAATTAGTGATGATGGGGCAAAAACGTTATATTTTCTTAAAGAATAATTGCCAGCCCTAAGTCTAAATTTCACTCCTTTAACTTGTGGTTAACTTCATATGAAATGCAATACCTCTTCAAGAACGGGTTACTTTAGCATACATATTGTGTTTTTACCGGAGATTCAATGTCTTGCCCTCAGCTATTTTGTAATGTGCGGGGTGTTGGCTTCCTTTTGACTAATGTCTAGTAAACATTTATCTCTGTGAAGAAATTGGCTTTCATCTTTAAGCGGCATTAAACAACAATAGTAGTTGCAACTGAGGAAAGTATTCACATGTGGTCACCAGTGCCAAAGATTTGGGTGCATTTATGCTTGAAGTGACCGTTTGAAGGTCTGTTGAGTTCCACCACCTAATCCCACTGCTTTATCCCTACCAGATCTACTGAATTTTTGGGACGATTAATCACGTGTGGCTGCTCCACCGGAGTGAGGAATGCAAAAAGTAAAGTTCTGAATGTGGAACCTTGAATTTAGTTTTATGAACAATCAAGTAAATATTTACCTCTGTGCTCACAGATACATTTCCTGGAGACTGAATGGGAGGACAGGGAGAAGAGGAATGAATTGGAAAGTAGAAGACATTTCATGTTTCTCTAAACTCAGAAAAAAGACAAGACATACAACCCCGATGATGTCATAGCGACACACATTAACGTTTAAGATGTTTTGAAATAGAATTTTAAAAAATGGGAAATTGAGCCAGTATTGGAATTTAGATGTGTATGAGGTTTAATGCGAAGGGAAATATGCACAGTAAAACGTTTATTTTATTTTATTTATTTTTTTAAAGAAAACCCAACTTTAAAGAAAACATTCTTCCATGTTCCAAAACTGTCAATGAGGCATGGTCCTGTGTGCCTGCAGGTGTATTATTCGCTTACAACAACTCGCTGGTCTGGTCTGATGAAGTGCAACGAGTCAAAGCAAGACAACAGGATTTAAAGTCAATGACACAGAAACATGCCACTGAGTGTGAACTTGCATGGTAGCGCAGGAGGTTACCTCTGCAGGGCTTTGCCTCTCCTGCCTGTTGGCTTTGTTGTCCAAAGTAGAGGAGTTGCCGTTCGCACACTTATAGGATATCATATCAGGATGCTCTATGTCATATATAGCCTTGACTCTGGGAATTGCCGCTAAGTCTCGGTAATCAATGATCTCGTTATCTACTTTTGCCTGGGACAGGTAAGGATAGAGGGAGAGAGGGAGGGAGGGGTGTAGGCGAGGAGGAAACGGAGGGCAGGAGGTGAAAGGAGCAGACAGGTCAGCGGAGGTCAGGTCAAAGGTCAAAGGTTGCATGACATCACTGCACAAAGGAATAAAACTTTAATCCCGCAACACTACGGTAGTCTGACTTTGGCACGTTGGATGAACAAAACATAATCTCGGAGGCTCGCTTATGTTTCACTTGTCTTCACGTGTGATGGAGACTCATGGGGCGAGTTGTTTTACATGGGGGAGGGAGGTAAAGTTTATTCCACACAATAAACCAGCAGGGACACTGAAAGCACCACGTCGCGTTTAACCATGGAAAGCCATCTGAAGTGCCAGCGCATTCAGATTGCTCGAAGCCAAACAAATGGAGATTCCCCTTCAATGTGTGGTTGATTCCGCGGGCTCGTTGTCATTCAACCACAATTGAAATCTCGCTCTTTCTCTCACAAGCAAAATAAAGCAAGCAAAAATAAAAGTTCCGATCAGTCAAGGTACAGGGGGACAGAAATAAAAAGGTTTTTTTTTTCAGTAGAGATGTAGATTCATTTAGACTATTATTTTTTTGCTAAATTTGCTGTCTGCGTTTTATTGTCAATATTAACATCTTGCAAGACCGACACTGTCCGTGCGACTCCCCTGTGCAAACAGAGGATAAATGAGAGTGAATTAAGCCCCGTTGCGAAGCGAGCAACGTGGAAGACGTTCGGCAGATGTGGACGCCGGAACTTACGCAGATCGTTCGACTGGGACTTCCAGGCGTGCACGAGCCGGGTCTGGAGCTGGAGCTTTCAGAAGAGGATCTGGCAGTCTGAAAAAATAAAAGAGAGACAAAATGGCTTTTTAAATCTTTTCTTTTAATACCTCAAACGAACACCTGATTTTATTGACATTTTTTTTTTTTTATCTCAAGCATGAGATGACGCAGATTAAATGTCCCACATTATACCTATTTGCACATCTTAGACTAGACTCTGATGGCTTTGCATTATTAATTTCTATCTACCAATCTCCATGGAACAGCATATTATATTCAGCCCTCTGTTTAAGGCCTTCTGCAAAAACAGTGGGCTTTACCCCAGGTAGTTCCACCTTTCACTTGTCTGGCTGGGGATAACCTGTAAGAAGTATCTGTGCCCTTTGTGACATCATTATCATCATCAAAATGGCCAATTCCCATATTCTAGGACATTTTAAAAACAAAAAAAACAACAAAACAAAACAGTAGAGCAATTAAAATCAGAAAATGATGTGTTGTATGACTATTCTTATTTCTGCAGAGATCACAGACCGCACAGATATTCGTATTATGGTTAGAAATAGTGAGAAAGTGAATTTTGCATAATATGGGACTATTTTTCAAGCATGTTTTACATGTTGCAGATACTGCTTGCTGACAGCAGATGACACGGCCAAACATGCAACTTGGTCCAAACTAATGTGCCACATGCGGGAGCTCATCTTTCACAATCATTCTACGAATTGAAAAGTCTGAAATTTTCAGTTCCTTTCAAGTGACACGCAAGACCTAAGAGCTCAGGCCAGTGCACAAAGTGCTCGTGTTGCATGTGAAACAAGCCCGTGCGGCTAATCTCAAGGCATGAGATTACAGCCTGCTATGCGGATGCGCAGGGCAGCTCACACTATTGACCTTCAGGCCTTGAGGTGGGTAATAGAAATCAAGACTGGGAGTTTTTGGTCTGCCGACCTGAGAAAGGAGAGATGGTGACATGAAACGAGTTTAATGAAACAAAGTTTCGGTGACAGGCACCTGTGTAGGAGAGACATAAGGACCTGGCTCTCTGTCTCTCTCTCTCTCTCTCTCTCTCTCTCTCTCTCTCTCTCTCTCTCTCTCTCTCACACACATACACACACACACACACACACAGCTCATTAAAGACTTCCTACCCTGTCACCGTCCTCCATCCTGTGGCTGCTGTGGCTGCTGCCACTGCCTCTGCACTGTGGGTGCCAAACTGTGGATCCTGTCAAGACATGAACAGTTATCTGCTGCACTGACTCACAGTCGAAGGATCTGCAGTTTTTCCATACAAGTGCATCGCTCGGTGCAGATAAAAGTATTTCCGACTGACCTTGCACATACATTTCCTCCCCTTCTGTGAACAATTTGTCACATCGGCTGCATCTGGCACACGTGGGGTGATAATGTTTGTCCCCAGCCTGAAACAGATTCCCCCAAAAATATGGATGATCAAGAATATGTAATCTACTTTATGTGAGCAGATTCCTTTGCATCTACAAAGTTACGGCATCATGCTTTGAAACAGTCAGACTTGTCGAGTGGTGGGATCAAACTCATATCACAGCCTCACCTCTAGGACTTTTCCAGTTATATACTTTTGGCACATGACACATTGTATTCCAAATTGAATCTGGTAATCCCTCTCACAATAAGGAATGCCGTCTCTGAAAAAACAAAAGGTTATGTCAATACATATACACACACATGTATAATTAGAACATGTAGTCACGGGCATTTATATTGTCAGGTTTAAGTTATGGTATAGAGAACACTGTGGGCACAATGAAAAGGTATAACAGGGAAATTTGTGTTTACTTGCTGATGTACTCTCCGCTCAGCACCTTCCTGCAGGCTTTGCACTTGAAGCAGCCCAGATGCCACTGACCGCCCAGGGCCAGGAGAGCCTGGCCATTTTTGATGTCTCGACCACAGCCGGAACAATCTGACATCACAGAAACCATGTCTTACAAAAGTGTACAACAAATAAGCAGGCAGACTTCATGTAATACTTTTACACCAAAATTTTGTTTTCTTATTTAAAGGTCCTACACAAATATTAAGTGTATGCAGCAAGCACGTCCCCAAACTGCCAAGTCCCCAGAAACAGAAGGTGCAAGAAAGCGTTAGATTTTTTCTATGCTTCTCTCGATTTTTTAATTATTTATTCATTTTTTTGGATAAAATGAGGCTGCGGTGGGGCAGCCTGGGGGGAACCTCAGAGATCTGGAAACACACACGACACCCCCTTGAATGTCAAGTCAAACTCCACCACCTGCTGCAAGCTGCTTTGCTTCATCGCGGCACCGCAGCGAGATCCTCTTAAGCCCCGGGGGGCTTTGTGAGTCTGGATCCTCCGCTGAGCTCTCCTCCATGGTTCAAGTTGAAGTAAGCCTATAGACCTCCTCGCACGTTTGACTAGGTCACTGACCTGGCGGGACCCCCGCGGGTGACACACATTTTAAGGTGATACTGAGCTCCGTGGTGAAAGTGCTAATAGGCTCGGCTGACGCCCGGTCTTGGCGTGCAGCATCCATAAACACAAACAATGCCTTGAAGAATTTTTTTTTTTACGCGTCCACGATGACAGGCGGACCACACTGACCTTGAACAGCTCAGGATAAACTAAATAAAGGCTGGCAAAGGAGCCACAGCTGGCCAACGTTCAGAGCATAAATCCGCAGGCTGATTGTACCTTTGCATTGGATCAAAGTCCTTGACCTATTGTCAAGCTTTCGCGAATAAATACTTTTTGATTAAAGCAGCGGATTAAATGTCAGGATGTTCCCCCACTCACTGCTGGGACAGCTGAGGCCGCTCGACGTCGGGGATGGGGGGCGAACGCAGCGCTGGCAGAGGCAGTCCCTCCGGCTGAAGGTGACGCACTCCCCGGCAGGAAAGGCCTGTCTGAGGGACGCAGGTTCATAGATTTACACAGCGGTACAAGGAAAAAAACCCACCTTGTGATTCCAACTTTTTAAACAGTAGTTCACCTACTTGCAGATGGTGCACACAAAGCAAGCGGGGTGGTAGGTCTTGCCCAGGACCGTCACCACCTCCCCCTCCACAAACTCACTGCAGTTGCTGCAGAGCGTGCCGTGGAGCCTCTGGAAGTCCAGCGGGCAGAGGCAGTCGCCGCTCCGCATGAAGAAGCCGCTCTGAGCCAGGTCGCAGCCGCACACTGTGGACACACAAGCAAGTGTCAGGGGTTGACTAACAGAAAATACTGACAACCTGTGGCTTAACGGGGTTTCAGGCTACGGTGATATCCTGCAGGAGGGGTAGAGACTAGATTGGCTTAATTCAATGCTGATGTTGATTTGATCAGATTTAAATTCTGCACACTTCCTCAGCTGTGTTGCACAACGAGTCGTCTGTCAGACTGTTCCATCATCAGTCAACCTGCTTGATTAGTTCTTCATGAATAAAAAAAAAATATTGTTTGAATTGATTGGACTTGTTTTTTGTAGAGACTTGGGCAAAGTGCAACTGTTGCAAACTGCCCTAAAAACCACAGAAGAAGACAATCAAGCGATTCAGCTAGTGCTAATGAGAACAGGTCAGACGCTGCAGTAGCAACAGTTTTTTTTCAAAGTGTCCTTTTTACATTAAAATTAAAACAACAGCAAAGGTCACTGAAGCCCAAAGTAAGAATTGGCTCATTGTGGGTCTTCATGAGGCAGTGATGCACCAATCAGAAGCCTCGAGCTGTTCCTTCCTGGCCTGACTGTCAGTAAAAATCAGATCGATCAACATAACACGGTCAACAAAATCACCTTAAATTATTTTAATGGCTCCCTCTTAAATATGCTTTAGTCTCAGTCATCTCAAGGTTTATGGTTCAAAGTTCAAGGTTTCTTTATTTGTACCTGACAGTAAATTTGATGTGCACACAGAAAACTCGGCAATCTCAGCTAAAAATAACACCATGGGACAGTCTTACAAGAAAATGGCAAACAAGAGCTCCGCAGACATTTGTTCCCAAATAGCTCCCGTAAATGTGGTGTGCAAAGTTTTTTGTCTAAACGGAAGGCTGATAACGCCTGCTGAGAGCTGCCCGATTCCCACAACAGCTCTTCTTCACCCGACAACAAGAGGGAATGGCTCTTTAAATGTGCACGAGGAAGTCAAACACCTGGTCAGTCTCGTGTTTCCATTTCTGCCAAGCTATCTTAAGTGTTTTTGTGCTCGTATCTCTATCTCTCTCTCCCTCTGTGTGTGTGTGTGTGTGTGTGTGTGTGTGTGTGTGTGTGTGTGTGTGTGTGTGTGAGTGATGAGTTCATGGTCAAGGAGGCAACAGGAGTCTTTTTTTTTCTTGGTCGTCAACTTGTCTGGGGCCATTTGATCCCTGTTTCTGACACTCCTCCCCCACCGACACTTCAGCCGTCCTGCCATGACACAATGCCCCAGCCAAGGATAGATGCTCTATTATTAACCTCCTGCCATGCTCACCCCCAACACAATACTTAAAAAAATAGATCACTGTGGAAGAAATAAGTGTAAGAGGGGAATTACTAAAACTGACTCTATTTAAAGAAAGGACTGTCTAACTTCTTGAACTGAGCTTTAATTTAATTTTAAGAAAAATAATTATTTTTCTCAATTTACCACAACAAATATGAACATAAACACTATTACAAAACCATTAAGTTTTTCCAATTATATTCTCCCTAATGCCCCTCATGGTTTTATTTAACCACTATTGCCAGCGCGTATAAATATTTGTACTGTATTTCAGCATACCATTATTTAGATTTTTCCCGCCTGTAATCACCTGTAATGAAGTGATTATGTTTTATTACCTTGTAGCTGGACTTGACATTCTGATTGTGTCCCCATTAAACTGGCACTGCACACTGATGAAAATACTGCAGGCTCTGCCGCTCTGAGAGACTCTTTGTGTCTACTCTGCTGTGCGCAGCATCAGAGTGGGATGAAAAGGCGAAAAACACGGGAAGCTCGTCACTTTCAATTAGCGGGCACAATGGCCTGTTGAGAAAATATTTTCTCCACGAGCAGCTCGACTGAATGTCGGACAAGCCGGGAGCTTCTCACAAGAGCCCATTGTGCACGCAGCGAAAGGTTGATTATATTTGATGGCATGGGCGAAGTTACAGAGCTCCCAGGAGGTTCTACTCCATCTTGAGGTTTAATAGCTTCATTTCCTGCAGTTTGTGTTGAACATTAAGTATCACTTGACAAACACGCTGATGCAGCAGGAAGCCAAAGATATTCATCAGCGGATTTGGTCAAGTTCACCAACTGGTTATGAACCTAGAATGTGTTCTGATGATATGTGACAGTGAGGCACTTCGGGTGTCTTCCAACATAGAATATAATCAAACGTGGCTGGAGACATTTGTTCTAACTGGAGAGCGTGACAGCCAACCTGTACTCATGGACACAGTGACGTCACTGACCTTTGCAGGTGAAGCACTTTATGTGGAAGTGGTTGGTCTGGACCCGCAGCACCTCTCCTCTGCAGGGCTGTCCGCATTTGAAGCACTGGATGATCCGCTTCCCCCCATTGGGGTGGCAGCCATCCTGGGTGTGTAGAACTGAGGGGAAAGAAAGTCACAGCTTTACAAAAGTCGTGGTCTTAGTTGTCTTATAATAGCAGTGGAGCACATGGCAAATAATAATACCTGAATATACTGATAATGAGTGATTGGTTAAGTAAGGTTTTAAGTCTATCTATCTATCTATCTATCTATCTATCTATCTATCTATCTATCTATCTATCTATCGAGACCTCAAATATTTTAAACTTCAATTTTGTCCAGAAATGTCTTTCAGAACAAGTTTACACTAAAAGCAACTACTTCTATTTAATGTCTGAAGATTTACATTTTTCCCATTCATCAGTCTGTGGCCTGAGGGCTGCACTTTTTTTTTCTTTCAACAACCACTAATAATCTACAGCTAATCCGTAGTCAGGACGTGACATTTGTGAAGTTTGCAAATGCAAATCAAACATCCACACGCAGCCATCCAAACATTTTGAACATGGGGGGATTAGAAAGGCACAGATGAGAAGCACGGTCTTCATCATGAAAACCCATTTTGTCCACAACTGCAGGTTAATTCCGTTTCTGTCAGAGTACTTCATGACAACAGCAGCATTGGCCTCCCGTCACTGCTTACATAACTCAACAGAATGAACGGACAAGCTTTGCAGTGGAACAGGAACATAGACAGATAGTTGCAGTTATCCGCAGGGAAGAGCAACAGGACCACACAGAGAAGCACTGTACCGGTACGTGTTCCCCAGTGTCCCTTTCCTCCTCCTGTTTACTGCGGCGTGATGTCTCAGTCCTGCACTGCGAATCTCTGCCGTGCTAAACGGCAGCGGGAGCGCTGGATTCCTGCACAATCTAATCAAGGCCCACTTGAAAGGTCTTGAATGCGATTAGTGGAGGGAGGAAGGAATGTGGCGCAGTGAGAGCACCGCATCTCTCCGTGTTTAGACAAATAGATAAAGAGACATATGTGATCTTTTCTGACCAAAAAAAAAAAAAAAATGTTCAGCCATGATAGATCACATCAAGATCACATCACATCAAAAAGATCACATCAGCCAGCTGGGCACACAGTTTAGGAATATGGCTGTTAGCTGTTATCAGTTAGTCGGCCAAAACTAAAACGGGTTTGTCAGCACTGGAAGCCAGGAGTTGAGACGTTCAACAGCTCTGAGCTGCTACCCAACTGTTCCGGCGGCTCGAGTCGACTTGTGAGGCCTCGTGAATACTGAGAAAACTGCCGAGCACCTTTGGTATGCAGTGGTGGCAGCGGCGGGCCTCGATCTGCCTCACAACAGGGGAGATTTGTCACTGTGGCAACAAGCCGTGTAAGTCACAAACGGCGTCAAATCCTGGAAATCAAAAAAAACTGGTGCGCACGTCACGCTGTGCACTTCTTCCCCTGGTAAAACTGGCTTGTTTGCTGGTAGACATGAATATTCAGTGTCCCTTCACTGTCTGATCTCTCAGACTGAGGCTTCTGAAAGTCTTAAAGACCTTTGCGTGCAGGGAAACACAAACTATTTACGACATGCACAGTAGTGCCTGTGTCGCTTAACACAAGATATAACATAATACAAAGTCAGGGAGTTTTGGCCGTGGTAATTAGGCAAGGAGTTAGTCCATTTTTCATAGGTTTTCCATGTAGGACAGTGTATTACAGGCCTTTCCAGAAATACATATAACATGCACTCGGAGATTAAATGTTGTTCATGTGGGATGAACCCTTCCTTTGGCCCCTGCAACCAAATATAACTGGATGCACAGCCCGGCTGACCCTTGTCCTGGAACACTTTGGTATTCTATCATGACAAAAGTAAAATGCCAACACAAACACGCATAACTCATTATTCCATAAAGACAAGGGTGGCTGTGCTTTATAAATTCTTTAAATGAATGGCTTCATTAAGACAAATAAGGCCTAGTTTTAAAGTTCATTGACACAAAAAAATTCTCTTGTATCCAGATTCAGCAAAAATCTTGTTTTTTCCATCATCACACAAAAGAGCCATCTATTATTTGCTGTCTTCAACTCGTGCAATGCCGATATGGTGACAAGTCTTAGCGGCTGGTAGATTTAGAAAGACAGCAAATGGAGAGAAACCTGAGATAGGCGGCTAATCACACAGCCCATTATATAAAGCAGTGACAATCTGCATCTGTGCGCATGTGTGTGTGTTTGTGCGTGTGCGTGTGTGTGGGAGTGAGAGGGTGTAGTTTGTGATTTAAGTACAACTGATTCTTTTTGAGTATTGAGTTACCATTTAAATGATAAAAAAAAAAACATAATAAATCCAAGCCTCTACAGGACAATGACATAATATTTCTATGGATTCTTCTTGTCGGGCAGTTTGCAATACAAGCAATTTTTCTTCCATAAGTATAGAAAAACAAAAACGTACTAAAGGCTTGAGCCTTGGTCCAGTTAACTACACTGACGTGCTTAACCTTTACACCTCCTGTTCCCATTTAAAAAAAAAAGTTCCAACAATCTTGCATTAGTTATTATTTGGTTAAACTAAAATGGTGGGTGTGTCCCTTAACATGCAGACACTCTTTGACTAAACCAGGAGCCACGACAGAAATGTTACCAACAATGCATTTAATTTGTTCCTTGTGGCTGAGAAATCAAATAATTAGGCTGAGACACGGGGCGATTGTGCAGAAATCACATGCTGGTCTTATCTCCCCGTGATGGTCCACAGTTAGCTGGAACAGCTGCACTTGCACTTTTCCCCACTTGGCTACTACACCGTTGCTCTTTCAGTATAAGTTCAACTTTTAAGGTTTGTGGCGAAGGTTTAAGAATCGCAGCTGGTGTTAAAAGGTAGTGGACTAATGTTTCAGGAATCACAAGGTGAGGATTTCACATCACGGACTATCAGCTTCAGTAGAAAGTTTGACAGATCAGGAGAAGATTATATTGCAAGAAAATGCTCCTTACTCAGGCAAGAAAATTAAACAATTAGAAAGAGAAAAATAAAACAAGCAACACAGTGAACATGTTGGTAAGAGATTAGGCTGCTTTTCATGGAAGAAAATGTGTCACAAAGTAAAAGCAAGCACGAAAGAAACACTAACACACACACACACACACACACACACACACACACACACACACACACACTAACACACAAAGTTATCTACCTTTCTCTTTCATGACAGTTGGTTTCTGTGGCTGAGTGTGGAGGAGAGTGCGGAGGAGGAGAGTGAGGACAGCAGCTAACTGGACTGCTGGTCCAGGGGGAAAAGGGGTGGTCCAAAACAAAGAGGGCAGGAGAGAGAGAGGGTGCGTGCACGTGTGTGTGTGTGTGTGTGTGTGTGTGTGTGTGTGTGTGTGTGTGTGTGTGTGTACAGCCGTATACTACAAGTGTTTTTTTCTTCTTTTGTAAATCTAGAATCCCTTTTGCACAAAATCAGAAGTGACAGCAGAACTTGCAAGACCTTTCTCTGCACGTGCACTGCCGTTAAATGTGTTTCAGAAGCAAGTTGAAGCGAGGCCAGAGGTTGGATGGCAGCCAAGTCATGCATCAACATCTGATCATGGGTTGAAGTGATAAGAAGAGTTTGAGCAAAGTGAAATCTGACTGTTTCCTTCCATATATACGAAATACTGTAAGTGACTAGGACATTTAAGTATGTGGATTCTTACTGTAGCGTATTTAAAGCAGCAAACACATCATAATCACATAACAGGAAAAACAGCAAATGTTGTTACAGGAAATTCGTAATCCTCAATAGAATCAGGAGAGAAACATCATGTTTAGCTCTACAGTTCCTATATAGTTCTAGAGTTCCACCTATAGTTCTTCCCAACACTTTACTGCAGCCAACAGAAGCTGACGTCAACCGCATATCTGTAGAAACGAGCATATGGAAAGTATTTTGGGTGCAATTTTGTTTTGTTTTTGTAGCACGGACAGCAGTTACGAAAAGCTGTTTATTCGAAGTGTCCAATTAACAGCAGAATTGCAGCTAACAGACTGGCAATAATTTCCACTTTTTTGATGGAGGAAGTAAAGAAATATTTTTAATGAATGATCGCTGTCTTTGCAAGTTTCTGTTCAATACAGACACAGTGATTGACCCTTTTCAGGCACTCAGCGGAACAAGACTAGAGTGCCAATAGTGGATATAACCACACATATGACCATTTTTCATGAGTGACTTTAAAGATGTTCATGTTCAAATCAGTGTAGAAGGTTTCACATTCAGATCTTGGCCAATTCAAAATTTTTGAGGTGAACACTTGAGCCCCTTACTTGACATTTCTGCAGGTATGCTGGCCAGCTTCTCGCACAGGATGTAGTCGTTGGGGTTGATGAACGGCAGCTGCTCCATCATGGACTGCTTGGGGATGAGGTAGAGGACCTCGGCCAGTTCGCCATCCTCGATGATGGACATGCGCCGCACCGAGTTCTTCCTCTTGACCCGGTCCAGGACCACCATGTCGTTGCCGTGCGTGGAGCCGCAGATCTTGGCCAGGCTGCTGTTGAGGAGGCTCGACACACTCATGCTGTCCAGCCTGTCGGCCAGACAGTTGATGCTGAAGGCCGAGCCCAGGTGAGACACCATGAGGGCAAACTTTGCAGGTGTCGAAAAAGTCTAAAAAGGCACAGGTACCAAGTTGGTCCCGGTGACCGTGTCAGCGGCTGTGGGTATGTGTGTGTGACAGTTGACAGTCAGGAAGCTAAGGGACTAACTCCCAGCATACGTCCCGTAAGAAGATTAAGTGAGGTATATTTTTAGGTTTTATCTTTGTGGTTCAGAGGATCTGAGCTCACCTTCTCCTCTCCTTTCCAATGACATGGGCTTCACCCTCCTACTGATCTGTTGCATCATTCCTCTTCCAGTACGTATTTGTGAGCATGTGGAAAGTGAGGATGTGCAAAAAATAGAAATACAGAGGATTTCCGGTGATGTTTTCGAAGCCTCAGTTCGAATGTTTTTCGTACAAGATTGACTTTTTCATTTGGTTCTTTGATCAGTAATCTGTTATTAAGCTTCACTGCCTTTTTTTTTTTTTTTTTAATAAATCTGGTATGGAGTGCAAGACAAAGCATTAGCAGCTACATAATTCAGTCAGTTAAAATTTACTGTTTTCGATTTTACTCTTAAATTTTGGAGTTTTATGAAAAACAGATTGCTTCAATTATTTGTTTTTTTAATTGCAAAGTT
The DNA here is from genome assembly GCF_046127955.1 of Nelusetta ayraudi. Taxonomy (NCBI): domain Eukaryota; kingdom Metazoa; phylum Chordata; class Actinopteri; order Tetraodontiformes; family Monacanthidae; genus Nelusetta; species Nelusetta ayraudi. The sequence goes on along the minus strand of NW_027466092.1, from coordinate 11,823,395 downwards.
ATCAGTGCACTTTTACATCTGTCGAAACATTTACAAGTTTGAAACGAAGAGAGCAGATTTAATTTAATAACACAGAATCATAAGATATGTGAAAATGTCAACCACAATTTATATAGAAGCAGTTTGTACTCCTTTATGTTAGATAAATGATTTCAACATTTTTGTGTAATTCAGTATATTTTTCAGTAACTATTATGAGTCAAATTTATTTATAATTTCACTTTCCTAATCAGTTCCTATAATTCTTGTTTGATTTGCACATGAATGCATTATAGAATGTTTGCACACAGGTATATAGTGTACAATATGTAAAGTTGTTATCACATGTACTAGCCTGTGATCTCATAGTTATATTTAGATCACCTCTCGACCGGGCTGTTGACTCTTGATGCTTGATGGGCGTGATTGGCACCAGGCTCAGAGCTGGAGAAGAGAATTGTTTGTAAGAATTCCAAAACAAATTAACAACAACAAATGCGTAAGCTCTCAGCACTGTGTCCTTAGATTGAAGTTCGTCCCCTAGTAATCAGATGTTGAAAGAGCGCCACCTACTGACTGCAGATTGAAATGATAGAAGTTCGACTTTTTGTCTCTGAACATGTTTTGCGCTGGATGGATTTTTTTCCACTCTCCCTTGCACACAGCATGAATTCGACATAAAAGTGCTCTCGTCAGACAGACTTATGTTTCCTACCCAGGCAGTGATACAACAACAACAACAACAACAACAAAAACAACAACGACGACAAAGAGCGATTCAAAGAAACCTCTGTATTGTCTTGTTTGCAGAAATGTTAAGAGTTAATTTAATTTCTGTTGTGCTGTTTGCTTCGGAATAGCAAAGTGTGACACACAGTCAGGATGGCCACAGGAGGACCACTGACCCGAACACTTAGGGGCACAAAGACAGAACCCGACCACAGGAGAGCCAGCTTCTCCAGTCGGGCTGAGGGAAAGGGGACACGAGCTTCAAGAATTCACTTAATGGATGCTAAAGTGGAGAGACATTGTTTTAACATCGAAGGTGACATTTTATTGGATAAAGATGTGGGATTTAGTTAAAAAAGAATTGACAAAAGGTTTCAGAATCCTCATCGGAAGTTCAGCAATACTTTAAAATGAAGGAAACAAAAGCAAAGAGAAGGAAAATGAAGACAAAATCTAATGTCTGCTGGAATAGGACGCCCTTTTCCCATTTCCTGTGTCTCCTTCGCCCTGGCTGAGTGACTTTGTTTCCGGTTCTGTCACCTTGAATTTCCTGGTTGTCTTGTTCATAACCCCACCCTGTTAAAAAAAAAGAAAAAAAAAAAAGAAAGATCCGCTCATTAGCAGTAACACCATAAAAATGTCTACAACTGGTGCGCAGGATGCATGACCTGTCTGTGGTCGACGAGGTTGAGCAACGCTGTGGTGATGATGCAGCAGATGAGGTTGCCGAGCATGAAGAGCAACATCCTCTGCCAACGCCACATGGGGATTTTAGCTGTGCTGAGAAGTGGAGCAGAGTGAAGAGTGGAGGTCACTGAACGTCCTGGTCCTGACACGGCTGCCTGAGCCGTGGGACATCTTCTTACCTCGAGGTGGTTCCTAAAACTGCTCCGATGATCAGATTGGACACCCCATTCCCAAACATGAACATGGAAGTTGTCAGGCCTAGGGACATTCCCAAAGTGCCCTGAGGCACCATGAGGGCGTGGCAGGGCCACAGGCACACCTTGAGGGCAAAACACACAGCTGAACGTCTCGTAAAACATTATTACATATTGTAGACATACTGTATGTTTGTGAAATGTAATATCTCTCTTTGACAAGTCTATTAACATATGAAAAGCTAATGCTAATTAAAGTTAAAAAAAAAAATAGGTTTATATGAAAGTTGAAGCTCCTAAAAGACCAAGTTGATCAGGTAACATTTATTTATCCATCCATTTACTTATTTAAAAAAAAAAAAAAAAAATGCAATATACGCTGTATTTTGGATTGTTTTGGAAAATTTGGACAACCTGTGAGAAAAATTAGTTTCTGAGAATAATAAGAAGAATAAGAAATAATATGATAAATGTTATAAAATCCTATTTAAAACGAAGATATTTTACTGTTATTTGGCAAATAACAAACTCAAACAACTTTGGATTCACCTTCATGCAACAAAATGTGTGTAGCTTACTGGTTGTTTTCTGTTCACACTAAAAGTACACCAAAATAACCGTTTTTTCTGTAAAACAGTCCTTTCATAAATTCATGAATATCAATAATTTAAGACCTTCCACATCCTGGTGTAATAACCGTTGCAGAAAGATAAAAACTGATTTTGCTGATTAACAGTATTTGGATCTTCAGTTATTCTCCCACTGGGTTGGACAAGGTTTTCTTCTTCTTGTCTTTCCGATGCTGATTATTGTAATTCATTTTTAGCTACTCAATTTTTCCTGACAGGAAATGAATAAATAAAATAAAAATGAAAATAAATAGCTAAAGAGAAGCAACAGTTGATTAAAGGTATTTTCTCTTTACTAAAAAAAATATGAAAAAATTGACTCACAGCCACACAGGAGTAGGAGACTCCCAGCCATAATGTGGAGACGAGAGGATGGACGTAGGTGAAGTAGAGGAGCCCAAACATGGGCAATGTCAGGACCGCACAGGACAACGCCAAAAACCCCCGCAGTCCCACATAATCCTAACACAACACATTCTGTGTTACAGGTGAACGGCTCATTGAAAACTTTTCACAAACAGATACCCACCACAAAAACGCCAAAGGGCCCCATGAGGAACACGGCGCAGTCATAAGTCGACCCAGCAATATAGGAGGCTTCTCTGGGAGTGAAGATGTTGTATTTATCCTGTATAAACATACTGGGACAGAGGAGCGGAAAACAGAAATGTTTTGTCAAACAAAAATTCTGGCTGAAGTAAATCCATCAGAAAGGAACAAGCTGGGAGAGGTACCTGGCATCAGCGATGAAGGGACAGATTGTGTTGTAGAAGAACATGATGGTGAGAGCCACCAGCCAGTATTTCAGAGGCAGCAGCTTGACATCTTGAATCCTCTGAGAGGACAAACGTCACAGAAATTAAATGATTCCAGGAAAGAGAGAGCCGGGCATAGCGCTGCAACGAGGAGGGTCAACTGGGCAACTGTCAAGGGGAATCAAAGCTGACACACTAATTATTTACTCACTAATTCACACATTTACCACGTGGGGAGAGGGTTGATGAATGATTGATGATTGTGCGACTAATTGAATTCAACTCCAGCTTTGTGTTTTTGGCCAGGAGGTCGATCGCCCATCGTCCCCGAATGTCTGGAAATGCTGCCGGTTAAACTGAGTGGTGCTGACTTTGGATTCCAAATTGATTGCCAGCCAAAGTTAACTTTTTTTATTCTGGTGCCGATGGGTGGAAGTTTTAGCACCAAATTTAAGCTCCATACTGGAGCATTAAATCAAAGTGAAAATCAAACACTTGAGATTACGAGAGATTTCTGTTGCACATTTACTGTGAAATCAGTGAAGGCTGTGGTGATATTTTGTGAACCACACAGAATGAAAAATGATTGCATCTATTCTCTTGTTGTTGTGTTGTCTATAAATGTATCACTTACTGCACATTTGAACAGAGTAGGATGCCTCCTCTGTGATTTCTTCTTTTGCCCATTTTAGCATTTTATGTTTTTTTTTGCTCACATGATTCAAGGGTCTAAGGGCAGGGGGTATTGCTTCAGCCCTTTAAGGCAAATTGTATTTGCAAACCTGGGCTATAAAAAATTAAATCTGATTGACTGATTGATTGATTGTTCGTTCAGAGGACTCGACAATCCAACTTGACTCGAAATAGGTACACTGAAACCACTTTTCTTGACAAAATATATCCTCTGTAGCCTCATGGCCAGGAGCCATGGTCAAGTTAGCAAATGATAGAATACATGGACTATAAATAATCTTTTTTCTATCTTAATGAGAGAAACTGGACCACCACAAATGGACATTTATGACCCAAAGGAGCAGTGCAGAGAGAAAAATTACATAAGGAAAATATGTTGTGTTCTTCCAATGTAATTACTTTTACAATGGACTACTTCGCACCACTTCTGGAATATAAATTGAATGATACAACTTGATTCAAAATCAGCTACTAACATTAAGTGAGCCACATTACAATAAATCAATACACAAAGCAACAATGACAAAAATGATTCATACCATGTTGTTGGACTCCTTCTGGATGACATCAGCGAGGCCCAACTTTTTCATTCCGATGTGGTCCAAGATTGCGACGATAATGGAAATGATCAATCCAAACACACATAACACAACACCTGCACAACAAAGAAAAATGCCATGTGCTGCATAAGCAGAAAAAAAAACCATACCTCTAACATGGCCATGTCAAAGACTTACCACCCCAAAGTGTCCACTGCATCCCATATTGTTCCTCAAAACTCTGAGTGATTAAGAAGTTCATGACTGAACCCAGGCGAGAGCAGCCAACAGTCAGACCGAAAGCCAACGATAGCTCCTTGTCTTTGAACCACATGGCCGTGATGCGCTGCTGCACCACTGAAAGGGACCAAAAAGACGACGTTTTCAAGACATTCCCATTCCCGGGTGTGCACGCATAACCTCTGACAAGTCGGTTTACCGATCAGAGAGCCGTTGCCCGCTCCAAAAAAGACTCGTCCGAGGAGCATGAGCAGCAGCAGATAGGGGGTCCCTTTGAAGTGTGACCCCAGTGCGAAGAGCAAGGAGCCAAAAACACACAGCGAAGAGAACAAAAATGCCCCCCCTGTATAAAAAGAGTTGAAGTCTTATTGGCCCAGCGTGCAACACGCCCAGCGTTCATAAGAATTTAGAGAGACTTACAGCCATTTCCAAATTTATCGATAAAAAATCCTGCCAAGACCACCACGACTGCACTTCTGTTGAGAAAAACAACAAAAAACACCCGTTGCTGTTTTTGAATACACCCTCAGTATTACTTCATCATGAGGCATTATGGCTAGAAAGTAACTTCTCCAGCTCAGGAAAGAAAGGCTCCCATTTGTTCCTCTCATGTCCTGACTGTATAGGACAGATTGACTAAAGTTAAAGAACCGGGAACAGAGGAAACTCAGTGACACAGAAAAGAGAAAGTGTGTATTTTGCAGGTCCTTACACCCAAGAATAAACAGCAAATAAAGAGTTGTACTGCTGTGGAGTCAGCCCCAGACCTAACTTGCAATCCATGGTCCCATTGACCTCTGTTGCATTTGGACATGTCAGGTTCTGTCAAATGGAAAGGAAGTCAGTCATTGTTTCTGCCTTTTTTTATATCTCAAAACTTACCCTAAACTCTTGCATCTGCAGACTCACCCCCTGAAACTGAGCCTGTAGTGCACTGGGCAGGTCATAGCAGAAATACGCGCCAAATGACATCAGACAGTTGAACAGGAGCACCAAAAAGCGATAACAAGCTGGAAAAGAAATGGCAAAAATTCAAATTACTAGGTCATGTTTAATAACTTTTGTCAGTTTTGTCTAACATCCAAAGAGGCTGCTTGAAAAAGTGTTTTAGAGTGTCAGAACAGTCTGAACGCGAATAAGTGGACGCAGAGGAAATCTACTTAAGAATGAAATAATCTCAGTAAAAATATTTTTCAATCAATACTTTTAGTTTTATTTGGATGTAAAAATATGCATACAACTTCTTTTTCTCATTTCAAATCTCCAAGATATAGTATATTTCAAAATTACAAAATGGCAGCCAATCAGATGTCTCTCTACAGACAGTGGCTTTGAATTTTACAGTCCAAATAAGATGAAAATGATGAAAAATGAAACTGTTGCTGTCAGATTTAATTAACCAGATTTAGCAACGGAGGCACCGAGGTGGCAACGCTGCTTTGGGCTGTGACCACAAGTTTGTGTGATTAACAAAAAAAGAAAGAAAGGCAGTTTCCTGTTAAAAAAAAAAAAAAAAGAAAAGAAAAGAAATTCTGAATAATAAAATCCATGCATGCATTGTGAGTTGGGAGATTTCACACACAAATTCTAAGGAACACACACATCAAACAAAGATGTTTTTTAATCAAAATGGATTTTAAATAAAAAATAGATATACATTTGAGGATTTGTGTGTTTGCCACCCTGACTGACTACCTAGCTTACTAACTAACTAACTGAATTAATCGATGGGTAATGTTTGAGAATCATACCATTTTCCCAGAAATGCTGTTGAAATAAACTAAGAACAAATTAGTTCTGAAAATACAGCTGCAGCATGCAGGGTACATACCTTTCGGTGCTGAGTGGATGAGCACCAAGGACGACATGTCAAAGAATGGACACGCACGGTGTTTGTCCCTAGAGCTCGTGAAATAATGTTCATATTGAGAGGCAGATTCATGGAGAGGGGTTGGAGCCTAGGCTGAGATACCAGATCACACCAGAAATGACCTGAGTTGGAATTCTCACATCTAAGCGTAATTTGAATAATTGCTTAGGCAATTCAGTCAAATAAATAGGTTCCTGTTGCTGCTGTATTTCTAGACATGGGGAAGATGCTTCACTTGTTAAATGAGTTTCCTGACAAGCCAAGTCACCCTGAAAGGAGCCAACTGTGCTTCTTATTGTGTTGGGCTTTAAAGTAAAAATGAATAAATAATAAGAAAAAACAAACAGCTCTTGTCAGAAATTAATTTTAACCTAGGGGTTACAATGTCACCATAACTTCATAGTACAAATAGAAGGATTAAGCCAAAGGATCAGTTTTCCTTATTAAATGGATGACGAAAGTGTTGTCTCTTGCCAGAAAACAAACTCAGATCCCCAAACTCTGCAACCGCAAAAGACTGTTTCGGACTAAACAGGTAAGCTCGATCACATTAACCCCATTAAAATTTGTATATTTGCTATGAGTGCTATGCCTGTCTGGACCATTCAGTATCTTATCAACATGAGTAGAGTAGATAGAGTAGAGAGTCAAGATTCATATTTATTTATTAACTTAGAAAAAAAAATATTGTCTGGATTCAGAGAATGCATATTTACAAAGTGATTTATTCTCTATATATCACAGTAAATGTGTGTTAAAATGTGTGTATCAAATTTAAAATTAAGGGTTAAGGGTTTACTTGTTGAATGGTCATGACTTTTTTTTTCAAATGTCATCTACATTATGCTTACTGCTATACTCACACACACTCTTTGGTGACTTAATCTAATTAATGATTGAAATGCCATTAATTAGATATTGACCAAGGTTTGTAAGCAACAGGTGACATCCCCAGGCCAAAGAGGCAAAAAGCAAACACCAAAGTTGTTCATCTCAAAAAGACCCTTTTATTGATTGTCATTAATGCGTAACAACATCTAAAATGAATGAATAATCATGAGATAGTAAGTCAAACACAACAGCAATGTACCAGTCATGCCAGCGGCAGTGGATGTGGACATTCCTTAAATACACATCTTGTGCTGCAGATGAGTGCATAATATTAAAATTTAAGACTTGCTTATTCACAAAAATAAGGCAGGCACACTAGACAGAATGATTCCTATATACCCATGGAATACATTTCAAATATCCATCTGGAAAAGAGCCCATGGGTAGTATCTGAAAAGAAGGGAGGAACTTTTACAACAACCAAACATTTGGGGTATGTGACAAAAAGTTCTTCCAAACCAACCGGCAGTCATTGCTTCACTGGAACAAGTTGACAAAAGGCTAGTGAAAATGTTTGGTAGCATCTTACCCTGTGAAGCAAAACCAAGCCACCCTATTGCTATTAATATGTATTTCACACAGGAGGTATTTCACACAGGAGTTTTCACTTGAAAAGCCTCCTGTTTTTCAAGCTTTTTTGACTTCTAAGAGACAGGAAAAACCTCCTGTCTCAGATGTTGAGGTGGCTAACAAGATCAGGACAAAAAGGGGAAACAGGAAGAGTCAGGAGCACGAAGAATACGATTTGACATCCCTGTTTTTCAGATTCTCTGCCTTGTTGAGGGACTCTTGATCAGAGTCTCTTTCTCCCTGATAAAGGTTTTCCTTTGCCTTGTTCAGGGTCCAGCCCTGAATGAAAAAAAGTTGAGATGAGAATGAGATGAGCCATGAACCATGTAGGTGCAGTTAAAATATGATAACAAATATCAGTAGTGGGTCGTAAGGACCTGCAAGGTCTTCTCTGCTGGCCTAAACTTTCTGAAAAAAGTACATTTTCCGATTAATATTATAATACAGTTATTCTCCATTGTCTGTTGTTTTCACATTGTGTAATAACCACTTGATTGTGTTGCTTCCATTGCTGTGTATTATGGATTATCCAATCATATTTCAGCTAGCTTGTGTTGTCAGGTTCTATGATATCTGCTTAAGGCCAGCAGAATCGACATTGCAGGCTCCTGTTCGCTGTAAATGAGTGGACCACAGTTAGTTGTAACAGCCAATCAGAGCTCCCATACGCAATGCCTCAAGACCAGCTGGATGGTTTTACACTGAATTTCACACAAACGTGTCCTGTGACTGGATAAACCCTGAGAACTTTACAATTTGAACTCAACCCAAAGAGAATATAAAAATTTTGTTGCCGAATTATCTGTAGTGTACAATGTAAACAACATTTTTGACAGTGTCACTGTGCTTATAATTACTTAAGTCTTAATTGGGATTTAAATGCTCCGGGAACTGAGTTTTGTGTCATATTGAGGGTATTATGAGGTGTATTAATTTGGGGTGAACTAAATACGATGTCGATGATGGCCGGGAGCATGGCATTGGTGCGACCTTCCATTAGTCCGACAAATTGCCCATTGGTCCAATCTCCTCTAACCCTAACCCTAACCGTAACCCCAACCCTAATGGGAGGTCCGACCAATGGGAAATTTGTCGGACTAATGGGAGGTCGGACTAATTCAGTTCCCCTGATGGCCTAGGCGTGAAATGCACCACTGACAAATATGATACACAGGAAGTGAGCAGAGTGGCTGACCTGTCTATAGTCGACAATATTCAGTAGTACTGAGGTGATGTTGGCGCAAACAACGTTGGCCAGCAGGAATATTAACATTCCCTGCCAGCGCCACAGTGGGATCTTAGCCGCGCTGTGAAAGAAAATGGAAAGTTTGTAAATGTCGCAGACAAGCCACGTTTCTTACTTTGAAGTTGCTTCATACCTAGAGGTGGTTCCCAAAATCCATCCAATGACCAGGTTACACACCCCATTCCCAGCCGTACTGATGGAGAGAGTCAGGGCCAGGGCAGTTCCAAGGGTGGACTGTGGTACAACCATTGCAATTGAAGGCCATGAGCACATCTGGAGAAAAGGTTCAAAAAGAGGCTCAGTTCTTTGAAACATGATTCCAATAAACATGTATCCCATTTTATGCATGTCCATCAATGTGTTATCCATACATTTTCATGTACATATATTTGAGATATACAGCTGGTAGCTAAGCTCTCCAGTTCCACTGGTGCATTAGTTTTGCTCATTTTTGATTGTTTGATATTTTTATTTAAAGAATGACAAACAACATATTATAAACCATAATGCAGGTAACAAGAAAAGGGTTGGGGACCATAGGAATTTCAAATATGAGACCTAAAGTACACTGAGTCCATGTTGATTGTAGATCAGTACGTAGATGACTCCATAACAGGAAATCAAAATAAGAAATCAAACAGACAAAGCGTCTGTGAAATGTTTAAAATACAAAACTATGGGCTGCAGTTTCTGATTGAAAATGATCACAAATGTTTTAGCAACGTAAATAATATCAGTAGATATTATTATGATATTGTGTCCAGTGCTGGTTGGTCAGTTTCTTTTTGCTTTGTCTTTTTACCTCCCATCTTTTTTTGTCCTAACTATGAAACCAATGAAACCAAGGAAGTATGCTCACTTTTATGTTACTTCCCTTTCTCCTGATCATGTGTGTCATATCATTGTTTCATATATAATATAACTTTGAACATTGAACTTTTCCTTATCCTTCAAGGATTCAATTTCCTGCACATAGAAAGCTTAAAAACTCAACAACACTGTAGTGCCACATCTGGACCTAATGTTTTTCACCAGGACAATTGGGATTTATTGCAGCATGGCCTTCCGGTGAACCACGTTTGGAGGAACTAAAGGTGGTACCTGATTGGCTGTGATGCTACTTTCTCTGCGACTATCTCTACTTAAAATCTTAAAGCCGTAAAACACCCGCTCTCGGAAGAACACTTTCACCCACAAATCACAGTTGGGTGTCCACTCCGAAGCGCTCTCAGACGACCTGGTTCCAGACAGGGACTGGTACCACTGGCGGCCAGCGCTAGTTTTACGACCTTTATCTCTCTTCAGAACATTCCAAGGGCCATCCTCAACACAGATGTTCCTGAACATCTCAATATCAGACAATGTTAAACACTCTATTTTCCTTTTTACAGAGACATCTGGAAGTCACATATCTGTGACCACCATCAAAAATAAAGCATTAATGGACTTTGAATCACTCTTCTAACCCCAAGATTAACGGATTTAGGATTTCCTCCTAAAGGAAGCCTGGAGGCTTTCACGCTTCAGATGGAGCAAGAGTGTCCCCTAAGGGGGGGTTACGAAAGTGATTTCTAAGTGATCGATTAAAGTTGAATAAACTTTGCACGTTGGTTTTCCTCATATCAATGTTACATGCTTTGCCATAATCCCTATCATTACCATCACCAGTTTTCTACGTTACACTTAGGCGACTGTTACCTCAATCCATACATACACCTTTTAAATATTGACAACTACATATACATATATCTACTCATATATATAAATATATTTGCATACGTGCCCATAGAAGTGCCTGAATGCGAAATCTATTAAATCTTTCAGTTGTCTTTTAAATATAAATAAACTTACTCCTGCCCTTGTATGCATGCTTAGATAGGTTGATAGATATTTAGATATAAAATATAAGTTGAAGTTTTAATGTGCTTTGAACGCTATGTCTTCCTCAACTGTTTCCTAACTTTCGCAAGGTATCCACCATATGAAGGATCACACGGTTTTTATTTCTTCATGTTGTTCTCCTACCCTACACCACATACATATTCATCAGATGCGTATAGCGTAAGACGACCCATCAGTTTTAGTGTTTGAACAGCCTTTTCATTGGTTCTTGGAGTTCAAAAGACCACCCTCTTCTCCAAGTTATACCAGCGAACTCAGTTCCTTTGTCTCAGAAGAGAAGAAGATCAGAAGATGAAGAAGAAGTTTTCCTGAGTGTTGTCTAGTCTTTCTTAGTGTCGTCTTGTCTAGTGTTTTTGTCAACTTCATTTTTCTTCATTTCTGGCAAAAGGCCAATTTAAGACAGAAGCAGAAACAACTCAGCCTCGTCCAGTGACCATTATTTTTCATTTTAACTTTTGCCCAATCTCAACTGGCATCCTCAGCCCCGAGATTGTGATTTTTGTGATTTTTCTTTTTGGACCAGCCAAGCAGTTTTTCCTTCCAAGTAACCGTGTAATTCGTTTGATCACCAACATTACAACTGGTTACGAAGGAAGACTGATGCCAAAACGCCAGTGAAGGCACCTGCAGGACAGAGCAGAACGGGCAGTTCCACCTCGACGGTCGGTGTTGCTAATCCAAGCTTCCTGCGCGGTACCGGACCCAAACGGTACAGTACAAACTCCCAGGACCACCTTGGAAGAAGCTCATCCAACGTAAGCCCTCATCACTTGCTCACTGTCAAGAGTCTGGTTGTCGCATCAGTGTAACCAATAGCTGCCAAATTATTTTTGCTAGACTTAGCCACAACAAGGCTAGTAGACAAACAAAACTCTTTTATATTTCTTCTTTTATTTTGTTACTTTTAGCTTAAGTTTAGGTTTTCTTTATTTACTCTCTCTCTCTCTCTCTCTCTCTCTCTCTGTCTCTCACACCCACACACACACACGCACACATGCACGCACACAGTTCGTTGCTGATTGTGTCTTCATGATCACATTCATGTCATGCTGTTCTGTGTGAACCATCTATTGTTACACAAATAAATGCACATTAAGCCTGATGTCATTGTTTGACTGACTTATTAAAGTGTGGTTCAAATCCCTGCATATCGTCAAGAACTCCCCGTTAAGGAGACGGTATTGAGACTGATTCTGGCGTTTCCTGCTGACGTCAACAACCAAAAAGCAGGTGGTGCCCCGATCAAATCATATTAAATATTATAAACATTAAAATTATTAATTTCTTTTTGATGTCCGTTTCCACTCCTTCGTGAGTTTGATCGATTAAATTAATCAATCAACCTTACCCCACTACAACAGTGATCTCAAATGTGATGGGACGTAGACATTAGATATTGACATGGAGACTTGATAGACTTACAGCAAAAGCAGAGTAGGAGACTCCCAGCCAAATGGTGGAGACCAGAGGAGGGACGTAGGTGAAGGCCAGCAGTCCAAAGACAGGCAGAGTCAAGACGCAACAGATGAACATAAAAATGCCCCGCAGACCAGTGCAATCCTAAAACCAATACAGCACAAGCCTCTGTCACAAATGTCCTGCATATTTCACATGTATTCTCATAGAATGCTATAAATGCCTACTTAGTAAGTAGTACTTACTAGTAGAAGGCCAATGAGGGTCGTGAGGACCAGTGAGCAGTCGTATACTGAGCCGGATAAATAGGCACCCTCACCCTGGTAACTTTCACCGTATTTGTTCTCAAAGAACTGACTTCACACAGACAAAGTGGGGTAAAAGACTGTTGAAATAAGTATTTGATAGGAAGCTGTTTTCTACAAGTGTGCGTGGGATTGTACTGTACCTGGCATTTACAAGGAATGGAATAATATTGTTGTAGAAGAATGTGATGGTGAAAGTCAGCAGCCAGTATCTTATTGACAGCAGAGTCAGGTCCTGAATTTTCTATATACACAAGGAAATCCAAAAATTACCATTATCCCTAAATTAGAGTTTGATTGTAACACAGCATGACAACCAGTCTCCCTGTTCCTCCTGTAATGGAGGCAGTTAATAATGGATGGATATAGGTTGTTTAATCTCTTGGACAACACAATCCATGTTCGGATACCATTTTTCCAGACGTCTCTTGGATGACACCACTGGGACCCTGTTGCCTCATTTTGACACTGTCCAAGGTGCTGACTATCATTGCGATTATAAATCCAAACACACACAGCAGGACACCTACAGAAAACGGGGGGCGGGGGGGCACAAATTACACTTTTGGTCATGCAGCTTTGTGCCATTCAGCTCCCTGGTTGACCTACCACCCCAGAGTGTCCATTGCAGTCCATATTTTTCTTGAAATATGCTGGTGGTGAAAAAGTTCAAGACCGATCCCAGACGAGTGAAACCAAGAGTCAGGCCAAAAGCCAAGCCCAGCTCTTTGTTCTTAAACCAGGTGGCTGTGATGCAGTCCTGCACAACTGATAAGGACTGTTATTAATGTTGATTTTACGTCTTAAAGTTTCTAAATCCTGAGAGGTCATGGTACCTGCCAGAGATTGGCTTGCTGATCCGAAGAGTAGTCGTCCAAAGAGCATCAAGGGCAGCATACATGGAGCTCCTTTAAAATGGGCTCCCAATGCAAACAGTGAAGAGCCGACAATACACATAAAAGAGAACAGAAATGTTCCGCCTGTATAGGACAGGAGGGAAACATGTTTATCATTCCTGAAGATTCACCTGCTCCGTCCATTAACAGATCTGAAACCATGCACAACGACATACAGGAATTCCCAAATTTATCAATTAACAATCCAGACGGCATCAGCAATACTGCACTCCTATTGAGAGAGGGGGGAAGGGGGGAAAGAGAGAGAGAGAATTTTTAAATTGTTATTAGCAACCAGAACAATTCAAATTTGCTTCAACTCAGTTCAGCTTTATAGCTGTGTAGTGCCATGCCATAGCAAAGTTATCTCAAGGCATGTCAAGCAGGTCTATATCACTCTTTTTAGCCGATTGTTTCCACCAACAGCAAGAACTGAGGCAACAGCTGCAATTAAAAAATACCTTTGCAAAAGGCAGAAACCTCGAGCGGGTCCCATAAAATTAAGGGTGAGAGAAGATGAAAGAGCAGAAAAGGAGGAAGACAAAAAGAAAGCAGACAGTGGCTGTGCAATGATACAGAAGGCCATCAACAACATTAGCAGGGAGTAAAAGTAGTTTGCATGTGTTGGTGTGCAGGTTCTTACATCCAGGAACCGATTGCAAAGAGAGAGTTGTACTGCTGAGGACTCATCCCCAGTCCTAACACACAGTCCCCACTCCCATTGGTGGCTGTTGCACTGGGACATGTCAGATTCTGTCAGATAAAAGATAGTTACTCAAACTCACAATCACTTCTGAGTTTCAACCGGCTGCTGCTTTCTTTTACTTACCCCCTGAAACTGAGCCTGCAAAACACTGGGAATGTCGTAGGAAAAATAAGATCCAAATGACAGCAGACAGTTGAAGAAGAGCACCAAAAAGCGATAATAAGCTGTAAAATAAGTATATAGATAAGTAATTACAAGGGTAATTAAAGAGCACCGCAAGGTTGATAAGAAGCTGTGAAGAAATTATGAAAAAGTGCAATTTCTGATGCAACTCACACACAAGTCAACCATGCATTAATCTAACTACTGAGAAATTACTTGCTGGAGAATATTTTCTAACCAAAATATAACACCAATATAATCAATGACTAGTATAAAAAAAAAATATCCTAATTTCATTGCTTGGATTTTAAATCTGAAAATCTTGCTTTTCCCCTTCGTAAACCTACAGTGGAAAGTCGATTCAGATGATCCCATAACCAGAAGGTTTGTCTTATAGGAAAAGACACAGAGGGTACAAGAGTGAAAAGTGATTAGTGATTGTTTTATTGGAGCTTTTATTGCATTACAGTATGGTATCAAAGGCCTTTCTTGGTGGACATAATAATTTTTGCTCAACTCAAAACTGTCTTTGGCCAGATTTCCCTGTGAACTACAGGTAACCATTGACTATCGATACTCCAGCTTACATGTTTAGCCTTCTGTCGTCTATTTCGAAATATGGATATATAAATGGCGTGGATTGTGGCAAGTGATTGGCCTGGTATGCCTGGTCAAGTATTATATAGCAGTCTTCAGAAATAAAGAAAAAATGTGAAGCATTACTTTACTTAGTTCTTCAAGTCTTTTAAAAACTTGAAATACCTGATAGACGACAGTAGGTTGTACATTACATTTTCCCCTCATTTAAGTAGAACCAAATACAGTCAAGAAACTGGTTCCAACTGGCTTATCAACAAATATGACAAAGGGTTTTCTTTCAGGAGCCAGTGTTCTCATAAGCCATGCAAGTCAGTTATGGTCGCATTGATACACGGTGGATGGTAAACCGCTGTTCCTGCCACAACTGGATTTTGCAAGAGTCTTGCTTTTTAGTTCTTGAATTTAGTGCATGAATTCAACAAGTGAGACTTAGAGACATGGAAAAAGATGTGGCATGTTAAAGAACATTATTCAACAAAACATTTTGTTGCAGTCATATCGGAGGAAAAAAAAGCTTGCAAACACTAAGAGATGATTAAGGATGGAATTTGTGTTTCTACTGCCTTGTTTCTTCTCAAATGTTTTAATTGTAATGACTTTAATATGTTTCAAGGAAATGTATAATGTCCTGTTTTTCTGCTCTTTTGTTCAGACAAATGTTTGAGTGGCTCACTGCAGTCGACTGTCTTCCTCAGAGTCACTTGAAACATATAAAACTATGTTGTGATTTACTCAAAGGAAATTGTTATGACTTACTGACACAAAAATATTTTTGTAGGTCTATTTTTTCTAAAAAGAAAATCCACAGCAATTGAGGCATTAACAATGGCACTGCTATTCAAAAAAGTCTTCTGTGTTCCCAACGCTACTCTTTACTTTTCTCCTTCTCCCTGTTTCAAACTAATTGATCCAAATAACAAACATTCAATAATAGTTACAAGAGTTGCCTTCATACAACCAAGGAATTACGAGAAAGTTAATGCATTTAACATGACGAGCAGCAAAGAAAACATCCTCAACACATTCTATAAATTACTCACTTTTTCACTATTTTTTCTTCTTTTAGCACATTTTCCTCTTTGAGAATCAAAACATAAAGCAATAATGAAAAGGGAAAAGTTCGCTGGCCCGTACCTTTATTTGCCAACTGTGTGAGCGAAAAGGACAGCATCTCTGGGCAGAAATGGGGAACTCTTTCCTAGCAGACTCCGTGGTAATCATTTTCATATCCTGGATCTGTGTAATGTCCCTGACTAGATGAGGGAGGTGTGTGTGCTGAGCAGACCAAATGTAAAAAAAAAAAAAAAGAAAATGGTGGTAAATTTAAATAAACTAACATGCGACAGACTGTACAACTACTTATTAATTAGTCCTAAGTGTCACGATCCATGACAGGGAACATGCCAAAAAAAAAGGTGTTCAAACGCGGCTGAGATAATCAACATACATTTATTTAATAAGTCAGGGTGTAAGTAGAAAGAAACTAGTCTCACCAAACACACACAATCTACAAAACAAAAACAAGAATAGGCCTTAAACAGGAGTACAAGTCTGTGCAGGCTGGAGTCCAGGGAGAGACTGCTGGTGTTGAGCAGAGCCTTTGAAAGCCGGGCCTGTGACCACACCCACACCAAGGCAAGTGTTGCACCAAGCAGTGACTCATGTGACAGATATCAAGTCAGCTTTTGAGCTGGTCATGCCAAATTCAATACAGAAAATCATTCTGGAAAAAACTAATCCAGAAGGAAGGCGTGTTTTTAGGGGGAAGTGGAAGGAGCTGGACAAAACACATTTAAATGCGTATTTGGGGCTCCTCATCCCAGCCTCATAGGCTTGGGTCTATAAGTCAAAGGATGAATTGACAGCCAGTCTGTGGGATGCAGAGACAGGCAGGGCTATATTTCGAGCCACAATGTCTCCAGAGTAATCCGATTTGACCATCAAGAAACAAGGACTGGTAGACGGGAGAGAGACAAGCTGGCAGCTATTAGGACAGTTTGGGACAAGTCAGTAGAGCAACTTCCACTACTCTATAACCCAGGCCCTAATATCACTGTGGATGAAAGGCTGGTGGTATTCAGAGGTCACTGCCCATTTAGGCAAGACATGCCTTCCAAACCAGCTAAATATGGGATAAAAATCTGGGCAGCATGTGATGCTAACACCAGATATGCATTGAACATGCAGGTTTACACTGGTTGGTTGGAGGAGCCCCAGAGAAGAATCAGGGCACAAGGGTCATGCTCGACATAGCACAGAGTTTCAGGGGGGCTCAACATAACCTTTTCAGCTGATCAAAGGTTTAAGACCATGGCACAAAAAACCCTCAAACCCCCTCAGTGTGTCTAAGAAGGCTAGTGGGAAGGTTGTGCCAAGTGTAAGGATGGCTTCAGGGCATCCACTGTCTGGAACTGATGTCCATTTTTGTAAACTTTCCTTGCCATCCATCCCAAATGTTCTCATATGGATTTAAATCAAGGGACCACGCAGGATGGTCTAAAAGAGTGGCAGAGTTATTCTCCTGGAAGAAGTCCTCTGTCAGGCGGGCATTGTGAACTACAGCATCGTTGTGTTGAAAAACCCAGTCATCGCCACTCAGACCAGGGCCCTCAGTCATAAGGGATGCCTGCTGCAACATCTCCACACAGCCAGCAGCTGTTTGACGCCCCTGCACAACCTTGTAGTGCCACATCTGGACCTAATGTTTTTCACCAGGACAATTGGAATTTATTGCAGCACGGCCTTCCGGTGAACCAAGTTTGGAGAAACTAAAGGTGGTACCTGATTGGCTGTGATGCTACTCTCTCTGCGACTATCTCTGGCTTAAAATCTTAAAGCCGTAAAACACCCGCTCTAGGAAGAACACTTTCTCAGACGACCTGGTTCCAGGCAGGGACTGGTACCACTGGCGGCTCTCTGCAGAACATTCCAATTTCAGTTGTCTTTTAAATATAAATAAGCTTACTCCTGCTTTTGTATGCATGCTTAGATAGGTTGATAGATATTTAGATACAAAATATATGTTGAAGGTTTAATGTGCTTTGAATGCTATGTCTTCCTCAACTGTTTCCTAACTTTCGCAAGGTATCCACCATACGAAGGATTACACGGTTTTTATTTCTTCATGTTGTTCTCCTATTTCATTTTTTGTTGTTGTTTAATTTCTTTATCAGCAAGGAACCCGACACCACATACATATTCATCAGATGCAAATAGTGTAAGACGACCCATCAGTTTTAGTGTTTGAACAGCCTTTTCATTGGTTCTTGGAGTTCAAAAGACCACCCTCTTCTCCAAGTTATACCAGCGAACTCAGTTCCTTTGTCTCAGAGTTGGTGTTTTTAGTTTTCCTGACTGTTGTCTAGTCTTTCTTAGTGTCGTCTTGTCTATTGTTTTTTCCTTCGTTATTTTTCTTTATTCTAATTTTGTCAACTTAATTTTCCCCATTTAAGACAGTAACAGAAACAACTCAGCCTCGTCCAGTGACCATTATTTTTCATTTAAATTTTTGCCCAATCTCAACTGGCATCCTCAGCCCCGAGATTGTGATTTTTACAATTTTTCTTTTTGGACCAGCCAAGCAGTTTTCCTTCCAAGTAACCGTGTAATTCGTTTGATCACCAAAATTACAACTGGTTACAAAGGAAGACTCTACTCTGCCAGTGAAGCCACCTGCAGGACAGAGCAGAACGGGCAGTTCAACCTCGACGGTCGGTGTGCTAATCCAAGCTCCCTGCACGGTACCAAACCCAAACGGTACAGTACAAACTCCCAGGACCACCTTGGAAGAAGCTCATCCAACGTAAACTCTCATCACTTGCTCACTGTCTCAAAGAGTCTGGTTGTCGCATCAGTGTAACCAATAGCTGCCAAATTATTTTTGTTAGACTTAGCCACAACAAGCCTAGTAGACAAATGAAACTCCTTTATATTTCTTCTTTTATTTTGTTACTTTTAGCTTAAGTTTAGGTTTTCATTACTTACTCTCTCTCGCTCTCTCTCTCTCTCTTTCTCTGAGACACACACACACACACACGCACGCACACACACACCCAGCACACGCACAGTTCGTTGCTGATTGTGTCTTCATGATCACATTCATGTCATGCTGTTCTGTGTGAACCATCTATTGTTACACAAATAAATGCACATTAAGCCTGATGTCATTGTTTGACTGACTTAAAGTGTGGTTCAAATCCCTGCATATCGTCAAGAACTCCCCGTTAGGGAGACGGTATTGAGACTGATTCTGGCGTTTCCTGCTGACGTCAACAACCAAAAAGCAGGTGGTGCACCGATCAAATCATATTGAATATTAAAATCATTACTTTCTTTTTGATGTCCGTTTCCACTCCTTCGTGAATTTGGTCGATTAAATTAATCGATCAACCTTCCCCCACTACAACCTGAAGCTCCATTGTTGCATTGAAGGAAAAAGCGTTGTGAGAGGCCTTGCTGATGCAGCTTAGACTATTTCTTTCTTTGCAACAGTGAGACATACTTCATCCCAATCACAGAAGTTGTCAATGGCTTCTACGTAGGCAGACATGACATCTTTTGCCAGTAATCAGTTTGTTCTTAGTGCTATGAAACTTCTCTGACAGTAGCCACCAACATGGAGTCAAAGGTTAAGTTAACCTGTTACTGAACCACAGCTCGGTAGGTCATCATACACCATCAAAAAGAGGGGGCGCAACAATGTGATAAATTACAGAACCGTCATAAATACAGCATTAAAGATGTGAAGTTCCGTTACTGTATATCTAATACAACTGAGAACTACCAAGACATTGCAGACAACTAGCAATATTTTGATGCGTCTTTTTCGAAAAAAGGATGATTGATCATAAAAATGATATTAAACTAAGACAACACAAAGAAAAATGTTTTAAGGATACCAAAAAACCAGTCCAGTTGCCTTAACTTAATCTTCAAGACTACAATGACATGGACGATTGTGAACCTTCACACATATGGAATCACATTTTTAGAAAATTTTATTTCAAATCAGCATATGTACAACATTCCTGCGGATGAACATAAAAAAAACAAAAAAAAATCAGTCAATTGTAGTCCTTAGACAAGTTACAAATTTACTGAATCGTTTGTCAGTTTGCAAATTTTATCAAGTTCATGACAAAGTCCCATAAATTTGATCATTTTTTAGAGTCCATCCATTAGGCTGCTACAGTGGATAAAATGAAGGGTCTGTCGTGACACTCATCACAGAAGCTTCAGACTTATCGTACTGATCGTATTCTAGAGTACTGGGTACTCTAACCCAGTATCTTGAAGGGTAACTCTTCATCAGAGTCATTCTCTCTTTACTCTGATCTTTTGGTTGTCTTGTTCAGAGTCCCTCCCTAAAGAAGAACAAATATTTACTAATATTGCTCTATGTACACAAGATAAATAATATGTGTATGCGTGTGAGTGTGTGTATCTGACCTGTTTGCCATCTACAATGTTGAGCAGAACTGAAGTGACAATGGAGCAGACAGTGTTAGCCATCATGAAGATCATCATCCTCTGCCAACGCCACAGTGGAATTCTGGTTGTACAGTACAGGAAATCGAATTAACTATAAGAATTAATAAAGATATTTATTAAATTGCATGGAGCACAATCTTCTATTCGTCCTACCTAGATGTGGGGCCTAAAATCCATCCAATTATCAGATTACACACACCATTCCCAGTCTTCATTATGGACACTACAAGACCTATCGCTGTTCCCAGGGTGGTCTGAGGTACCACCAGGGAAATAGATGTCCACATGCACACCTGTAATTTAACACAGATGAGTGTACTTAAGACATTGTAATTAGTGTATTTTCTAAAACCATGACTTGAGATAATAAGTCTTTCTGCTTTGTAAATCCAGTGCAGCTCTATAGCGTCCACTGTGCTTCACATTCATCCGCATACCTACAGTCCTGTCAAGGTTTAATCCAGCCCTCCTTTTCCTATACCAGCTTCTCCTGCACTCATGGTTGCAGGCAGTGTTGCCAGGTGTACAATAATTATCATATTGATATGCTAGTTTGGCCCTCTGTACACGATCAATAATGTCAGATATATGATCATTTGAACAAATCATGTGTGATAGTTTTTTTCTGAACCCTGAAGGCATCAAAATCTATGTGACAGATTTTGAGCCAATCCTGCTTGGTTGAGTGTAAGGAACCATTTTTTTTTCTCAAAACAACAACTAGCATAATTAGCTTGATGTTCAGTTGTTCCCACTGAACGGATTTACAATAATTTCACTCTAAATACAAAAGTTTTGAGTCTCTGGTATAATAGGCCAACAATTCCCCCGGTAATGCTGGTTGCTGAGGTTTGCTGGAGCCTATCCCACCTCTCATCAAGCAAATGCAGGGTTACACCCTGGACACGTTGCTGTTTCATTACAGGACCACATAGACAAAAAACCATTTGCACTCGCACTCACTCCTATGGCCAATTTCAGAAGTTCCCCCAAGTTCCCAATTTGCCTCACAAGCATATTTTTAGGCAGTGGGAGGCACATCCTAAAAATACAGTGCTGACATTGCTCAACACATCACCACCATGTCACTTTCAATGAATAATATCTAACACTAGGGAAGACCAATGATCCAATATTACAGAGGCACAAGAGTAGGCGAATCCTAGGATGATGGTGGAGACCAGAGGAGGGACGTAGGTGAAGGCCAGGAGTCCAAATGCAAGTAGCGCTAGGACACTGCAAGCCACCAAAAAAATACCCCGCATACCAACATAATCCTGAAACAAAATGAACATAAGCATTACTTGTGCCCTTTTTATTAAACAAAATAAAAAGCAAATAAAACAGTCACTCACGATAAACCAGCCAAAGATAATGGTGAGCACTAGTGAGCAGTCATAGATGGCTCCAGCGATGTAGGCTGCCTCCTTCAGACTGTAGCTAGTGTATTTGTCTTTAAAGAACTCACTAAAGAAGATAAAAAGGAAAAATTAATACATACATATTTTGTACCAAGCCTTTCTTGACATGTGTTGGGGGCAGATGGCCATACGTCGCATTGGCCAGAAATGGGAAGATAATGTTGTAGAAGAACATGATGTAGAGACACAATAGCCAGTATCTCAGAGGAAACAGCTTCAGGTCCTGAATGTACTGGAAAGAAACAAGAACAAGACTTACCAGACAACTTAGAGGTATTCATCTAAGGGTTTTTAAATAATGGCTCTTCTAATTTCTTTGCATTTCTGTCATGAGTTCCCTGCATGAATAGTTATCTACAAGAAAACCTGAAGATCTCCAGATAACAGCCCTCTGTTTGCAGGCTGTCGACAAAAACAAGAAGCCACCAGATAAAGCAGAAGAACACTGAAAGGAGATATTGTCCTAACGTAGACATCATAAGACACAAACGTATCAATGTAATGTCAACAAATTACTATTTTCCAGAGTAAACTTTGGGAGAAGTGGAGCAAGATGGTAGAAAATGAAGCCATTTTTGTGTGATGTTTTTTCCTTTACATGGAAAATATGATCTTGTCGTGAACTGTATAAACACAATTCACTGTACAATGATTTTGCCCTGTATTCTAGTACAGTTTCTTTCCTGCACCTAATATGCTCTCTTTCTCTCTCTCTCTTTCTCTCTCCCTAAAGTGTTATATGAACACTTCCTCTCTGCGTTTTATTACCTTGGGCTGTCGTATGTTGGTTTTACAGTTTGCTCAGATGAATGACACGCGATTGCGTTGTCAACATAAAAAAAATTGTCTTCTCATTCATTATCACAATTTCCACCATATTTACTCGGACACACCAGATTAAATGTTTGATATCAGAGTTTGCAAAGATAAATGTTTCTCCCTTAACTCCTCAATCTCAACCCTCGCCCTTATCCTTCAATCTTTGGCCCTCAAAAATAAGTGTAAGGGCTATCTTGTGACTTAGAAATGGGACACCCCTTAAGTGCAGTTACGTCTTCAGACTGTGGGGGGCGGCCTTATGCTGGACCGCTGGTCCGGCTGACAAACATCTTAAAGTAAAAAAAAAAAAAAAATTTTACGCAACAACGATGTCAATAATCCATAAAAAAAAACTCTTAAACTAAGACAATAAAATGGTTTCGTAATATTTATATCTTTATTTACTAAGAAAATATTTCCATTTGTAGTTCGCTTTTTTTATCGTCATTTTTCGAAGATGTCTTGGCGAAAATACACAATGCCTTCTGGGTAGCCCTTACTCCCAAGGGTGGTGCTGGAGAATCTCAATGTGGAGGGCGATACAGCCCTTAAACTCGTCCCTCAACTTGACGTTCTGAGAATCGGGACAGCACATGCACTTCGCGGAAGTGCACATTTTTGAGATTGAGGGTTAAGATTGAGGATTGAGGGAGGAATTGGAATTCACCCTAAAACTGAAAGACAACTGGCTGAACCGTTCGCATTTACCACACTCATTCCCATCCCTTCACAGGAGCTAGCTCTTTGTAGGTTGCAGGTATCCTGATTCTTGGGACACTTGTTTATTGTTTGTGTCCTAATGATGACTGAGTAGCCATACATGCATGTGTTGGAGGTGGATATGACTCAGAGTTAAGCTCTGCATTTTGCTATTATTCTTAGTACATAATCTTCAATAGACCTTAAAGATATTATGTGTCATAGTAAAAACTGTAAACATAATTCTCTTTTGTGAATATTATGACATGTTTATTTTTATTGTTAAACACAAACACACCCATCCACACACACACACACACACACACACACACACACACACATTTCAAAGCAATAGAATCTAAGATCAGGAAGGCTTTTTACCTTTTTCCTGGACTCCACTTGGATTGTACCATTTTCCAGGTGCCTCGTTCCGATTTTATCCAAGATACTAACTATGATGGCAATTATGATTCCAAACACACACAGGAGTGTACCTGGACACCAAAACACAAAATCCCATAATGCACAAAGAAAAGGGTGACATTAATATGTGCAGTTATCATACCTAGTTAAGGTTGAACCTACCACCCCAAAGCGTCCACTGCAATCCATATTTTTCTTCAAACCTCATGGTGATAAAAAAATTCAGGACTGAACCGAGGCGAGAGAAGCCCAGAGTCAGACCAAAAGCCAAACTGAGCTCTTTACCTTTGAACCAGAAAGCTGTGATACGGTCCTGCACAACTGATATCACAAAAAACATTGCTCTAGAATCGTACTGGAGAGAGTGCATTTTTTGGGGGGGGCGGGGGGGAAGGTGACCTTACCATCTAGAGATTCACAGCCAAGTCCAAAGAATAGTCGTCCTACGAGCATGAGCGGCAGCAGAACGGGTGTTCCTTGAAAGTGGGAGCCCAGTGCAAACAGCGCAGAGCCCAAAACACAGAGAAGAGAGAATACACATATTCCCACTGCAATGAGAAAAGATAAAGCAAAAAACCCTTCCTAAATCAAATGAGTTAATAGTTTAGAACAGTCGGACTTGTACATAACAGGGATTTGTGTTAGACCATATTAATTTGGGCTGGCTGGAATTGGCATGAAAATTATGTTGCCTTAAAATAATGACCAAAGATGGTTTTGGATTCAGCAAATTTTGAGAAACTTGTAAAACAATCTGGTTGCCTATCAGGAAAAAAATTGTAAAGTACTTATTCACAAGATAGAGGTCAGGGTTGGAACTGTGCAGTCTTACAGTATGAAATCCCTCACAACTTGAAGAGGTATGACGATCCACTTTCAATCAAGTGTCAAGATCTGGAGTGCACCTAGGCTGCATTCTCTCACCCATCCTTTTCTTGACTTGTCCTATATTAACCGCACAAAAAACAACTGCAGGCAAAAAATGAACCCTCCCAAACCAACTTAGAGATCTTCATTGTTGCAGACAAACTTGCTGTCCTTTTTACAAACACAAAGTACTTGGAGGAAAAAAAAAACTGTGTTGACTTGGAAGGTATACCCTGCAGACAGGCCACATGTCAAACGCCGCCAAAACCCGTGCAATGTCCATCAATACAAGTACACCTGCATACATCAACCACGCATAATGAACCACTTATAGTCAGAAACAACTTTTTGTACTTGGAAACCTGATTAGCAAGGACTAAGGTGCCAAAGCAGGAATTTAGCACAGACTCTGGATAGCCTTTATGGAGAGCTTTATGGGCCTGAAATCCATGACACAATGAAATACATGAACAACCACAAGTGTTGCTTAAGAAACATTGTGACATATTCTGGCCCAATAATTTATAAAACAAGAACCTCTATGTAAAGGCTATGGCTGTCAATGGCTGATCTCGGAAATCAAACTTTGCTGTTTTGTCGCCATTACAAATGACAATTTCATTGTTTTGGTTTTTTGTTTTTTTTGCACAAAGAGGGAAACTTTTATTTTTTTAAAATTTGCAATTGTAGGAATTCATTATCATTGTCATTATCATCATCATTAAAAGGTGAACAAAGACTTACAGCTGTTTCCAAATGTATCAATGAATAATCCAGACATCATTAACAGTGCAGCAGTCCTGTAATCAGAGACATACAAATTGTAAACATTTTTTTTTAAGTCATTACGATATAATAATGGTTTGCCCAATAAAAAAATCTTTAATGTTGAGGATTGGATCAGATAGTCAAAATAATTTGTGTGCAGGTTCTTACGTCCATGAATAGATGGTGGACAGAGAGTTGTACTGCTGAGGGCTCATCCCCAGTCCTAAAACACACTCCACTGTTTCATTGGTGGCTGTTGCATTGGGACACGTCAGGTTCTGTCAGACAAGGAAACCCCATTTATTAACATCAAGAGGCTTTCTTCACCAAAACAAAATGATGAATCACTCAGTCCTGATCATCCCTAAATATCCCTGCCCAAATTTGTATACCCCCTGGAACTGATCCTGCAGAACGCTGGGGATGTCCATGCAGAAGTAGGAGCCAAATGACAGCAGACAGTTGAAGAGGAGCACCACATAGCGATAATAGGCTGCAAAGAGAATGATAATGTGAAGAGTGCACGGTGTCTCGATGGCAATGCGGCTTATGTTGAGTGATTTTAAACATTCATCAGATATATTATCTCAGCCTGACATTTAAAGGGTAACTGTAGGGAAAGAATCTGCCATTCACATTACCATGTGTAAGTGACTAATTCACACGAACTACACATTATTTCAGCTATTTGTTGACCCTTTTGTTTAGATTAATGAACGACAGCAGTGAGGGTGATTTTAATATCAATTTTATATTTTAGAAAAAGAGTGTTGAATTAAATAAAACTTATTCATAAAATATAAGGTAAATACATGTTTGTCTGCTGTTTTTTGCAATGCAATAATTAAAAACTTTGAGTGAAATTATAAAACAGAATAAAGAATGGAGTGGGACATACCTTTTTCTGCGGACTGAGTTAGCATGAAGCATACCATATTTTCATGGAGCTGTGATGTTAACCGTTGGTTTGCACATGTGGAAGGCGCAGCAACAATTCATTGGCAATTTGATCATGGGGTGGAGCCCAGGGAAATGGGAAGGAAGTTCACCTGAGTAACTCTTAGGTACCTTACCTTAGATATCTTAGGTAACCCTTTCATTTATACTTTATTTTGTTTACTTCTCACAGGTGTGATCTTAGCCCTCTGTATATTAGAAGATCAGATTCTGTTTGTTTTGAGGTGTTTTACCTTGGTTCTCCCTGCAAGCCTGTTCTCCAATTAACAGCTTGTAAATAAAGTAACTTCTTTAGAAACCTTAATGTTAATTTCAGTTTGTCATGTAATTGTGAATTTGTTCACGTTTAATTTGCTTTCACAGAAGCTGAACTGTAATTTACTTTTATGTTATATTTGTCTTCCAAAAAGTTGGCAACAAAGCATTTTTGTGTGTTTGTTTTTGTGTGAGTCTGTTAACAGCAGGCTAAATGTGTTTTTTTTTATGTTTGGGGGAGGGGGGGATTAATTTTGCCATGCTCCTTTGAGTACAGAACAAGAAATAAAGATGAAATTGTGAAACATTTTAGATCGGCCTTTCTCCAAAATTGAGCATTTTAGAATGTCTCTGTGGGTTTTGCTGTCTTCCAATTTTATATGTAGAATGAAAGTTGCCCCAAAGGCATTTTGCTTGATTAATACTTGACAATAAAATAAAGATAATTATTAATCAAAAGAAGAAGAAAAAAAACAGGAATTAATACCAAACTTCTACTGTCCCATGCCAACATGCCTTAAGAACAGAATCAGCAAAATAGTGTACAGCACTCACAAACATGCTGTGTAAACACTATTGTTTTCATATTCTAAAAAGACCTCTATCTAACCTTGAACGTGTGTGTGTGTGAGAGAGAGAGTGAGAGAGAGAGATATACCTGATATATTTTCTTCTGAAGCAGCAATGTCAAGCTATAGGTCAATCAGTACCTTAGCACAAATACACAGCACCACTTGTTAGAAGTCTTTATAGAACACACCATTGTTCACTGAATTTGGTAAATAAGTAAGTAAAGTGAGGAAGACATGCACATTGGGCAGTGCTGAACCATACTGAATTCTTAAACAAATTAACCACTTTGTGAGCTATATAAAAAAATTCTAAGTAATTAACTAAATACTAAAATAGCCAATGACTTTTTTTAAACACTGGTGTGGTCACCTTAGCTCATTGTTTAGCTTAGATGGTGTAAGATGAAAGACAATAGGAAGAATTACTAAAGAGTCATTAAATGTTTAGTTAGGTTTTAAACTATCAACAAAAAAGTTATTTCAGGTAATTATACCCAAGTACAATGAAAGCCAAAGAAAATGATCCAATTAATGAATACAGAATGAATTTTGTCCAAAACTGTTTTTCCCATTTCCTGTGGCTTCAGTAACTTTTCTGTGTCACCCAACACACTGACCTCCAAAGGATATGATACACAAACTCTATGAACAAATGTTAAGACTAGGGCTGCACAATATATCATAAATGTATCGATATCGCGATATCAACATGTGCGATAGACATTTCGTCAACACTGCGATAAATGCATTCATCCATGCGCTAGATTTAAGAAATTTGGCCAATCAGATTGAGCTTTACTGCGTTAGATGCCTGCCTCCAAGTAACTGCTTTTGGTTGAGTTTGTGAACCACGTGGAAAGAGTGAGGCTGGCGCAGTCATGGCGGAAGCGACAGAGACATGCGAGGAAAATGTGGGCGACAAGGAACTGGAGCACAAAACACTGGTGTTATGTCCATACTGGTCCTCAATTCAACGTGTTGCCTCACCGAACAGCTGCAAATGTGCTTCGCCACCGCCAGCAGACTCGGCAGAAATTCACAAACATGCGCAACATATTAGGTTTTACTGTCGTAGTCCACATCTACCACAGCGAATATACTCTCGTACGTGAGCAGTGAGCACTAAGTGCTCGTGACCTACAAACATTGGTATACGGAAATTTTCGTCGAGCTAGATTTTATTTCACCCGAATAAGAAACTCAGTAAAACATCTTATCAGCTGTCTACCTCTGTGAGCTACCAAGGCTCACAGCTAGCATGGCTTTCTTCGGGTATTAGGAAATGAAGGCAGCATCCAGCTAACATTTTGATTTGGGCCCGAGACTACTGGTTTTCCTCGGTTACACTGCAGGTGGATTTAAGGTATTGGGGGATGTTTCTGTTATCCATGTTTTGAGTAGCATAAATGTTTTATATTGAAATGCTCGGTTTAAGTGATCGAGAAATTGTCTTACTGTGCACCTAAGTTGGTACAGTGTCAATATTAGCAGCTGCTGCCAGGTGCAGTTCTGTCATCAAAAACATCTTGCTGAAAAGGAAGCATTGGATATTGTTGGGGTTTTTTCAGTGTCTGCATAGGCTACTTATTGTCCGCAGTCTGTTACCAGCAAATCCAAAGCAGAAAGATATGAACACTGTTATATAAGTATTTGCTTATTTATCACAAGTCATATCGTGAGCGCAACACACAACAGCATTATCACATATCGCATGTTTTCCTAATATCGTGCAGCCATAGTTAAGACAATTTCTTCTTATTGTATATTTACACATTAATGTCTGAAGTGAGACGCCCTCAAAAAACAAAAATAATGAAGCCAAATCGAACGCACCCTAAAACTTTGGAAACTAGTGAAGTTATGACGCTTCTATCACCGGTTAACATGCCCTGAGTACAGAATTATTTTGTTCTGTGCAAATATTTGTTATACAAAAACCTGAACACTAATTTTAATAACAAGAACTTGCAACCAGGACCTGGCATCAAACCCATTAAAAACTGTCTGCTGAAAGGCACATGAGGCCAAATAGAGTCACATCAAAACATTTTTTTCCCCCATATAACAGTTACATATTGTTACATGATTGTTTTCTTTTTCCTTGCTCAAAGGCACATAACAAAGCAACATATATGAAGAATGTGATTGGACTGCCGTCCATCTCAGCATCTCTCAGAGGGAATTTTCCTCAGAGCCTCGCCCTCTCCATGCTCAGATTTATTGGTTGTCTTGTTGAGGGTCCCACCCTGCAAAAGAATAAATATGAACCAGACCCTCTGCATTTAGGCAACAAACATGGAATCAGTCTGAGACACTTCATTTCTGACCTGTCTGTGGTCGACAACATTAAGCAGGACTGAAGAGACCAGGCAGCAGACAGTGTTGGCCACCATGAAGATCACCATCCACTGCCAACGCCACAATGGGATTTTAGCTTGACTGGAAAACAGAGGAAATGGAGAACACACACGCGTGTGTTTGTGTGTGTGTGTGTGTGTGTGTCAAATGCAGATTGTGGAATTGTGGATCATGACTATGTTTCTTACTTACCTAGAGGTTGTGCCCAAAATCCATCCAATGATCATATTACACACCCCATTCCCAGCCATCTGCATGGACAAAACAAGACCCATGGCTGTTCCTACAGTGGCCTGAGGTACCACTAGAGCAATAGATGGCCAGGTGCAAGCCTGTAGTGCAGCACAGAATGTTTAAATTAACATATCCATAATACGGTGCTGACAGCCAAGATGTGCTTGGTATTTCTGTCAATGAGCTACAGTGTGTTAAACTGTGTTACAGAGTTGTAATGACCAGACCATCTGATTTTATGATAAAGAAAATATGAAAGAAAATTCATGCAGCACATTCAAACTTACACCTGCACAGGAGTAGGTGACTCCCAGGATGACGGTGGAGACCAGTGGGGGCACGTAGGTGAAAGCCAGGAGTCCAAACGCAAACAGAGTGAGGATGGAGGAGACCATGAAAAAAACAGCGCGCAGACCCACGTTATCCTGAAACAAACACAAGCAGCCTCTGCTACAAATGACTTGCTTATTTCCATAGACTCTGATGATGAAAAAGAGACTTACAACAAGAACACCAAAAAAAGCTGGGAGCACCAGTGAGAGGTCATAAACGGTTCCAGCAATGTAGGCTCCCTCCTTCCTGCTGTAGCCGCTGTATTTTTCATGAAAGAACTCACTAAAATGAAAAAGAACTTTCAGTAAAGTTTTCATTATTATTATTATTATCATTATCATTATTATTATTATTATTATTATTATTATTATCATTATTATTATTATCATTATCATTATCATTATTATTATTATTATTATTATCATTATTATTATTAGTAGTAGTAGTAGTAGTAGTAGTATTATCATTATTGAGAATGTGCTTGTGCTTTGAGTGGAAGGCTCCACCTGGCATTGGCAAGAAATGGGAAAATAATGTTGTAGAAGAACACAGTGGAGAGAGTCAGCAGCCAGAATCTTAGAGGAAACAGCTTCAGGTCCTGAATGCTCTACACAGACAGAGCAAGTGAACAATAATTTGTGAAGAGCGTCCATCAGAGAATACAGTGATATTTCGTTTTTTTGCAACTGCCTGCAGCACAGAATAATAAACCTCCCTTGGTAAACAACAGCATGAAAACATCAAATTAAAATTACAGCTTGAGGTCAACTGTGTCCTGGTGGTGACTCAGGATTTGTGTGCATGAGATGGAAATCATTCAGTGTTACATTCTGCTATTTTTATATTATTCAAAATTCAAATGAAAATAGTGCCCAAAGCAATTCTCCAGTCATTCTTCCTACCATCTTCTTGGATTCTTCTCGGATCAAACCTTCCCGACCCAGCTGCCTCATTCCAATCTTGTCCAAGGTGCTGACTATCATGGCAACGAAGAGTCCAATTACACACAGCAGCACACCTAAACAAGCAAAACCCAGGTTTAAAAAAAAAAATGAAAAAGAAATAAAGTGTTCACCCTTTTACGTACATACAGCTATGTTTTTTCTGAAAGTGAGGAAATGATGCAGTGGAGGTTGCAGAAGTTATGATGTTGAATTTCTTTGTCAGTACTCGGTAACCAGGATGAGAGGAGCAGAAATGAGCATATCAGAGGGACATTTAGATGTTTTGGAGTTCAAGCCAGAGAGGCCAGACTCAGGTGGTTTGGACATGTCAATGGGAGGGACAGTGAATATCTGGGGAAAGGACGCTGAGGTTGCAACTGACAGGCAGGAGCCCTGGCAGTTGAAGAGGAGGAAGATCATATTTAGTCATTTTGTATCCTCACTCGGTTTGCAGCCGAGTGTGAAGCGGCTGGGATGAGAATCAGCACCTCCAAGTCCGAGGCCATGGTTCTTGACCGGAAAAAGGTGGTTTGTTCTCTCCGGGTCGGTGGGGAGATCCTGCCTCAGGTGGAGGAGTTCAAGTATCTCGGGTCTTGTTCACGAGTGAGGGGAGGATGGAGCGTGAGATCGACAGGCGGATCGGTGTGGCGGCTGCAGTGATGCGGTCGCTGTACCGGTCCGTCGTGGTGAAGAAGGAGCTAAGCCGAAAGGCGAAGCTCTCGATTTAGCGGTCGATCTACGTTCCCACCCTCACCTGTGGTCACGAGCTTTGGGTAGTGACCGAAAGAACGAGATCACGAATACAAGCGGCCGAAATGAGTTTCCTCCGCAGGGTGGCTGGGCGTACCCTGAGGGATAGGGTGAGGAGCTCGGCCACCCGGGAGGAGCTCGGAGTAGAGCCGCTGCTCCTCCGCATCGAGAGGGGCCAGCTGAGGTGGCTCGGGCATCTGTTCCGGATGCCTCCTGGACACCTCCCTGGGCTGGTGGTCCGGGCATGTCCCACCGGGAGGAGGCCTCGGGGAAGACCCAGGACACGCTGGAGGGACTATGTCTCCCGGCTGGCTTGGGAACGCCTTGGGGTCCCACCAGATGAGCTGGAGGAGGTGACTGGGGTCAGGGAGGTCTGGGCATCTCTGCTAAGGCTGCTGCCCCCGCGACCCGACCCCGGATAAGCGGTAGAAGAAGAAGAAGAAGAAGAAGAAGAAGAAGAAGAAGAAGAAGAAGAAGAAGTATCCTCACCTCCCCAGAGCGTCCACTGCATTCCATATTCTTTCTCAAAACTTTGCGTGAACAAAAAATTGAGGACTGAGCCGAGGCGAGAGACACCCAGAGTCAGACCAAAAGCCAGACCGAGCTCTTGATCTTTGAACCAGATAGCTGTGATGCGGTCCTGCAACACTGGCAAGAGCAGGAGAGAGAATTACAACAGAGCAGACTGATGTGTGCAACCATTTCTGTGATTTGTGTCTTACCTAAGAGAGACATACTGCCTGATCCAAAGAGAAACCTTCCTGCAAGCATAAGTGGCAGCAGGTGTGGAGTTCCTTGAAAGTGGGATCCCAGGGCAAACAGTGAGGAGCCCAAAATACAAAGAAGAGAGAACACATACAGCCCCACTGGGTGGAAAAAAGAATGAATGAACGATCAATAAAGATAATTCAGTTCGTAAAAACAGCATAATTAAATGTCCAGTGTGTACAACTGGGCTTTATGATTTTTATGTTGGTAAAAGCTTAACATGCTGCCCATAAATACATTAATAAAAGTGTAGCACAATAAAAGTAATTTGGTTTCCCTACTCTTAGAACGGTTCTCATATAAATAAGAATATACATAGAGGAAGGGTCTTGCTCGTAGTAAACTGCCATCTTGCGCTGCCTTTTTCTAAGGAAGCCAACCCGAAAGTGCCCTAAATACGAAACACTCTGTTAGGCGGGCATCCTTAAAGATTTTACACAACAGATCTCAAAGTACTGAACAAAACATAGGCTGTCATTGTCACACAAAGGTAAGGTTGCACCCCGGAAAAGTCGCCAGTTTATCACAGAAACACATAGAAAGACAAATAACCATTCACACTCGCACTCACTCCTACAGCCAATTCAGAATTCCCAGTTCATCTCACATGCAAGTCTTTGGATTGTAAGAGGAAGCTGGAGAACCTGGAGAGAATCCACGCAGACACCGAAAGAACATACAAACTCCACACAGAAAGGCCCCAGTCAGTGCTTGACCACTGTACCACCGCATCATCCTCATCTTTATATTGAACATCACATTAAAAACTCACAGCTGTTTCCAAGTTTATCAATGAAGAACCCAGACATGATGGACACTGCAGCACTTCTACAGACAAAGGAATACACATCTTGATTGTATTTCTCTTAGTTATTATCACTAACAGTAATAAATAAATAGCAAGTACACTCTGTGGCCACTTTTGAGGTAAAATGTTTCATTGTTTGTTCACAAAAATTGCTAATTAGCCGATCACGTTGCTAATGCATTTATCCATGTAGACATGACTTTCAGTTGACAACTTTCTATAGTTTAAAGCCAGCATCAGACTGGGGATTTAAATGATTTAAGATTTAAGTTTGGAGATGGTGAGCATAATAGTTGGTGCCAGATGGGCTGCGTACTACCTCCAACCTTCAAGCAGTAGAAAAACGTATAAACTCACTCAACAGCCAACCATTATCAGCAAAGTGTTTGTGTATATTTTATATGTTGATTAAAGAAAAAAAT
Organism: Nelusetta ayraudi; assembly: GCF_046127955.1. Taxonomy (NCBI): domain Eukaryota; kingdom Metazoa; phylum Chordata; class Actinopteri; order Tetraodontiformes; family Monacanthidae; genus Nelusetta; species Nelusetta ayraudi. The sequence continues at coordinate 11,789,498 of NW_027466092.1, read as the reverse complement.
CATTATTCTTTATTTAAAGCAAACATGGCAGGTTTGTGCACGTTCTTACGCCCAAGAACTGATGGTGAAGAGAGAATTGTACTGCTGAGGACTCAGCCCCAGTCCTAACACACAGTCCATTGTCCCATTTGTGGCTGTTAGATTGGAACATGTCAGGTTCTGTCAGAGGTGAGAAGAATGTTAATAATCATGAACAAGCTGGTTGTGTTTATACAGTATCTCAGTCTTACCCCCTGGAACTGATCCTGCAACACACTGGGGATGTCGTGGTAGAAATTTGAGGCAAATAACAGGAGACAGTTGAAGAAGAGCAATACAGAGCGATAATATGCTGGGGGAAAAATATTGAGTCAATATCAGGTGAGAGTTACTGGTCTTTATAGTAGCAGTGTTAGTTGCTAAAATGTATCAGTTACTTTGTAGTAAAGAGTATGGTCTAATTTTTTTTTAAATTTAAATTCACTTAAAATGCCCTAAAATTATTAATTAGATCAAGCAATGGTCGCATGGCTTCTTAAAGTTTTCAGGAATTACAGGAAAGATTAAATAATAAGAGCTGGACATACCTTTATCATCCATTTGTGAGTGCAAGCACGAGCTCAAGGCAGTGGATGGTTATGCTTGACTGTCGTGATGTACTTCCTCCCAGGATGGTTGAAGATTTTGAGCGCTTTTTCAAAAGAAAATAAATTCTCGCCAGCACCTGACAGATCTGCTCTACAAAGGCAGAGCTTCAACACAGAGGCCATAAACCAACCACACTGGATGAGGCCACTTACTGTTTCCAGTCATTTTGTGTGTTCTGCTGCTTGCTTGTGCAAACACTATTAATTATGTATTCTCAATTATTTTTTTAAAGGTCCAGTGTATAAGATTTTTGAGGAAATCCAGTATTTAAGAAAGTCCACCTGACTCTGTTTTGTATTAAAGGGCACTGCCAGGCGGAATTCCTTAAATACCAGACTCCCTTAAAAAAATGATTCTAACTGTAAGAAAACCAAATGTGTTAGGGTTCTCAGTTGGTCTGTGATCTGGGGAGTTCCCTGTTGTCTTACTTTAGTCGTTGTCCACTTCAGTCATTTCTTTAGTCTTTATCTCAGAATCTTCCTCAGGCCCCATGTACAGATTTCCTCATGACTCCTTGATTCCAGTGTTCAGTTACTACTGTAGTTGTTGCCTTGCTCCTTTGTAATTAAACTCTTTAATTACCTTTTGATCCTCCTGTGTCCGCTTCTGTAACAAAATGACTTTTATTGGACTGAAAGTATACACTTAATTTAATATACTTATGGGCAGTATGTTTAGCTTTTACCAGTATTATTTTGAAAGTTGCCATTTTAAATGGCTTTAGTTTTGGGGCATGTCTGTGATCTGATTTTTTTCTACAAAATAAAACAACTGAATGAACATCCTCCAAGACTGGTTAATCGATCATTTTTGCCAGGTGTTGTATTCTAGGGAGCTAGATAATGTTGTCGTCAAGACCACACCAACCGAGAGGAAGACATTATCAAGAGTAGAGAGTATTGAGATCGAGACGAGACCAAGACATTTGGGGTTCAAGACCAAGACAAGACCAAGACTTTATATATTAAAGAAAAATAACAAAACAGAACAAATGAGTATTCTACATAAATGGAACAGCAGGATATCTTTCAATAATTTTCTTGAACATTTTGCTGCTTTTCCAGCTATTTTGAAACATTTTCAGAAAATCTACTTTGTTTCATAAAATTAAAAAACAGATTAACTTGGAATAAGGGGGTGTGTCACTCTGGGTGTCAGAGAGTGAAACATGGCAGCAGCTGGATTATTTTCTGTCGATCAGACAGGTCTGATCAAAAATCCTGAGTTCATCCAGTCCGAGACCGAGACAAGACCGAGTAAAAACTCCTCTGAGTCGAGCCGACCCAGACCCTTAGAAAGTGGTTGTGAGACCAAGGGTGAATTCCAATTCCTCCCTTAACCCTCAATCTCAACCCTCAATCTGAAAAATGCGCGCTCCCGCGAAGTGCAAGTGCTGTCCCAATTCTAAGAACGTCAAGTTGAGGGACGAGTTTAAGGGCCGTATCGCCCTCAATATTGAGATTCTCCGGCACCACCCTTGGGAGTAAGGGCTACCCAGAAGGCATTGCGTATTTTCGCCAAGACATCTTTGAAAAATGGCGATGAAAAAAGCGAACTACAAATGGAAATATTTTCTTAGTTAATAAAGATATAAATATTACAAAACCATTTTATTGTCTTAGTTTAAGACTTTTTTATGGATTATTGACATTGTTGTTGCGTAACATTTATTTTTTTTTACTTTACGATGTTTGTCAGCCGGACCGGCGGTCCCGGCTTCATGTTACTTGTGTACATCGTTGTGTAGCGACGGAGGACTTCTTCTTTTTCTCCTTCTTCTTTTTCGTCGTCTTCTTGACAGACTGGACGTAGCTTTGGCGTAAGGCCGCCCCCCACAGTCTGAAGACGTAACTGTACTTAAGGGGTGTCCCATTTCTAAGTCACAGGATAGCCCTTACACTTATTTTTGAGGGCCAAAGATTGAGGGTTAAGGAAGAGGGTTGAGATTGAGGAGTTAAGGGAGGAATTGGAATTGGCCCTAAGACCAATCTCGAGTGCTACAACACTAGAGCTAGGTGTCAGGGACTGGTGTGGGGTACGGTGAAAGGGTCACACTGAAAGAATAGAATTGGCCCACTATTGCTTCTCAGCGTCTTGTGGAGGGACGTTTTGTCAGAGCCTCTCCCTCTCTCTGCTTAGATCTTTTGGTTGTCTTGTTCAGGGTCCCACCCTGCAGAAGAAAAACAATATGAGCATGACTCCTTGCAGATACACCACAAACATAAACTCAGTCCAAGACATTTCTGACCTGTCTGTGGTCGACAACGTTGAGCAGGACTGAAGTGATGAGGCAGCAGACAGTGTTGGCCACCATGAAGATCATCATCCATTGCCAACGCCACAATGGGATTTTAGCTTGACTGGAAAAAGAGGATATATATTTTTTTATATGTCTGGAATGCAGATTGTGGATCATGGCTATGATTCTTACTTACCTAGAGGTTGTGCCCAAAATCCATCCAATGATCAGATTACACACACCATTCCCAGCCATCACCATGGACAAAACAAGACCCATTGCTGTTCCTACAGTGGCTTGAGGTATCACCAGGGCAATAGATGGCCAGGCACACACCTAGAGTGCAGCACAGAATGTTTACAGCCAAAATGTGCTTTGTATAAATAAATTAGCTACAATATGTTAAATTGTCTTCCTGAGTACTCTGTAACCTTCTACAAGGTCTTTTTGTCCCTGCTCTGACCCACCATACACCTTAGCGTTGGAGGGAACAACTGTTCTCGCATACAGGAGGTGTATGAAACAGAGAGAGGACCCAAATTGAAACTCCTGGAAAAATGCAAATGCAATAAGTGGGTCTAAATGGACTGCCCTGAAAGACATAATAAAAAAAGGATCAAAAAGAAAATCCTTACTTTGTGTTAATTTGGTTGTTACTTTACATTAATATGCACATTAAAATTGTCTTGTTATGCAAAATAGCAGAATTTGAAACATGTAAATCAAAATGTGATTAATCGCAGTTAACTATGGCGTGTCAGAGAATAATTTCAATTTAGGAAAAAAAATAATCATTTGACAGCCCTAGTATTAATATTTCTGTCAAAGCATCTGTTACTGTTGTTGTTACTCCATCTCCACTCCTATCCTCTGGTTTTGGTGGATAATCACCACCCCTAATTGAGAGTCTGGGTCTGAGAAAGTTTTTTGCCATTTAAAAGGAAGTTTTGTCATTGTTGTGATTTTAATTTTAGATGCTCTAACATAATATGGATAAGACATTAGTTATCTGGCAACTCATGCATGGAACAGAGCACAATCTGAACTTCAGAGGCCTTGTAGCATGGGGTTATTGTCGCAACTCAATGAAGGCAAATAAAACTGAAAATTTTGGGGGGCATTGTCGAACAAAAAGCATTTGTTTTATTGGCCGTGCAAACAAAGTAAAAAAGTTGTCAAAACAAATTGTCAAAACTATTAAATGACACTGCAAGTCCCTTGGTCACATGACCTGGGAAGCGTACCAGAGCCCTTTTTAATTGTCAGCCGTAGCAGAATAGAATAGATTAGACTTTTACTGTCATTGTGACATGCACAACAAAACTGTTTCGCCAGTTGACTAAATAAAGATATGACGGTAAGTTCACTGTCTGGCATCCCTCATGGTGAGAGGCATGCGATTAATGTGTTGAAGCAGAATAAACAGGTGTGCACCCTTGATTATATAACTTTGTGTGGTGTGTAAGCCTTTGCTTTATACAAAAAAATAAAGTTGATCTAATTGGACACATAGCACCTGTTAAGTTTTCTTGAAGTAAAAAAACAATCAAGAAAAATAATTCAAAGGAAAATTGAAAGAAAATTCACCCATGTGAACTTACAGCTACACAGGAGTAGGTGACTCCCAGGATGATGGTGGACACCAGCGGAGGGACGTAGGTGAAAGCCAGAAGTCCAAACGCAAGCAGTGAGAGGACGGAGGAGGCTGCAAACAAAATAACACGCAGACCCACGTAATCCTGAAACAAACACAAGCAGCCTCTGTTACAAATGAAATGTTCATTTTACATTGACTCTGATGACATAAAAAAGAAACTTACAACAAGAACGCCAACAAAAGCTGTGAGCACCACTGGGACGTCATAAATGGCCCCAGCTATGTAGGCTCCCTCCTTCCTGCTGTAGCCACTGTATTTATCTTGAAAGAACTCACTAAAAACAAAGACATTCAGTAAAGAGTTAAAAAAAAAAAAATAACCATTGAACTTAATTTATTAGTAGTAGTAGTAGTAGTAGTAGTAGTATTGTTGTTATTGTTGTTTCAGAGATTTCTCACAAAACATTGTTCTGACAATGTGCTCATGCTTTGAGTGGAAGGCTCCACCTGGCATTGGCAAGAAATGGGAGGATAATGTTGTAGAAGAACACAGTGGAGAGAGTCAGCAGCCAGAATCTTAGAGGAAACAGCTTCAGGTCCTGAATGCTCTACACAGACAGAGCAAGAGAACAATAATTTGTGAAGAGCGTCCATCAGAGAATACAATGATATTTCGTTTTTTTGGAACTGCCTGCAGCACAAAATAATAAACCTCCCTTGGTAAACAACAGCAAGAAAACATCAAATTAAAATTACAGCTTGAGGTCAACTGTGTCCTGGAGGTGACTCAGGATTCAAGCAATTCTCCAGTCAAACGGGGTTTCTACCATCTTCCTGGATTCTTCTCGGATCAAACATTCCCGACCCTGCTGCCTCATTCCAATCTTGTCCAAGGTGCTGACTATCATGGCAACGAAGAGTCCAATTACACACAGCAGCACACCTAAACAAGCAAAACCCAGGTTTAAAAAAAAAAAATGAAAAAGAAATAAAGTGTTTACCCTTTTACGTACATACAGCTATGTTTTTTCTGAAAGTGAGGAAATGATGCAGTGGAGGTTGCAGAAGTTATGATGTTGAATTTCTTTGTCAGTACTCGGTAACCAGGATGAGAGGAGCAGAAATGAGCATATCAGAGGGACATTTAGATGTTTTGGAGTTCAAGCCAGAGAGGCCAGACTCAGGTGGTTTGGACATGTCAATGGGAGGGACAGTGAATATCTGGGGAAAGGACGCTGAGGTTGCAACTGGCAGGCAGGAGCCCTGGCAGTTGAAGAGGAGGAAGATCATATTTAGTCATTTTGTATCCTCACCTCCCCAGAGCGTCCACTGCATTCCATATTCTTTCTCAAAACTTTGCGTGAACAAAAAATTGAGGACTGAGCCGAGGCGAGAGACACCCAGAGTCAGACCAAAAGCCAGACCGAGCTCTTGATCTTTGAACCAGATAGCTGTGATGCGGTCCTGCAACACTGGCAAGAGCAGGAGAGAGAATTACAACAGAGCAGACTGATGTGTGCAACCATTTCTGTGATTTGTGTCTTACCTAAGAGAGACATACTGCCTGATCCAAAGAGAAACCTTCCTATGAGCATAAGTGGCAGCAGGTGTGGAGTTCCTTGAAAGTGGGATCCCAGGGCAAACAGTGAGGAGCCCAAAATACAAAGAAGAGAGAACACATACACCCCCACTAGATGGAGAAAAGAGTGAATAAATCATCAGTGAAGATAATTCAGTCAACGTTAATGTTTTTTTTAAACAACATTAAGGACTGAACAAAACATAGACACAGGCCATGAATTATCACATTGTTATATTTTCATTTTCTACATCTGCTTCTCCTGCACTTGTGGGGGATTCACTCTTAGGGCCAATTTAGAATTCCCAGTTCACCCCACATGCATGTCTTTAGACAACACATTGTCTACGGAGTGAGAATGTGTTGCTTTAGACTGTAAGAGGAAGCTGGAACTGGAGAGAACCCATGCAGACACAGAGAGAACATACAAACTCCATATAGAAAGGCCCCAGAACCAGGCATTGAAACCTGTGACCTTCTTGCAGTGAGTTGGCAGTGCTGACAACTGCACCATCGCATCACCCAAATGTTTATATTGAACATTATATTCAAAACTTACAAGTGTTTCCAAGTTTATCAATGAAGAACCCAGACATGATGGTCACTGTAGCACTTCTACGGACAAAAGAATACACATGTTAAAATGTATAGGTAACTAATCAGCCAATTGCGCGGCAGCAATTGAAAGCATTTAGCCATATAGACGGGCTTTCTGAAGTTCAAAGCCAGCATGAGACTGGGGAAGATAGACTTTGAACTTTGAAGGTGGTGAACGTGAATATCACACATCCAACCTTCAAGCAGTGGAAAGATATATATATATATATACACAAACACACTCCCCCAGTAGCAGCAAATTGCACCTCGAGTGTATGTGTATATTTCGATATTGACTTTAAAAAATGTCATTATTTCTTATTCAATCAAACATGGCTGTTTGTGCAGGTTCTTACGCCCAAGAACTGATGGTAAAGAGAGAATTGTACTGCTGAGGACTCAGCCCCAGTCCTAACACACAGTCCATTGTCCCATTGGTGTCGGTTATATGGAAACATGTCAGGTTCTGTCAGAGGGAAAAGTGAATAAGGTTATTAATTATGAACAATGCTGGTTGTGTCTTCAAGTGCCTGTTTCTCAGTCTTACCCCCTGGAACTGATCCTGCAACACACTGGGCATGTCATGGCAGAAATATGGGCCAAATGACAGAAGACAGTTGAAGAAGAGCAAAACAAAGCGATAATATGCTGAAAGAGAAAGGCGAGGGTTACTTTTCTCCACAGCAGCAAAGTGTTTTTTTTCGGTATAATTGTGTAAATTTCTGGCATTAATCATTCCAGAAGCCAAGAAACTATTATTCTATCTATTATTAAGTAATAAGTAAATACGTATTTTGTTAACTACCTTTTAAAACAAGATTGAACCAAAAATGTCTAATCCACCATCTAAAGTGAATCCCTGGAATTCATCATATTAGACTACATGAATATTATGGAGCCGATTTGTGTAGCATAGATTAAATAATTGGAGTTGAACGTACCTTTATCAGCCATCTGTGAATGCAAGCACAACCTCGAGGCAGCGGATGGTTATGCTTTGACTGTCTGACGTTCTTCCTCCCAGGACGGTTGTATCAGAGTTGTGAAGACAACGCCTTTTCTTTTTCTAACATGTCCTATCCAGCATATGAGACAAGTTCTGGATATCCTCAGAGCACCTGGTAGATTTGGTGTATAAAGGTGGAGCTTAAACAAAGAGGCTGGTAACCAACTCCTCTATTCTACTCCTGTAGAGTAGAGTAGAGTAGAGTAGGCGCTGTTGGTGGCAATGCTTCCTTAAGAGCAGGGCAAATAAGTTGAGTGAAGCCCAGTGACAGGTTCAGCCACTGCAGTCCACAGAAGATAAGATGCGCTCTCTGCCTCCGAGTCCTGGTTCGAGTCTCAGCATGACAATCATTCACTGCCATCGCCACAATGGGGTTTTGGCTTGACAGGAAAGAAGGGAGTAGCGCTCTGCAGCTGCATTGCCACCAACAGCACCTACTCTACTCTACTCTACTCTACTCTACAGGAGTAGAATAGAGGAGTTGGTTACCAGCCTCTTTGTTTAAGCTTTATGTTTTTTTGTACAGTTTTGCAAAATTTCAAGGACTTTTAGGATAGATCAAACAGTAACAGCAGGACATGCCTTTTCCTCCCATCGGAGAATGCAAGATCAAATTCATCGACGCGACTTTTCTTAAAGCTCTTTGAAAAAAATAATCTAAAAGCAAAAGGGACCGTGACCCGGAGGCTGCAAACCAACAACAAAGATTCAGGCTCCACCTGTTGCCTTGTACATGAAGGAAAAAGTCCAGAAGATTTGGTTGCCATCACAATGCATAAGAAAACGAGCCTCTTCTTGAGAAGATGTTCCTCCAAGGGGGAAGGTATCAGAGAATTTTAACGTCAGGCCCCAGAGAATGTAATTATTCTGTTGCACAACAGTTGGCAGCCTGCCAACTGTTGTTGGCAGGAAACAACATCCAGAAACTGTTCGGGCAGAACAGGAAAAACAAATAAAACAGCATCCAACAGGCTGTTAATAAAGACTTTGGCTTCAGCAGAATCATGCACCACCTGTCGCAGGTCAACCACGACCCAAGGACAGGAGACGCTCAGCCGTCAAGCTTTTTTGTGCAGTAGAGCAAAGTGTTTTTTTTTTGTTTTATTTGCTTTTGCTTTCCCCCACTAAAGCTGTATCTTTCCATTTGTGTACTAAAAGACAGAGGAGTGAAACAGAGTTGAATGACAGTTTATTTCTGGCACACATAAATTGCATTTTTGTGGGAAAAAAAATTACACAACTTAACAATTTCCCTTTTTCAGTTACTATACAAAGCAATATGTGTAACAGCAACATACAGACATGCACATCAGACTCATTCGGTAATTTCATTTTATAAAAAAAAAAAAAAAAAAAAGCTAGAAATAACAGAGTGTAGTGGCTGAAACTCTGAAAATATCAACATCTGTCCCTAATAGGAGCAGGGTTGACTGTGAGGACGTGTGAGACAAATCAAAACAATCAATTCCAAAGCAAGAAAAAGTCTTGTCTATTTGAAAAGGAGCCTAGAAGAAGTGCAAGTCAGTCAGTCAGTTCCTTGAGCACCACTGCAAATAGACAGTGATCAAACAAAGGTCAGAACAGTCAGAGGTGTATGTAAAGGGTTGTGCCTTTGGTCTTGGAGGAAACTGGAGTGAGTTATTAATGCTTTGAGATCTGACAGAGAATGCGGTTGAGACAATTTATATAATCTAATGTAAATATTTAAAAAGACAATAAAATGATTTTAAAAACAACAGGTCAAACCATCTCGAGAGTAAATGCTGTTTAACGGAACTTCAACCTGCTCTCCCAGACAGCTTAGTTATCTACTGCAGTGAATTAAAAAAAATAAAAAAAAGTTTATAATAAAAAGTAGTTGTTTTTTTTATTCCCAAAAGTCTAGTTGACAGAACGTGATCTGACCGTGTCGCCCTCATCATCCTCGCTTTGCTCGTGGTCTCCTGGGTTGAGCGGCTCTCGGTCAGAGTCTGTCTGCTCCAGCCGAGACCTTTTGGTCGTCTTGTTCAGGGTCCCGCCCTGAAGATGAAGAAGCCAAGATAAAAGGTCAGCAGCCATATGAGCAGGAGATAAATGAGGTGCCTTGCAGGTTCACTCACCTGTCTGTGGTCCACCACGTTGAGCACAACGGAGGTGACGATGCAGCTGACGGTGTTGGCCAACATGAAGATCATCATCCTCTGCCAGCGCCACAGTGGGATTTTGGTTTCACTGGATGGGGCGGTGGGGTGGTGAGGGGGCAGGAGGGCAAAACAAAAGGGAAGGCCGTTGATGATTGATGAAAACAGCGTCTCTGCTAAATGTCGTGCAGTGTCCCAGAAGCAGCATCTACTACCTGGACTTGGTGCCCAGAATCTGTCCCACCACCAGGTTGGACACTCCGATCCCCACCATCTGTATGGAGGTGGCCAGACCCATGGCTGTTCCTAGGGTGGCCTGGGGCACCACCAGGGGGATGGACGGCCACATGCTCGCCTGGAGTCACAGCAGAGGAGTTTGCTCATTACGCAGGCTCGGCGCAGTGAAGCAAACCATCAGCAGTTAGTTTCTGTTTTTTTATAACTAGATTATGAGTGTTACTGATTATTTCCTTGATTATTTCCTTCTGTATCATTAAATCAGGCAAACAAACAGACCTCCCTATTACGAATATTATAACAGACAATAATGTACAACTGAAAATTTATAAGGGAAGGTGAAAGTTCTTTATGACTCTCGTTATATGTGTTTTATTTTGTGTTATTAAGAACTACTCAACCGGCATACAAACTAACAGTGGTTTGAAAAAAACTGTTCTAAACGATGTAGTTTTTAGAATTCCTACTTGCTGCATTGGCCTATGTTTGAACTCACAGCAGCGAATGAGTAGGTGACTCCCAGCCATATGGTGGAGACCAGGGGAGGGACGAAGGTGAAGGCCAGGAGGCCAAACACAGGCAGCGTGAGGATGGCGCAGGCTCCTGCAAAAATGCCCCGCAGACCCACATAGTCCTGAAAATAGACATTAGAATTAGGTCTCATGAGACGCCTGGTCATATTTTATCCACCTTCACTAACAACAGCAGAGAGAGGAACTCACAATGAGGATGCCGACGATGGCCGACAGCACCAGCGAGCTGTCGTAAACAGCTCCAGCGATGTAGGACGCCTCCTTCTGGCTGTAGCCGCTATATTTATCCTGGATGAATTTACTAACATAGGAGAAACATACATTGATTTTTCAAAAAGAAATCCCCCACAGGGTCTCATATTATTTTGTGTTTTTTAAGGCATACCTGGCATCAGCGATGAACGGGAAGATGCCGTTGTAGAAGAACATGATGGTGAGAACCAGCAGCCAGTATCTCAGAGACAGGAGCTTCACATCCTGTATCCTCTGCACACACACACACACACACACACACACCACCTGAAACTTCAACTTAGTCAAGTTCCTCCCAGTTTTCCTTTTTCAGATCCTTATTTTCAAATAAACCAATTTCACTTTAAGAACGCTAATAATTTATATTGATAGAACAATGATGAACCTTTACGTTGACAAAAAGCAAAAGAAACATTTTAAATAAAATGTTGTTGCTCATGAATACGAACCACTTTGCGAGACTGTTCCTGGATGGCGCCATCGAGACCCAACTGGCGCATCCCGAGCTTATCCAAAGTGCTGACCACAATGGCTGAAAAGAAGCCAAGCACACACAGCAGTGCACCTGAGGGAACAAATTATTTATTTATAGTGTGCTTTTCTAAATAAATAACAAAGTACATTTCACAGAATCCATGAAACAAGAGGCAACACGTATACAGAAGGCAAAACCTCTTCTAGCACAGCTCTGTATTCTTGAGCAAAGTGAAGAAGTGCACTTCAGTAATTAAAGTGGGATGAGATACATGCATGGATAACTGTTTTTAAGTATTTGGTAAAAAGAAAAAAAAAGTCCTGTTTTTTTCTATGTTAAATAAAACATGGTTGGACAACAGAACTGATGCAGTTGTTAATAATGAGCCCATCATCAAGGATGTGATTAAAAGTTAATGTAGGATGAAATGTGTGCCAAACACTGTTCATAATCTTTTGTTTGATAAAATGTTTGGAGGAATTTTCATTCGAAAAAGTAAAACAAAAAATACAAAGTGGTCCAGGAAAAGAACCCTGAGGGACTCCATAGCGTAAAAGCAAAAACAAAAAAAAACAAGTACAACAAACAATTAATCTTAAACTCAGAGCAAGTTTTCAAAACATTGAATAAAATAATATGATCAAGAGAGTCAACGTGTCCTCTTGCAGAAGATCAGAGTGTTTGACACTAAGCTACTATGAACTAGACTCTACTAGCTATAAACTAAACTTGAACATAATCTAAAAACAAACAAACAAAACAAAGAAAATAATGACTTTGTCCTTCAAACCTACCGCCCCACAGTGTCCACTGCATGCCATAACTCTCTTCAAACTTCTGCGTGAGGAAGAAGTTGAGGACTGAGCCCAGGCGGGAGAAGGCCAGAGTCAGACCAAAGGCCAAAGCCAGCTCCTTCCCTTTGAACCAGAATGCCGTGATGCGGTTCTGCACAACTGACGAGAAGACAAACGACAGGGCAACTCAAGGAGACGCTTCTTTAACTGCACACTGTAGAGTTTCAGTACGGTGGCCTTACTGGTCAGAGACCCATTGCCTGATCCAAAGAGCAGTCGGCCTGTCAGCATTAGTGGTAGCAGATATGGAGTCCCTTTAAAGTGGGAGCCCAGTGCAAACAGCGAGGAGCCCAGAACACACAGGAAGGAGAACAGGAAGACGCCAACTGCAGAGAGGGGAGGCACAGAATTGACTTAGCATGAGTGGCTGCTGATTAGGTTGTAGTTTCTTGAGATTACACAAAGGCCAGACTGGCATCCTGGTGGTATGATAAGCACTTGTATCATTAAAAAAACATCACACTTCAGGACATACACACAAGACAGGCGTAAACTTACAGCGGTTTCCCAATTTGTCAATCAGGAACCCAGCCATGATCACCACGACCGCATTCCTGATAGGAGATGAGGAAAAAACTGTTGATGAAAGGTTAAAGGGTTGCAGTCCCATCAATTGTCACAGACCTACACGTTTGAAATTTGCTTTGTTGTCATTTGACCCATCCCCCGATGGTGTCACCTTACGTAGTCTTTAGGAGTTTTAATCATCTCAAGTCCAACTCTCAATGCTGAGTGTATGCAGAGTAGATAGTAGTAGATAGTAGATAGTTTGTCTATGTGTGTCTGCATGCTTACGTCCAGGCGTAGATGGCATAAAGAAGGTTGTACTGCTGAGGGTTCATCCCCAGTCCCAAAACACAGTCGGTCGTCCCATTGATCACTGTTGTATTGGGACACGTGAGGTTCTGTCGGACAAAAGGAAGCCAGTCAGCAAACCTGTGGACGGCCTTTGTGATGTTGACCCTTAACATTGACGATGAATAAATCAGTCGGCACTCTTTGAGCTCCCTCTTCCTGAGACTCACCCCCTGAAATTGGTCTTGCAAAACGCTGGGGATGTCGAAGCAGAAGTAGGAGCCAAAGGTCAGCAGGCAGTTGAAGAAGAGCACAACAAAGCGATAATAGGCTGTGAAAAAGTCAAATTGTGAAATAAGATATTTGAATGAAACGGACAAAACAGAGACCTGATTTCCTTTTCAATGCATAAATGGAACCTGGAATCAGCAGGATAAGTTTTAACAACAAAATACTTCACTACACTAGGAGGGAAAGGCAAATGCTCAACATTGTGCATTAAGTCGGCAATTTTAATGTCAACTTCAAACTGACCAAATGTTGATTTGTTGGAGTAAATTGGGAGTCCTGGGTTTCCAGTACAAAGTGAATGTATATATGAAGATGAGGGGGAATAATTCAACGTCTGCAAAGCTGCTGAACACTCTCTCTAGAAATATTAGACACTGTTTTATGGACAGAAAGACATTACAAACGTCAGACAATGATGATTTCACGTCGTGTGAGTACAAAAAAATATTGCTAATTCAAAGTTTCGTACTACTTCCTATTCAGTCACATGAGCTCTCCTGAAAACGCAGTGCTGACTCGATGGTTTAGTAGTCTGCTGGTTAAGGAAAGGCTACAGAGACTTTCTGGGTCACCAATCTGCTTTCTTGAACATTTTTCAACAAAACCAATGTCAAATGTACCTTTCTCTGCTGGCTGAGCCATGGCGAAGAATTAGAGTGACTGAGTAGCTTCAGAGGGGAAACGTCCAATTCACATTCTTCAATGTTGTTTTCATAAAACGAAGAGGTAGCCGCACTGGTCCACAGTGTTGGCGATGGTGTTTTTGCCACAGGTCACTTGCTGAGGTTTTGTCAGCGTACCGCGGATCTACAAACAATACGGTGAGCTCTGACGAATCATAGACAGACAGACAGACAGAGCTGATGTATTGGAGCTCAGCTCTGCTTTTTGCTCTGTTCTTCTTCTCTTAGATTTGTGGCTGGCGTGCCTTGTGGGACAGTGCTGCCCCTCTCTGGTCAGAGCTGCGAACAGGTGGGTGACTATTTGCTCTGTTTCTTATTTCTTCTTCGTCTTCTTCTTCTTCTCCTTCTTCTTCTTCTTCTTCTTCTTCTTCTTGAGGTTTTATGGCAGTGGGCAAACAACAAATTGGCGCATTACCGCCACTAACTGATTAGGAGTATGGATCATTCTGACTACATGAAATTAATTTAACTAAGATAAAGATAAAGATAAAGATAAAAAAATAAATAAATAAATAAAATTAATTAATTAATTAAAATAAAAACCAAATTAATCGATTATCAATAATACTAATAACAAAAATAACAACAATAATAGATAAATCACTAAATAAACATACAACCTTCTATACAACCCTGTTGCTTTTACAAATCTCAACAAAAACACTCTCACCTCTTGCTTCTCCCCTCAGTATATTAATTACATTGAACCTTTCCTTTTGTCTATTGAGTTTTTGTATCATTTGTGTCCTTTGTGTGTTATATTTATTACATTTTACTATGACATGTTCTACTGTTTCCTCCTCACCACAGTAGTCACAACCCCCCATGTTGTGCTTCCCTATCTTATGCAGTGTGCTATTTAACCCTGTATGCCCAAACCTCATTTATGAGAATATTACCTCCTCCATCCAATTTCTTCCTGTACTCCTTGCCTCTCCAACTTCCTTCTGGATTCTGTAATACCACCTCCCCTTCTTTTCTTTCTCCCATTGTTTCTGCCGTCTCTCCTTTAGTTTCCCTTTTATTATGTTCTCGACTTCTTTCCGACAAATACTAACATTTATTTCGATATTTCCTTTCTTTGTCGCTCCCTTTGCAATCTTATCCGCCATTTCGTTTCCTGACACCCCAATATGTGCTGGCACCCATATGAAAATAACCGTGTCACCCATCCTCTGAATCCTGTACAGTGCCTGTTGCATTTCCATTAGAACACCTGGTCTACTGTCAGAATGACTGTTATTTAGGCTTAACAGTGCTGAACTTGAATCAGAACATGTAAGCGCTCTCCCTACTCTTGTGTCTTTCACCCACTGTAGTGCTAACACTAACGCCACCATTTCCCCTGTGTACACTGAAACTTTTCCCTCAATCATTTTCCCCACCCTGACATCAAACTCTGGTACAAAAAAACCTACTTCTGTTTTGCTGTCTAAACTCTTTGATGCATCTGTGTATACCTGTATGTAACTGTTGTAACATTCTTGTCTTTCCTTTGATCTAATATTGATAGATCCACAGTAAACTCTGGAAATAACCATGGCTGTATTAGTGGTATGGGCACTGTTGGGCTGATCTGTAGCTGATCTATCTGGTATTGTTTTTGCTTTTTCTGCCACTGTCCATCCAAAGCTCTTTGTTCTCCTCCTCTCCTTCTCCCAGCATGGTCATGGTTTTAAAATAACTTGGATGATCCTGACGATGACCCTGTAAATTAACCCAATAACTTATTGTTAGTTGTTCCCTTCTTATTTCCAGCGGCTGTTCTCCCATTTCTACCAGTATGCTGCTACAGGAGTTGATTTAAATGCACCCGTACATCATCTTAAACACTGATATTTTACTTGATCTAGTGTTGAGCTTGCTCCCGAACCATAAACTATCGCCCTTATAATCCAGAATAGATCTGACTAATCCTATATACATTGATTTTAGGGCTTTTCTATTTGCTCCCCATTCTCTTCCCACTAAACACCTCATTACATTTATCACCTTTTTACATTTGTCAATCATTTTCCGAATGTGCACTGCCCACGTGAGTCTTTCATCAAACCATATCCCTAGTAGTTTAAAGTGCTTAACCTTCTCCAAATCCTGATTATATAATTTTAATTTAATCTCCTTCCCCATTCTTTTCCTTGTAAAAAAATAATTGCTTTTGTTTTATCAACTGAAAATCTAAATCCCCAACTATTTGCCCATTCCTCTACTTTTAAAATAGCTTCTTGCATTTTTTTTTTTTTTGTACAATAAACCCCACATTTCGTCCCCTCTTCCAGATTGCTCCATCATCTGCAAACAAAGAACACCCCATTCCATGTTCCACTTCTGAAAATACTTCATTAATCATTACTGAGAATAATAATGGACTCACAATACTCCCTTGTGGTGTTCCATTCTCCACCGTAACACTTTCTGAGTACTCATTTCCCACTCTAACTTGTATCTTTCTATCTTGTAGAATTTTTTTTATCCATTGGTTTATCTTCCCTCTTACCCCCATTTTAAAAAAAAAAGTTTAATTGGCAGCCCTTCTTTCCATAACATATATGCTTTTTCAATATAAAAAAAACTACTATCACACTTTTATTAATCTCTTTATTAATCTGTGCTTTTCTTATTTCATGCTCTAAGCACATCACCGCATCCATAGTATTACGGCCCTTCCTAAAACCACTTTGATATTTTACTATATACCCTTTACTCTCCAAAAAAAATATGTTAATCTTTCATTTATCATTTTCTTGATTACTTTGCAAATATTTGATGTTAAGGAAATGGGCCTATAATTCATTGGGTCAGAAGAATCTTTCCCTGTCTTACTTATTGGAACCACCTCAGCCTCTTTCCAGTTGCTTGCTAATCTCCCTTCTTCCCAGACTTTGTTATACAACTCCAGCAATACCTCTTTTGATGTTTCATCAAGGTGATTTATCATTGTATAACATATTTGATCCTTACCTGGAGCTTTTCACATTGTCCTCTTTAAAGCTCGATTCAATTCTGCTTTAGTAAATGGTGTATTAATTAACTCCTCTGTTTCCCCTTCACAGTGCAACAAAGCTTCATTCTCCCTTATTGGCCTTTCCCTTCCCCTTTTCCCTTCTTCACTAATATTTCCTGAACTATGAATTCTTCTAAATGTTTTAACCAACATTTCAGCTTTTTCCTTATCCCTTACCGCTGTTTTGTTACCCTCTTTTAAAACAGGGTATCTAAACTCCTTTTTAACCCCATTCATTCTTTTAATTATTCCCCATATTCTTGATATTTCTTTTTCCCTCCCTACTGAATTACAAAACCTTTGCCAATACTCTGTCTTTGCACACTTTATGATTCTTCATCCTCTTGTGATCTTTGATATTCAATAAGACTCTGATAATTATGATTCTGTTTTAACACTTTAAATGCCTTATTTCTGCTTTTAATTGCCTCATCACACTTTTTGTCCACCATGGAACAACCTTTTTTCTTTGCCCAACTCCCTTTAACTTAATAGCTTTCTTTGCAGCGTTTAAAATAGCTGCACAAATATATTCATTTAACCTATCAATATCAACACTTGTATCAATTTTTCTAATTTCTTTATGACTAATGTCCCTAAATTTCCCCCACTCAGCACTACTAAATGACCACCCCTGTGCTCTCCCTGTATCTTGATGTTCTAGATTCAATCCCACTTCTATCATTATTGGATAATGGTCACTTCCTATAGAGGTATCCTTTATCACGTACCAAGCATATAGACCTGCCAGTGAATCTGATACTAACATGAGGTCTAACACTGATTCTGTCCCTGTTCTAACATCAACTCTTGTCCATCTTCCGTCATTAAGACACACCAGATTTTTAGTCTCCATTAATTATTTTACCACCGCTCCATTACTATCATTCTTATTGTCCCATAAGGTGCTACATGCATTAAAATCCTCACAACATATAACTTTCCCCTCTAGATAATCTGCCAGTTCATCCAAGGCTTCTGATGACATTCTGTTACCTGGATTATAAAAATTTACTATTTTGATATTTTCCTCTTTTGCCCAAATTTCAATGACTATATATTGCATTTCCCTTCCTTTCCCCACCACACTGTATTGTGTATCTTGTTTGATAAACATTACACACCCACAACCATTTCCCTCTCCTCTATCTCTAAGGACACTATCATAATAACCTTTAATGGAAAAATCCAGTACTGGTTTCAGCCATGTTTCTTGAATGCACAAGATGTCTGGTGCTTTCTTAAAGTCTCTAATAAAAACCTTTTAGCTCTTGACCATTTGCTATTTTATTTCTAGCGTTCCATTGTAATATAATCAGCCTGTCTTTTCATTTGCTCCCCCAGGCTTGTCACCCTCCAGTTTTCTATTAATATCTTCCCAGGATACCTCCCTCATTCCCAAATACTTTTCAGCCCCCTTTACATTAATTCTTATCTTCTCTGTTTTGTGTTTGACTTGATCAGTACAGTTTATTATGTAGGCCATAAACAAAACCAGTGTTTCAACCTCTAATTCCGCGTCCCCTTCTTGTCTTACATTCTGTTTAACCTTAATAATATCCTCTCTTCCTCTTTGCTCCTTTACTCTCTTCACTGCCTCTGCATAGCTTTGGTTGCTAGCTGTTTTTATTTGAGTTACTTTTATTGCCTTCTGTCTAGCTTTGCAACCACCATATGTCACCCTGTGTTGTCACCCTGTGTTGTCCCCCACAATTGCAACATTTATCTTGCACTCCCTCTTCACATTCTTCGAACCTATGATTTCCTCCACATTTGGGACATCTCTGTTTTCCTTTGCAAACTGCAGCTATGTGTCCATATCTTTGGCATTTATAGCATCAAGTGGTGGTGGAATATAAGACTTAACTGGGAAGCTCATACACCCTATTTTAACTCTCTCTGGGAGAATGGACCCTCGAAATTCCAGAAGGACTTACATGCTATCTTGTCTTTCCCCATTAACTGTTCTTTGCAGTGTCCGGACTGAATTTACCTCTCCTTCACTCATCCTCCTTTTTAGTTTCTCCAAGTCTTCATCTACTGGAATCCCAGTTATGACTTCCCTCGCACCCATTTCTACCCCTAATACCTTTCGTTCACCCACCACCTTCTTGCATATACTTTCCACCTTCCTACCTGTATTTCTCTGTTCCTCCATTTTACATATTGTCAATAAGTTTCCATCCCACAAGATTTTCGCCATTTCCACTTCACCAATTTTCTTTCTTAGTTCTCTCGTCAGCGCTATCGGTTTGATATGTTCATCCTCTTTCCTGAACCTCAGAATAATTATAAACTCCCCCTCCGAAACCCTTTTCCGCGTCACTCTATTCCCTTCATCTGAACTACTCTCTTCCAACCTGCTAGTGTGCTTCTTTCTTTTAATGTTCTGATTTGTACTCAGACTCCCCGTGCTCCTTCCCTGCTGTGATCGCTGTGGTTTTCCATTGCACGCCACGTCCCATTCATTTCCTAACTCTATCTCACTATCCCCTTCATCCTCATCTTCCTGATTTGCCATCCTGATCCACTCACAAATCAGTTTATGCCCACCGCCAAGTTCACACCTTCAAAAAAACAAAAAAACAAAACACCTCGACTCCTGTCAAACTTCTGTCCGCTGCTGCCGCTCTGTCCTGGAAAACCCCTGTAGCCACCAGCGTTTCTTATTACTTTTTTTTTCTTCCACATTTGTTGATGTTTTGGCAAACATTGGAATCCATTCATTGGATTGGACTGGCGCTTCCTTCAAGTCTTAAAGTGTCAAGTGTGAAAATTCTTTAAACGCATAACTTTAGTATGTATTTGCATTTTTTTTAAAAAAAAAAACAAAAAAAACACTTTCCTACATCAGTAACACATATTACAACTTTGAAAAATAAGGCAATGTATTGAAAATGTTAGTAATTAAACTATGAATTCATGAGCACAAACTGCAGCACTGAAGACCTTGTTATTCAAAAATTGTGTTTACTTTCAATATCTCCAAATTGTTATAGAAATTATGGATTATTATTGTTTGAGCTTTCATATAGACAGTACCATCAACGTTTGTTATTGTGGGGTTTTTTTGTTTTTTTTAAAGCGCGTTTTAAACTTCTTGCACCACTGCGGCTACCGTCATTGTACACTGTGTATTTTTTCCTGCTCCGTACACGTAAAACCGCTTCTACTGGCTTCTGATTGGGCTAGGGCGGAGGTAAGGAGAAGTGCCCAATCAAAAGCAAGCAGGGGCGGGCCTCTGCTGATCTTTGTTGCACTTCATACAAAATCTCACGTTGTCATGTGTTATGAAACGGTAGCGTCTTTATGGTTACCCTGAGTTCATGGGAAAGGTTCTTGATGACTTGAGTTGCAGTCTCTAGGAATGTCAGGGCTGCGCAGAGCCAAAGAATGGGAGATTTCTGAATCTGACGAGAGTGACATTGAGGCGAACCGTAATGGCAAAAGACAAACTGCAACAAAGATCACAGTCGAATCGACCGAAGACGTGACGGGGGTCCTTCCATCGTCCGAAACAAAGCCAGAGTCCAGCCGAGCTTCTGCTCTGTGTCCCCAGACGGAGGCGAACGACAGTCGGACGCCGAGTCCTGCGAAAAGACGCCGCACCAAGGCGGAGGTGGAGGCGGACCGACAGGAGCGGAGGGAGGCGACGGAGCGCCGGAGGACAGCCCGAGCCCGAGAGAAGGAGGAGAAGAAGCAGGAGCAGCAGAGGAGGAGAGCCGCAGCGGAGACCCTGAAGAGTCTCCGGCCGGAGAACTGCCTCAGGTGTCTCACTGTCGGCATACATCCAGGTACAAGCGATGTCATTGGCCCATTACCGTTTGCAGGATCTACCGTGCGGGTTTGACTGTTATGTAGCGATACCTTTTTTGTTTTTTGCTCATGTGGGTGTGAATGTGTGCTATCCTACAGCCCTCCTGCAGCAGGATGGCTCTGGCATCTTGCTGGACACTTTGGTGAACCTGGAGTGGAGGTTCAGCATTGAGAGCCAGCAAATTCCACGCAGCATCGCTTGGACCAGAGATTTACCTGAGGTCAGATTCATGTGCTTCTCTGACAAACACACTGGAGGTGTACTGTTATGCATATTTTAACAGTCCTTTGTGACTTCTTGGTTTGCCAACTTAAATGTTATTTTCACTCTGTTTATTACTGATTTGTTTTCAGCAAGGAGACACTGGGAAGAGTTCCGTGGAGGAGGAGCAGGTGGTTGTGGTTCTGGATCTGTCAGAGTTCATTGACTTGGCGCTCTCTGTAAAGAAGGTAAGCAGCTGTTTGAGTGCTTCTCAAAACCCCCTGTGTTGGGCATGTTGAAGATTTTGTTTCCATTTGACAGATGCTAGACAGTGAGGGGGAGGAGCCTGGGGAAGGGTCCTACCTCAGTGCTCTGCTGGAGCATCTCAACCGGGATGCAAAGAAGGTGGTCACACTGTTGGTGAAAGACGCGCAGCCAGATTACAGGTGAGTAATAGATGTGCAGAGGTAGTAACTAGATACGCTGTTATATTATTCAGACTCTTATCCATGTCCTTAGGTTTGATTATTACAGTGAATTTGAGACGCCTCACTCCAGACTGGGGATGGAGAGTGTGGACGTCGAGGAGGTTAGTTTACCTTGAAAATATCAGCTGATTTCTATTTTTTTATTTTATTTTTCAATGCAAACGGGTTTATGCATCTTTTCTTGTTCTTGTTATTTCAGGTTCTTGTGTACCTGCAGCTCTGGAAGAATATCTCACTCATCTTCCTGGATGGCTGGACAGAGGTCACAAGTCACGTGTGCGCCGTCACTAAGGCCTTATCAAAGCGCCCTATGAAGTGAGCGGCCACATTTTCATTGCAGCAAAGTAAATATATCGAGTCGTCTTTCACACACTGACAACATCCTCTGTCCTGTGCTTCCAGAATGCTGACGGAGCGAGTGGAGCTGCCCTTCTGCATGGACGGTTCCTGGGCCAGCGGGGTTCGGGTGGAGAGGAACGGCTCAGGGCTGAACCAGGTGTGGGGGAGGCAGATCCAGCAGCTGAACAGAGTCAGTCCTCCCGTGGCCTCCGCTGTCACTGCAGCGTACCCATCTCCTCAGCTGCTGCTGCAGGTGACTCCACACCACACCACACTCCACCTCCTACCTACTGTGCCTACTTGAAAGTTGCACAGATATATAAAAGCCAACATTTGACATAGACCTATTCAAGGTCCCTTATGATGCCCTTTTTCAAATCTTGATTTTCTTAAAAAAACAAGGCTCCTGTTATGCAACCTCTTGATCTCCAGACAGCAGTATATTTAGCCCTCTGTTTGCAGCCTCCTACTACAAAAATATTCAGCTTTAGCTTGCTGCTCAAAGTTCTGTCGGGCAAACAACATGTTTAGACAGAGATAAGAAAACAAAGGGGCTGCAAGGTGGTCTTGAGGTCGTGGAACTGGTGGTGATATCAGTGAGTTATTACTGCCCTCTGTGACATCACAAAGGGCCAGTTTCAAAAATGCATCCTTTAGCACAGTTTCCACAAAGTGGAGCAAACGAAGGAAATTAAGGAAGGACTTTTCTCATGTGAGGAAAGTTCATTGATGGATACAAAGGCAACGTGTTGCAAAATATTTGTAAAGAACATTTAAAACTCAAAAAACTGTTTATTAAAAAAAAAAAAAAAAAAAACTCAAAAGCGCAAATTTCTACAAGCATAAACAAAATGTATGGATATTTACTTCTTCGCCAGAAATACCAGAACTTGAAGACGGAGCATGAGAGAAAGGCGCTACTGGCTGATCTCATGGTCCAAGGCGAAGGGAAGGAGAGGCGCATCGGTCCGGATATATCCGCCAGAGTTTATCGCAACCTCACAGTCCAGAACCCACAGCTGGTTCTGGATTGATGTTGCCACGAGACAGATGGACGTCACCACTGGCTGCTAAGATGTTATTGTTTCCAAGTTAAAACTGTGCCTCTAAGTATCATGTGAACTTTCTATTGACGTAAAGTCAATTGTGTTGACTACAGGAAGAATTTTAATATATAAAAAAAAAAAGAAGAAAATGCATTATGAATATTGTATATCATGAAGCTGTTTCTGTTGTCGCAAAGTTTGCTAATTGTGTGATGTGCTCTGAAATATGCCACAGACAAACATTTTTTTCATATTTTGTTTTATTTTATGGAAGAGTAAGAAAATTAATAAATACTCACTGTAATAAAAAAAAAAAAAAGCTTTTGTAAGCAACAGTGTAAGCAACAGTACTGCAGAGCATTCAAGCCTGAATCCTTTCTGCTTGCCACACATTTGCATGAACATTCATGCTGTGAAAAGTAATGCTCCCCCCTAGAGGCTCCTCCTGAGAATAACAAGCATGCTCAACATTTCTAGAATTTCTTGTCTTTCAAGTCTAATCTCTCAAGTTTTAGATACAAATGACACAAACAAATATAAAAGTCCCACGTAGTATATAAAAAACTCATTATTCCCATTTCTTTTTTTCTTTTTTAAAAAAAGGCTACAAATAGGATAAATCACCAATAAAACAGATTTAAAAAATGAATAAACCACCTTCTCCCCATTTCTTTTTCAAGTAACTTCCGTATCATACAATACAATGAACCAACTTCAGTGTTGGAACAAGAAATACCTGCCAAACAATTGTCACATTCTGTTGTCTCACCATAAGACTTTGACCGTAAATCGCACAGAAACCAAATCACCTCAATGCACATTTTGCCACCACTGGATCATGTCCAGCGGCACCGTTTGCACTGGAAATCCTCTGGCTCTGAGCAGCAACTGTCAGAGTCGCTGCTGGGGGGAGTTGGAGGGCACTGGCAAGTGCAGGGTGGGCCTTGGAGGGATGTTTGACAGGGGCAGAGAGGTGGGTCCGTGTTGGGGGGCGGACTACAGCTGCAGGGGCTCAGGAAGGCGCAGGCACTGGGACTGGGGACTGGGCTGGGGACTGGGCTCGGAGCCGGGCTCAGGTCCTCCTCAAAGAGCTTCTCAGGGAGGTCCCAGCACTGCCTCGGTACTTCAGGACAGCTGTTGCTGCTGCGGTTGAGGGTGAAAACCCAGCCCAGCTGCATCTGGAGGCGGGTTCGAAGGCCCGGGGGCAAGTCCAGGGCCTTGAGTGTGTCTGGGCAGTTGGGGAACGTTTGGCGGAGCCGCGCACAGCAGAGGTACTGGAGGGTGGTTGGGGTGTAGCAGGCACGGATCACCTTCATGCTGCTTTTGGCCGCTGTGGAACACACCATGGGGTAGAACTTCTTGTTCTGCAGCTTGGTGGCAGCGATGCTGGCTAAAACCAAAGAACAAGCAAAGTTTTAGAAACAATTCCAGATGCTTTGAAAGTTCCATGTAATACCAAGTATGAGACAGCGTTAAAGTGTATCCAGGCAAATATGCAGGTTTCAGCAGAGCTGAAGATTTAGCCCTCTGTTTACAGCCTTCAGCTGAAACGCTCAGTTTTATCTCACTGCTGAATTGGTTTTGTCAGACCTTCAACTTGTTAGGAACCAGACAAAGACAAGGCTGTTTCAGGAGCGCGGAACCCACACCTGCGTGGAGGTGTTGTCACTAAGTTCGGAGGGTTATCGGTGCCCTTTGTGACATCACAAACCGCTGATTCCCAAAACCATGTCTTTTAGCAAAGAAATTCTGAAATTAACAACAAGCAAAATAACCCAAGCGCAGACATTACGCATTTCTGGTAAACTCAGTTTTTACATAACGTGGAAACTAGGGGAGCCCTTGGTGACATATCTGCGTACCCTTTGTGATGTCACAACAATTTCATTTCCAGAACTGAGTACTTAAAAACATACTTTCTTAAAAGTGGAGCAAAGACTCCTTGACAGGCAACAGACAGAAGCACACTGCTATAAAAGAAACAGTTAAAAGTAAATTTTGTAACATATGTGACATTTCAAACCAAAATCTGTCTTAGTATTTCCACATATATTTCAGACACCTACCTATGCAGTGTCGGTTCTTGTAGAAGGTCAGCGTGCCCCGCCAGGTGTCCAGGTGCACTCCGATGATGGAGCCTTGGCCAAACCGACTGGAAAACACCACTTTGTCCCCTTTGTGCTGGAGGTGACCTGAATACATGGAAGGTTTTAGACTTCAAGAGCAGCATCACATTTTATGGATAGGTCAAAAGTGCACAGCACTTGTCAGGCTCTGGTATGTTACCCTCCGTGACATTGACGGGCCTCTTAAATGACAAGTGAAGTATTAAAGTACACAAATTATTAGCTGTATATTTATTTTCAACTCATACGTCTAATTTGCCAATTCCTCTGACAGTTCTCGCTGTGTCTGGATCCTCGGCAGGCGACTCTGACCTGTGTAGGAGAGTCCCCAGCTTTCTTCGTCGTGGCCAAGCAGGCTTCCGAAGCTGTACTTGAACTTCTCCATGTTCACCTCCGACGTCCCTATTCCCACCATCTCAACACAAAAGGCCACAGACGGGCGCATCAACAGGCGGTCTCAGCGTTTCAACGATCCCCCCCCACCCGCAGGACGCAGCTGACACAATACTCACCATGTCGGTTCCGTAGACGGGGGAGGTCATCTTGACTTCCCAGAAGTGATGGCCGTCGGTGAGCTCCTTGGTGCCGCGGATGGCAGCCGTGCCGCAGCTGTAGTCGGCATGGAAACTCACCTTCCTGTTGTCGCAGCTGAGGAAGGCTCCAGAGGTCTTGAAGTCGTCGTCCCACTCCCACTCAAACTCTGACGTGAGTAACACAGTTACTGTCAAGACTCTTTATTTTTTTAATTTATGCTCGTAACTTTTCACATATCTAATAATCTATTGAATTTTGATTTGGTGTGCCCTTTGTGAAATCAAGGGCACACCTGTTTTCCATTTCCATCTCCAAATTTTCATCAATCAGAGCAAGCAACAACAAAAAAACAAAGATTGAACCGTCAACCCTTCTAGAGAGTTTATCGACAGGATGGCACAAATTTTCAAACCATATATAAGACCAATATAAGATCTAACCGTCAGTTAAGTCTTGTATTGCTTATGTAGAGTGCTGGGTAGTAGCATCACTCACCCTGGTCCTGCTCGCCACACGAGCATTCGGTGCTGACCCCAGTGACCAGATCCTCCTGCGGGTAACACGGACAGAAGGACTCCCCAATCACCGGCACGGTGCACGGTAAGACCACCGCCTCCGACACACTCCGAGGACTCTCCAGGTGGTCCGCCTCGGATTCTGGGTCGCTCATCTGGCGGATACAAACAGCACAAACCGCGTCCTGGAAGTCAGAGGGCCGCACCATGTTGAGCCTGAAGGCCGGACACAATCTGAGCAAAATTCTCCAGCCAACTGGTCGCTGTATCATCTGTGTCGAGAGATCCCGTGAGTCCCTTGCAAGCTGTTTGCAATTCCTATTGGTCGGACGAGTCGTGTGAGTCGGGATTGTAAAATTAGACCACTTCCAAAAATACAGCGCCTCCCGCTTTTACCTCTGAGACCTGACCATGTCTTACAAGTGGCTGTTTGCAGATGGGGTCAGTGGAAAACTACTGGCACCCCAGTGGAGAGGTGTCAGCATTCACGTGAGGAAACACTTTTTCTTTGAAAGAGAATGATATCATTGAAAGAGGCCAGGACATTAACATTTCTAGAAGCCAGTTAACAGCACAGTAACAAACAACAGAAATGAAAGCAGGACTGATGTATACTCTTGTTGAGGATTAAACCAGTTAACACAGCAGATGCAGTCTTTCCAAAACCATTTTCTATCGAGAAAAAAGTTTATTTAAAACAAGCAAACAACTTTTTACAAAAGTTATGGTGATAAGATTAATCTCTGTCTGCCAATAATTGAACTGGAAACACACCAAGTCATCTGATTGATGCGAGGGGCAAACCCACCGTTTGCAGTCGTAGGTCTAGTTGTCCAAATCAGATCAAAACATGCTGCATGTGCTTCATTCACAAAGTGCTCAGAATTATTTGGGAACTTGCAGCTGCTTCCTAACACACCCTAAACCCTGACACTTCATCCTGAAAGGACACTGCTTGGTTTGTGCCAAATTACTGAGAGCGACTGGTGGGAGTTTTCCAAAATGGATGTGTGAGAATTCCAAAGTGAAATCTCAGCGATCCAGCTGCCTTACAGTATTTGAAACCTGCTTGCTCCAAACATACCTTTGAATCCAGAGTTGCTACACCGCACCGAGGTTCATAACACAATCATATTATGTTATTTCATTACTGGATCAAATCACCTTTATAAACCTCCTGCTTTTAAAACATACGCAGGTTCCTCTTGCTTGGGTGGAAAACTTTCAGGTTCTGCAGCCGTTGGCAAGTTTGGCTCAAACAAAAGAATTGGAGCACGACCCCCTTCCTCCCACCACACAAAAGGCAGATGAAACCAGTTCTTAATCATGCATTTTAAATTCAAAGGAACGGCAGGAATGGCTAATTTTACATTTCTGTTGATACTCGAGCGACACCCTTTTTGTTGCATCACAAACAAAACGAGTGAGTGCACTGTAGGGGGTGCTCTTTGTTTCGTATTGTTTTTCCAACGTTTCACCTGCGATGCAGTCTGGCCGTCCCGTTCCTCCCAGCCCGACGTCTGGATGGTCGCCATGACGTCTGTCTCCTGCCGAGTCTCGCTCCAGGCCACATGCCGAACCCGGCCGTTCCTGCCTCTTCTCAGCATGGCAGCTCTGGGAACAGCAGATCCAACAACGTGTGACCAGATGGCATGTTTACAGCAGATCATGTCCTTGATTCTTTTAGGCTGAGCTCTTATCATGTACTGTTTGTTGTGGTTTTAGAGCCTTTATCACGAGATGGAGGTGTTTGATTGCCCATTGTCCACAACACCTTTGTATGTCTTCATTTGAATTTTGTTCAATGTAATAATGACAATGGACTGAAGATGCAGTTTCACTTGAAATATTGAAACACTACGAGATAATTTTAATTGTTTTTCATTGTCTACGACTGCCTTCCAGAATCTGACTAAAGGAGATAAAAAGTGACAAACTTACTCATATTTCTGTTTAATGTTTGTTTGATTCAAAAAAAACAATACAAAAATCTGTATTTTTCAAAATATCGAATATGAGAAAGAGGAAGATTGTTCAACTGTAATACATTCTTTTGAGGATCACTCGCCTTCCAGCTTGTCTGTTTCCGTTTGCCCCACATGTCACAGACGCCAGAAGGAAGTGTTTCCATGCACTTGTGTGACCCTCAAACCTTCTGCTCTACAATTTTGGTACCGCAGCTCCTGCCAGCCTCTGCTCCAGATATACACATCTGACCTAGCAACTGAAGCGTGCACCAACTATAAATCACTGAAGCTGTTTTGTTGCCGCCCATCAAATATGATGACCGTGACGTTTGGCTTCTCAGTTCGCCTAAAAAAAAAATTCTCGTTGGAATGTTAGTGTGGAATTCAAGTATCTGCCAAGACGTTATTTCAGAGTAAGGTCGCTTTGTTCATTCCTACTATAAAGAACATTTCAAAGCTGAATGTTCAATAACATGAAAGCCACTTTGGTAACAAAACAAAACAAAAACAAAACAATCTGCTTCTCTCAGTTCACCTATGTGACACAAATAACACGTGCTTGATACAGTAGGCTGCTTTTGGCAACTTCATTGAGTCCCTGTTGCTCTGCATGTGGACTTTCTTTTTTTCTAGAGAGAATATATGTGTGTTGAACCTGCGTTTTTCCAGTTGCAGCCATTAGTTAGGTTTCTTGTTATCAGTGTGTTACCCTGATGGCATGTCTTGGTTAATACCCACCACTTAGCGCAGCATCTGGTGACTGCCTTGCAAACAGGTGCAGGAGCTAACCGCCAATACTTGAGATCAGTTAGTCTGGGGCTATCAACTCACTTTAATGAGGTTTTACCCTACATACTCTAAACGCATCATCTGGACAACCCAGTCAGCACACACTACAGCGGCATTCAACTGACATACTAGAAGCAATATAACCTCATACAGAAGAATTTCAACAAATAAAACACTGAAAATTCTAATATAGTTCACAGCTCAGTGGAAGCATTTGTCAGCAGTGATGGCTGAAATGTGGCATTCTGTAATCTGAGCCTGATACTGGTATCCTGACTTGAAGCTTCTACTGCGTCTTCGCAGAGTTGAAGGTCTGTCAACCACAACACAGTAGTATCACTGGCTAATGTGCGCTCTTACCTTTCAGTGGTGTCCCTGTGCGCGCTCTTGCAGTGGCTCATGTTGACGCTGGTGCGAGTTTCTCGGCGTCCGACCATGTGACACGCGCAGCCTGCACTCTGTCCCACTTCTCGTGAGGCACGAGGTAAACATTACCTTGCCACGCCTGGTCGCGTGCTGATTGGATGAGCGCGGCGTCGAGTGGGAGGCGCTCTCACAAATGTTCTTTGATTGCCTTTACGTTGACTATTAATATGTAAGTATACGTGTCTTGTTCACGAACATTTACGAACAGGGTGTTTATGGCTTCGTGGCAGTGATGTATGGACATGTTGTTTTTTTTGTCGAGGGGATAATTGTGACAGTATTGAATATTACAGGTAAACCATTCGGTTTTACAACTTCTAGCATTACATTATGGAGTAGTGCTGGTGTGTCTCGGGGCTTCGTGACAGGAAGCTAAACAGGATCACGGACCATATGTTTCCAAGAATAAAAAGGCATTCCTGTAACCAGCTTGTCGTTTCTGGTGCAGACAAGATTTTGTCGAGGTTGAGGATATTACTGTTTCTAAAATGAATAAATAAACGGAGGAGGTTTGAGGATAGGAGGGCGAAGAAATGCATTTCCCCCATTAATTTCGATAGTTTAGTGTGCACTTGAATGCGCCGTGCCGCTCACCGGTGGTCTATTGGCTGTGTTGTGGAAAGGGCGGGATTTAGCTGCTACACTCGCTGTATGATTGGCTGTGATTCCAGTGACGATATGCGGAAGAACAAGAGTCATCTATAGTGCGCACATTAGAAGCCTCACATCCAAATAATGATGGGAGACAGTAACGGTATAAAAATGTTTTATTCTTTTAAACGCACAGGTTCGCTATCTGTAGCTTTTGTTAGCAATCGTCACATTGCGTATTCGCTAGTTAGAAGCCGCAATTCTTGAATCGGCATGAAACAGCTTAGCTAACTGGCTAGTTGACGCTGCCTTAATTTCATAAGTAAGCGTTTTCGGCGCTGTTGGTGTTAAAACTTATGAAAATAAACGTGTCGAGTTGCGTCATGTGATTGTCTTTAGAGAAAGACAGATGGAAAAATGTTTATTTTCAAAATCCTCGTAATTGATGAACTTTAATAAGACTAGTTTAACTTAGAGGAAGGCATTCAAAAACTGCAATCCGTCGAGGGTCCAGATGACGCAATTTTGTGGCAATTTCGCCGCGAGTCGCCTTACAACCCAAATTGATGTCATTCCTTGGTCATATGTACTTTTGATTAACATTAAATTTTCTTCTGTGTTCCACTTGAGATGGGAATTTGGCGCAGGTCAAGCATGTTGTGTTGGTCCTGTCCGGGAAAGGAGGAGTGGGAAAGAGCACCATCACCACAGAGTTAGCGCTGGCTCTCAGGCACGCGGGCAAGAAGGTGAACAAGAGACAGTTACACAGCTCGTCCTGTGAAGCCATGTTTTCAAATCAGTCCAGTCCAGTGCAGTGAGTAAGTTTTGGTGGGATGTATATGTACACTTGAACCTGTGGTATGAATCGTGTCCATCAGGTTGGCATCCTGGACATTGACCTTTGTGGACCCAGTATCCCCCGCATGCTGAGTGTTGGCCGGCCTGACGTGCACCAGTGTGACTCTGGATGGGTGCCGGTCTACACTGATGCCGAGAAAAATCTTGCTCTCATGTCTATCGGCTTCCTGCTGGAGGATCCTGATGAAGCGGTGGTGTGGAGGGGCCCTAAGAAAACAGGTGTGTATTTATAGACACATCATCCTAACTCAGCGCTCTGTGGAGTTTTTTTTTATTTTTTTTATTTTTTTTTTAACATGCCCTGTGTCTGTTGCTGTTGAATCACACAAACAAATCACCTTCCTTATCCTCCAGCTTTGATCGGCCAGTTTGTGTCAGATGTTGCGTGGGGGGAGCTGGACGTACTGCTGGTGGACACACCGCCCGGGACGTCTGATGAGCATTTAGCAGTGCTGGAGAACCTTAAAAAACACACCAAGGTGGATGGAGCCGTTTTGGTCACCACCCCTCAGGTACCCAGGAGTCTGGAGAAACCTCCCACAATGAGATAACATTGAAAATATGAATGCAGTGAACTCAGTCACAGTGCTCAGGACTGACCATCCATCCTATTCTTGCAATTGTATTGTATCTAATGTGTAATAACTATAAAGCTTTTTGCGTTATGGTTATAAACATTGAAAGCTATAAAATATTGGAATCCCTGAAGTCACACAAAGCTTTCTCTGGGTTT
Source organism: Nelusetta ayraudi (assembly GCF_046127955.1). Lineage (NCBI taxonomy): Eukaryota > Metazoa > Chordata > Actinopteri > Tetraodontiformes > Monacanthidae > Nelusetta > Nelusetta ayraudi. The sequence goes on along the minus strand of NW_027466092.1, from coordinate 11,758,179 downwards.
TTTTTTTTTTTTGCTTCCAGGCCGTATCTACAGGGGATGTAAGGCGAGAGATCACCTTTTGCAAGAAAACAGGGTTGAGGATCCTGGGCATCGTGGAGAACATGAGCGGATTCGTCTGTCCACACTGCTCTGTACGTACTTGTATACAGTGCTGCGAATTTAAGAGTGAAATTTTGTGAAACAAGCAGTTAATTTTAGCTAATAATTATGTGTTTTCAGGAGTGCAGCAATATATTCTCCAAAGGTGGCGGCGAGGAATTAGCCAAGCTGACTGGATCGACATTTCTGGGTAAGACTAATAGGATTCAAGTACATGCACTTCAACTGTGTGGCCACGAGGTGTCGTTTAACACTGCTACTGAATGTCCCTCTCGGTCTGGAGGTATGGATATATTAAGAAGGTCGGGAGGCGAACTCGCGTCACTGCCGCTAAAATGGTAGCTCGGGGCCTCGAAGCAGCTGTTGGACAGCCCAATCCGCGGCAGTCAATACTTCTGAATTTATCATTTAACACTGCTTCGATGTTAGCCAGATCATTGTGTGGTCATTACACCACTGTGGTGTAATGATGCAGATCATTTCAATTTCGACTGTGGGACAGCATGGATCCAGATGGCACTTCTGCTTAGTGCTGACCTCGAAACACTTTTAGAACATGTTTAACAGACTGTCTATATATTTTATGACATCGTTAATCAATTGCAGTAGAAGAATTAAATGGATGTTTAAAAAATTATATTTAAGTTCTACAAATAATAAGTTTACTTGACTGAATAGGAATATTCTATTGTATTCCTGCACTGACCCGTGAACCTGTTTTTTTCCGTCAGTTTGGTACCTCCTGCAACTGTGCACAAATTACAGGTTGCTTTAAATCCTTAAATTGTTGGTAACTGGCCAGCGGTCAATGATGAAGCTCTCTTAGTTCAAACACACACATAAAAATTGATGATGTAGGAATTATTTGACAACAAAACACTGATTCTGTCCAGCAGTAATCAGCAATTAGTCAGACCTGGTAATAGTGGTGTATTTTATGTTTATGTATATATATATATATATATATATATATATATATATATATATTTTTTTTTTTTTTTTAATTTATTTATTTATTTATTTTTTAATCATTACTTTATTAATGTTAGCATAACTAAAGTTACCCTCTTGATTTCAGGTTCTGTTCCTTTGGATCCCCAGCTGAGCACCAGCATAGAGGAGGGCAAGAACTTCATGCAGTCGTTTCCTGACAGCGCCACCTTCAGCGCCATTAGCAGTATTTGTAAGACTCTGTTAAACAGCCTCCAGAGCGATTAAGCCACCTGTGCTCGGAGATCAGTCCATGATTGTTACTCAGTGAGCAGATGTATTGTTTTGAATACTTGATATATTTGAATAGGTTTTATATACAAGATCATGTCAATAATAACTAAAAGCGTCCATAAAGCCATGTTCCTTGTAAAATAAAAGAACCACTTGCAATGTACATTGGTAAGCGAGTCAGATCTAAGTTGGAATTGTCTTTAATTCGATTGTGATACACTTTGGCACATCAGTTAAACTTCAATAACCAGTGGTGATACAGGGATTTCGATGGGCACTTGGTAAATGATTGGGCAGCAGGTCCAGTTTCAGAAAACGAAACTCCAGATCAAAAAAAAGAAAAGATAAACTCGACCTGAAATCAGGCCAATGTTCAACTCTACTGAACTGCCTCATGCTACTGTGTTTTGGTCTGCAGTCAGTTTTTTGTTATGTACCTATACAACACTAATCTACCTCAGATCTGGATTCTGACTTCTGAAACCAGCATTGCTCTTCAGCTTCATATCCACACACCCACTAAGACAGTGAAACCATGCAGGAGCCTTGAGATGGGTGGGATGTGGTGGTGAAGGGGAGGAGGTACAGCTACAGGTGAGAGGAGGCGGGTGAAGAGAGGAGATGACGGTTGGAAATTACACTTGTGAAACCCGCCACGGGGCACACACACCTTTAATGCAAACAGCAGTACTACAGGAAAACACTGAAAATTTGAGAATGTTTCGGTCATGATCAGAGTACAGCTACACACACACACACAACACTCCCACTTCACTGGCAACATACGAAAGGCAACCTTTATGATCAAAGAATTACATCCAGAGGAATTCCATCCACTTATCACAATGACCCCACAGTGCATTGAATCTATATAGATATTTATATCTGTATATTATATATATATATATATATGTGTATATCTTAAGGAAGGTTTAAGACTTATTATATAGTTCACTGACCATTATTTATAAATTTAAAAAAAATCAGTGGAAAGAAGGCCATTCTGTTAATATACATATCTTTACAAATAGATCCTAAAGATTAATGCAGAAATTGTGTCGACTTCTGCCTTGATATCGCAGAAGAAAAGAAGCCATGTGGGCCCTTAGGTCGGTTCTGTGAGGCTAGAGGCTCAGCAGCCGGCCTGCAGTAAGTGGAGGGATTAAAGGAATCATCATACAACTTCTTGGAACACGCGCGCGCGCGCGCACACACACACACACACACACACACTTTCGCACACACACAAAGGACAGATGAATCACTACGTTGCGCATTTACAAGTTGACTATCAAATTGACACGACTGTACACATTGTTGAGATTAGACCTTTTTTTTTATATGTTGTTTAATAATTCCCCCCCAACGTCAATTCTTTCATCTCCAGTGGCAGAATTTTTTTTTTTTTTTTTTTTTTTTACAATTAATTTCCCCCCATTTTACACTTTTTTTCCTCCAGCAGCAAAATAAAGGACAGATCTTTTCGTAGAGATTATTTTGTAGGGGAGGGGGATTTGGCACGCAGGTTTTGTTTTATTTTGTGGACAGGATGAGGGCGACGATGAGCCCGTAGAGACCCAGGACCTCAGCGAAAATCAAGATGAGGATCATGCCCACGAAAAGCCTGGGCTGCTGAGCCGAGCCTCTCACGCCCGCGTCGCCCACGATGCCGATGGCGAAGCCGGCTGCCAGTCCACTGAGGCCCACGCTCAACCCGGCGCCCAGGTACAGGAAACTCCTGGACATGCAGGGAGACACGGCTGATCAGCACGAGGGACTTCTGACACACACCAGGTCATGTTTGACAATTTGAAAACAAGGAACAAAATATGAAGGGGAAAAAAAAACAGGAAATTGACATTTATAAAAACTTATGCAGCTCTAAAATCATCACACGACTGCGCTGTAACTACTGGTAACTGTACGACTTAAACTGCTGAAGAATGTCTATGTAATGATAATCCCAACACTGTACAGAAATGCAGTGCCATTGATATCCAGGGGAAAATTGAAGGATTTGAGGCTGTGGGTAATGATGGTTCATTACGCTTGTTGCTGCAGAGATTGCAGCCTTTGTTGAGGCGGCGGTGCCTGGACGACTATCAAGGTTAGCAGCTGTTGCCGTTCAACAGCCTTGTTAATGAGACTCGGATTTATTATCAGCTCTTATGCCTTTGTCTCCAGTGCTTAAATGAGCCTTTACCACTTCAATAAAATAATTTTTTTTAAAAACGGGGTAAAAACAAAATAAGAAGTGAGAAAATGTAGAGGTGACACGTGGTGAGCAGCACTTACTTGTGGAGTTCAAGATTTGCTACAATGTTGTTGGCAATCAGCACTGCCACGACCAGGCCGTAGATGGCGATGATACCCGCCATGACGACGGGGATGATGGACCTCATGATGAGCTCCGGCCTCATGACAGACATGGCGGCGATCCCCGTGCCGCTCTTGGCTGTGCCGTAGGCTGCTCCCAAGGCTGGTGAGAAAACACGAGCGGAGAGCTTTATTTAAACACACGGATGACAAACCTCCGTGCCAGGTGGGAGCGCATGAGTTCGTGCACCGTCTCCGAGAGGCGTTTCGTTAGGGCCGCTAAGAGCAGAGGAAAGCAGCGCTGTGGATGACACAGCACCGAGCCGCTGTGTCATCCACAGCAAGGTGAGAGGAGTCGATAAGCAGGAGTTTGAGGAAGAAGCTCAATCTTAACACTTGTTGCAGGGACTGTTGAGTTGATAGGGACTCGCACTGCACGCTGACGCGGACGGTTATTTTCTAAAACAATGGTAACAAAACAAAGAGGAGTGAAGGGAAGCACTGGTGAACAAGGTTCACCTTTGCTGTTCAAACAAAGAGCAATATGAGAGCAGAGCTGCTCTTCTGCAGCCAAGCAGCAGTAACAGTGTTTGTCTAAAACAACGAGTTCCTTTTTTGGACTGGGGCCATTATTTATGACTGAATACATTTACCAAGAGTGTTTATTTTAAATAATGAATTCATGCTGCCGATTCAAAATTTAGTTTCCAATTTATTTGTTGCGCAACATTCCAGTCATCAAGGAAATACTAGCAAGGCAGCGTGCAAGATTTAATTTCATTAAAATAAAGTGCATCCTCCATTGATGCACTTGTCACTTAATTCAGCTGTTCACACTTTCTTCTGAACACCAAGCATAACATTTTTTCGACTGACTTGAAGGCTGAACATTTTCTTGGGATTAATAATAAATATATTTTTTTTCCTCCAACACAACAACCAACTCAACTATGTTGATGTACAGGAGTACAGAAGGAACTCAGTGGCAGCTACACTGAATATTATTTGGCTGTAAACCGGAGCAGTTGTAAACTTGCTGAAAAAGAAGAAACCCCACTGAAACCGAATGAATGGAGCAGCCATGATGTAACTGTTGCAAGTTTCTGTTCCTCTCAAAAGTCCAACGTGGCTTCACTTGGGTTTTTCTGTAGATGTCACAAGGACAACGACAGATTCTAGAGCTGAATTACAGAATGAGTCAAATGACCAGCCACAAAGCTGCTCTATCACTTCCTCCGGTTGCCTATAGGTCTGTGATTTCAGAGCCGTCGCCGCTAACCAGCTCCATAGAAGATTATTATTGTTATTATTTTTATTATCTGAGGGGCAAGGGGGCCGTTGATATCTGATCTGCAAACAGCACCAGTGCTGGGTGGTTGAGTGAGGCAGCAGCAGCTGCTGGCTCCTCCCCTCCACACCAGTGTGTGGTAACCGTCACTGTCATGTTGCACGCACAATTAACCAAAAATATTTGCCACCTAAATCACACAAACACACAGCCAGTGCGGGATGTTGCAGGGTTAATGAGAGAAAAATCAAGTTCAGCTCTACAATATGATTCTGTCCTATAGTTAGATCAGCTGCTGCTGCCTGTTGACAGCCAAGTGTCCAGTAAAGAGTTTCAGACGACGCACAACACACTTTTCCTTAAGTCAACGCCAATAACCCGTTTACACGCCCATTTAACGTTTACGCAGGAAAAAGAGGAAGGAAATCCTTCAAGGAATCAGGCAACCAGTACTACTGCGAGTCCACAAATGATACACACATGAACTCTTGACAACAAAGGTTTGTCAAGGGACATTCATTCATTGTTGGCAAAGCAGGTTAGACAACAATCTCAACACTTTGGCTCTTGTCAGGTGCATATTTATGTCCACCTGCTTTGGATGAATGCAGGTTTCTTTTTTTACATGGATTTTACAAGGATGAGTTTCCTCACACATCATATTGGCTGGACAGTTTAAACGCAGTCTGAGACACTTGTCCCTTTGTTTCCTCATGTATTGGGTTCATTGTCAGGGCCTGGAGATACTCTAGATCAGGGGTCTCCAAACTTTTTTTTGCAATGGGCCACATGACGGAACTGCATCATGGCCACGGTTCGTTGACTGGGGGCGGGAGCACACTATCGCGCTACGCTAACGTGTCGGCAAAGTTACTATGCGGGGGGTTATGACAGCCTTCACGCGGGCCGGACAGAGACACACAGAGCGAGCCGGATGTGGCCCGCGGGCCGTAGTTTGGGGACCCCTGCTCTAGATTGTCATTGCTTGAAGATGCAGCAGCAGCTCCTGCTGACATAGGCCAACCTTTAAATGCGCACATGGCAGTGAGCCATGTGTCAATCGCTTATGGATGGCTCTAACACGGGGTGAGGCAGTTCTTCTCATTCACAGAGATGTGTTCAGATAACTGGGCAACATTTTCACACCTGGCTAAACAGAACTTTTCTGGTATTCTATACAGAAGTCTGTTATTAAAATGAAATAGCTGGTTTATGGCCACATCAAGCAGGCCAATTAACCTTCATGAGGGGTTTAAGGTCTAAAGTAAGAAAGATAGTGAACACATTATAGATACACAACATTTGAAACTCCAGAAAACCTAAAGGAACACTGTTCTTGATTAATAAGTAACATAGCGTGTGAGCGTGGCCTGACTGAGGTGTGCCATCCACACCAGGAAAGGTTAGTGATCACCACTGTGTAAACAGCTGAACACCAAGACCTCCAGCTGTGTCCGCAAGGAAACAGATAGTACTGCGTAATATCTGAGTACAGGGCTATAAAGGCAGAATAACAGGGGTTTGGGTTCATGACATGATTATGTTTTTTATCCATGTTATAAAATTCATGTTTTGTAAAATGGAGCAAGCAAAAGAAGGGGGATTCCCTCATTCGTTGGAGACTCAAATGTTAGGACTCTGTGGTTATGAATCAGATTTGCTGGTGAGAAGCTTTGGCAGACATGGAACCTCAAGGTTTTAATCCTAATCCTTTTCGTTTTAGATGAAGAGCTTCTCCCTCGTCCTCTGCTGGCAAAATATTTCAAATGTGGGATGCCGTTGTGACGTCTGGCTATGTCAGAACCAGAGACTGCTTCATGAGGGAGAATCTCGCATGCACTGAACTTCACTGCATCATGAGCAAGAACTGGTTTTAAGTAGAGTTGGAAAGAAATATTGAGTTATCAACTCATTACTATTTTGTGGTTGTTGTTTGCCTGCTTCTGGAATTAAGGAGGAATTGTTGTTGGGATAGGCTCCAGCAGACCCCCGTAACCCTGAATTGGAATAAGCGGGTATAGAAGATGGATGGATGGATGTTGTTAAGACATTTTCTACTATTCTTTCTAAAATTATAATAGGCAAAAATAATCTAAACTTCAGTAAATAATCAGATAAAGCAATAAAATAATAATCATTAGCTACAGCTCCAGTTTAAAGAAATTGTAATAAACATGCACATGTGTGTGCAAACAACAGTTAGGAAAAATAAATGTAGCCCAATGTGTGAAAGTGCTCCTGAAAGTATAGTGAAATCCACATACCAGTGGGTTGAGAGTGCAAGCATCATGTGATGACTTAGCACGAGCATTGGAAGGTTGCCATTTATGAACAGAAGCACATTCCCAAGAAGGCTAAAAACTGTTGAGCATTATCTTAAATGTATATGTGACAAATTCTGCTGTCACTCTGTAAGTTGTGCTTTTGTCCATTGAACTAATTATTGTCCGTTTTGGTGAACATCAATTGAATCCCAGGGAAAGTTTAGCAAGCATGCTAAATATAAAAACAGAAGAAAAATTCTGTACTAGCAACTGACTCTGGTGTTTTTCTAACAGACATAAAAAGAGATAGATTGCTGGTCAGGATGTAATAACATGGGTGTGGCAAATCAAAAGAATACAGCTTTAATGCTATGAGATGGGGGAAGGGGGGCCTACATGGTATCTTGTGATTGTCACTGGTTCCAGAGTAGGCATCCTCAATAAAGCCATTATGATATCACCAGATAACAAAGAGAAAAAAATAAATAAAACACTGCCAGGGTGAACTACTCACAGCTATCAAGGTATTCTCCCCAGATAAACATACTGTCGGAGTGATCAGATTACAGCCATTTAAATGTCTATAAGCAGCACGTTTTTAAACTATAAACAAACAAAACTAAGTCCACGTATTGTTTTGCAGTTGCCAGGTGTGCATCGATGTGGTTAGTTGCACTGCTAACAAATAAAGTTACTGAGCAGGCAGAGAAGTAAGTCTGGCTGGTCTTAGAGGGCTCCTTTAAGGAAAACACTGACAACCTGCACTGTAAACAATGCAATAAAATAGAAGAAAAACTCTACCACAGGACTACCTGAACAAATAAATATCACTGACCGACAAATTATTTACAGCAACTACAGCCATTTAAACCGTGTATGCTGTATTAATTATCTATAAAAACGCTGATTATTATTTTTTTAATGACTCTTCCGAGGTACTTACCTTAAGTTTAGGACTGAATCATGAATTATCTGTTTATCTCAGTAGTGGCACATCACGTCTTCATGCCAGTATGATCCCCTCTCTCTACATGAGCCAGTGGAGAATTGGCTTGCTTTTTTGATGATGACGGCAGACAGTAGAGGATTTTTTTGCTTTTTGTTGTTGTTGGGTTTTTTTTTTTTTAACTGAAATTAGAAGTCAATAACGAATTACTTTAAATACAATCTAAAAAAACTATATTGTTTTTTTTTTTTTAACAGAACATTTAATCTATCCTTATAAATCCCTACGTTTCTACATTTTAAATAGTCTTCAAGTATTTAGAATAAATACTTGAAGACTAGACTAGTAGTAGTAGTAGTAGTAGTAGAAGACAAGTATTAAGAATAAAAAAAAAAATCAAATCAATATTCATCAAGCTAAAAAGGGGCCAAAGCCCTATGTGATGGGATCAAGCGGTCACTAATTGGTTAGCCATTGGATCTGGACGAGTCATTCCAAACATGGAAGCTCTTAAAAGAATATAATGCTAGAATAATTTATGATATTGGATCGAGAAGGGCAAATAAAACATAAATACATAGTTATAGACCTTTTTTTTTTTTTTTTTTTTAAAGTGTCAATGTTTACCCTCTTTCATTGCTAAGTTATTTCTAAACAACCATACACACACATCAACACTGCTCTAAGATATTTGTTGATTCTGTCTAAACCTAGAAACAGGAAGCAGTTTTATTAGCTCACTTAATGTATTTACATACGAAAAACGTCTAAAGATCAAGGAGTTTGAGATACATTTCTCGAGTCAGAAGTCTCATCATGTGATAATCATGTGACCTTGTGTCATTCCTTTAAGCAATGAGGAAGTAAAACCGCTGATAGTGGCTTATAGCAGTCATTTTTAAATGGAAAGAACAACGTTTTTGTTGCAGTTTATAACAATGTACATGCAACATAAAACATATTTTGGCAAATTGTAAAACTGGCGTTCTTTTCGCCAAATCTTACTCGTTGACAAAAAAAAAATCGTTTGGGGAAGAGCAGGTTTCACCTACAGCTATCAATACAGTGAAATCTATTAGCTCAGACTTCTAATTTCTGTATATGTACCAAATTTCTAAGAGAAAGCCAACTATCTTCCTGACGCTAAAATTTAGCGGTAGTGACAATCTTGGAAGAGCCACTTCCAACACGACTTGTACTCATTTGATTAAAAAATGTATACATTTTTTGCGACATACGCGACTACCAAACACTCGACGCGCTTCATGTTAAAATTCGGGAAATGCAGTGGCCATTCAGGTAAAGCCACAGCACAGCGCTACCAAAGCGAAACAAGCTAACGTCAGAGCTAACGTGTATTCGTCATCAGCTAGCAGACTACCGTGTGATGTCTGTGTCTGGAAGAAGACGGGCCTGTTGCGAAAGCTATATTAACCATCACAAACTATAATGAGTTCTGCATTGTAAAGAAAAAGTGGCGACTGCCCGGGTAGACCAGCGAGCTGATAAGCGTTAAAGAAATGACAGCTCGACATTAGCATTTCGACGTCAACTTTCGCGAGCCGAGCGGGGGAATTCTACCGTGCGAGCTTCGGGGGAGCCTCAACGGCTTTTCATTCGTGACTCCTGGGCAAATGTGGCGGACATAACAACAAATACAGACAACAAACAACGCGAATATATACAGTGACAAATGAGAGATAATTACCGCTGAACACCATCGCCGAGGAGGCACCCATCACTGCGAAAAACGGAGAGTAGTCGGGGCCTGACATTCTGTCTCACGCGTACAATATTTCTTTCTTTAAAAAAAAAAAAAAAAAAATCTATATATATATATATATATGAATGTATATAAATTGAATGTACAAAACAAGACGTTGCGGTCGACTAAAAAAATTGGCACTTTTCAAACAAAAAAAAACTACTGAAGGCCACAGGAGAGCTAGAGGCGTTACAGAAAGGAACGGTCAAGCCACCTAACTAGTAGTGTGTGTACGAAGCTAGTCACGACTCTTGTGATAAATACCCGGCGCAGTAGTACAAAATGGCGAAGTGGAACGTATCACCTGACTGGCCGGACTAAGAAAACCTATCACGCACAGGGTGTGGGGTGCGCACTGCAACAAAGTTGAAGCCGGCGAAATACAGTGAGATAATTCAAATTTATCCAACAGAATTTACGGTTGTAAGTTATGTATGTATTTTCTTTTTTTTAAAAATCACTTGAAGAAATTGTGAACGTTTTCTTTTTTTGAGAGAGAGAGTCACCCCTATGAGACCTCCAGTTGGTGTGGTCCGCTGCAGGGTTTCCCTTTGATAACTTCACCCTTCGAGAGAGGATGAGATGATGGGAAAGGTTATGATGCCACTTATTATATATATCTATATATATATATATATATATATATATATATATATATATATATATATATATATATATATATATATATATATATATATATAGATATATAGATATATAGATATATAGATATGTATATATCTATCCAATCATATATATATATATATAATATATATATATATATATATATTTTTTTTTTACATTCATACTACAATAACATCGCTGAATGCAAAATGTTATGAGTGTCCATTCCCATCTTCTCCAATCACCTCCCACCCCTACCCCCAATGGAAGCCCACTATTGATTCACATCTCTCCCATGTGACCTTATGTTGAACCACATTTCAGAATTCTGCACCGGGACTCTAGCATGTGGCAGAGGGATGTTGGCAGTCAGCTGTGGTATGCAGCAGCGTGGAGCATGGGGGTGGGGATGAGCACCCACACACACACACGGTACTGTACAGTATATCCTCCAGCAAGAGCGATACATAAAGAGGAGAATTCCAAGGAGCGAGGAAGCCAGTGAAAATGCCATTGAATTGTCAATGCATTTGTGTGTGTGTGTGTGTGTGTGTGTGTGTGTGTGTGTGTGTGTGTGTGTGTGTGTGTGTGTGACAGTCATTGCAGTCCCCATGTCTCCTCCTTCTCGTCCTCCTCTTTCTCCATCCATCCAGCCACACTCTCTCTGCCTTGCATCAGACTTGTGTAGTCAGCACTAGAGGGGGACCCCTCCCCCTCAATGCACTCAAGGGTTCCTTCGCTCGTGATGCAGTTTGTACGTCAGCCACGCAGGCCTGTTTCCTTTCAGACAAATTAGATGGCACTTTATTAATCCATTTGTTGGTGACTTGGATTTTTGGTTTAGTTTTTCCATTTCATTTTATTTTAATTTATTTGTTTGTTTGTTTTACAAAAAAAAATCCCCAATTGATGGCTCATTCTGATGTCTCTGATGTCATGTTGCCAATAAGCACAAACGCGACCGCCCGTGTATCAAGTTTGTAGCAGTCCAGCTGAGTGTTCTGCTGGCAGTGATCGTTGATTGTGTTAAACGTCAGACGAAGAGAGCTCGCCACAATCTTGGAATGAACACTTGAGGCGCAGTAAGAGGAAGGGAAACGGGGAACTGTGAAGAATTTTCACAAGATCATGATTCAACGAAGACACTAGTCGGGATATAAAATTTTCATGCATTTTCTATATTTTTCAGTATATGAAGAGGGTGCAAGACTAAGAGACAAGGTCATGTAATTTGGAAGCCAGCGGGTTACGCTACTTTTGAGTGTTAGTACATTTATTTCACACAATGACTGCTTTCAGCTTAGTTCTTTTATTCTGAAACTTGACAGTTAATGACCGAAGAACTCAATGATTTACTGTCAAAATGAGAGGGAGAAACATGAAAGGTGTAATTTAGCATTTTCTAAAAAATCTTCACCTTTTTGCTCATCACTGCAGCAGTTTACTTCAGCTATATTGTATATACTCTTATCTTATTTGAATTTCCTAATAACAGCATCATTGTTTCAATAACGGCAGGTGATTCAGCACATCCTGTCTGCTCCCAAATCCCTTGGTCGTAAGTGTGTAGGGTGGGGTGAAGAGGGGGTCGGTCAAGAAGAGCGGCTAGGCTGTTCTTCCATCTCTGTGTTGCCTTCGACACTTGAGTACATTACTTCTCGGGCTAGAGAGTACAATGTTCAGAAGATGTGCCAGACCAGACCAACGCCCAAAGGAGATGCTAAACATAGAAGCGCTTGCGCGATTAACAGACTCCAAACACTCTCAATAAACAGTGCAGCTTTGGCAGCATGGCTTCAATGTCACTTAATGCAAAGGGGACAATGATACATTCTTCCAAGTGCATTAGCTCATAGCGCACCAAATCAATATTAAACACTCCTTTAGTATTGCTTTTTTAAAAGGTGAGAGCACCATCAACTGATTCGTACTTAAAGACAAATGCCTGAGGAGACCCACCGGGATGGTACAGTATAAAAACACAGACATGTTTTTTACGGAAAGTTACCAATCTTCGTTTTTGTTCAATTTCATGCATCTATATTTCATAAAAGCAGATTTATACAGTGGCACTCTGCATGCACAGTAGCCCAGGACATGGATCAGCTTGGAGTTTCTCCCCTGATATTAAAGCTTGTAAAGGAATCAGACTTTTCACAAAGGAAACAAACTTTTCAGATACAACTCTGACTCACGTCTGTCAAACATTTTCCAGTCATGCACTTTAAAGTCAGCTTCCACATCCAGTAAGAGGAATCTGACAGACAGGCATAAAATAGGTCATATACATATACGAAAAAGTGTGTGTGTAAATTAGCAGTCACTTTAAGTGTTTTTTTTTTTTTTAAAGTAATTCCTGTATAATGTGCAAGTTTACTGTGATTCAAACTGAGTGCTTCCGTATCACTATACCGGCATACTACCAGTCTCCAGGACTAGAGCTCTATGTAAAAAACACGGGGATTAGGGAGTTCCATTCATGGTCAGCTGACTTTTAAAAAGGCATCTGGCGTGACTGTGACAGTCTCAGGACTCTCTGCTTGGACAAAGATGACGTGGAGGACGGAAAAAAAGGACAAGACAGACGAGAGAACTAAAAGCATGATTCTGTATTTTCATTTATATTTTCAGTTAATCCACTTATTGTTCGCTAGGGCACAACTGACCAGACAGAGAAGGACAAACAACCTGACAGCACGTCACCAACAGGGCATCACTTTGGACATTGGCTGTTAATCTCAATATTGATAAAAGGACGGAAATTACATGAAGTGGAGAGACAAAAATAGAGATGATTTGTAAACCAAACACTGTTTCTCTTTTTAGTGGTTTGACCGTGTTTTTCCTTACACATGTACGTACACTCACTCACTATATAGAGAAGAAAATGCCACTCCTTTTAAAGGGAAGCTTTTGACATATGGTGCAAAAATGGCAAAGACTCAAAGTTCACCAGGGATACTCACAAACACAACCACATTCACTTCATTGAGCAGAAATCGCACACAGCAAATCCATGATAGGTGGGAAACATTTACAGGCTTTGACCTGATAAACTTGGTACAACCTCACCCCATTTTAATCCAACCATGAGAACATTTATATACACATACCACCCAATTTACTCGTGTCTCACAACATATGATCACAAACCTCAATTCACAACAGGATTGTTCCCCCCCACACATTAGCAATACAGAGACTGCAAATTTGGCAGATTTGTCGAAAAGACAAAACTGAAAACAAACAAACCAAAAAAAAAACTCACTGAGAAATGATTTACATTCAGTACTATAAAGATTTCAGCACAGAATGAATATGTCACAGCCAACATGGGAGGGTTGGGGGCACTGAACCTATAATCACCTTAATCGTCAGTTGATCCTGTAGTTCTTAGTATTGCCTTACACATTACACAACACAAACATTTCAATATTGCATATTTTTTTCCTCCACTTAAAGACATTTTTGATCAACTGCATCAATAAATTAAGAAGTTAAGCATACATTAACTTGAAGGACGGCTGTAGTTCAGATTGCATACCGTAGGTCCATGTCATTTTTTTTTTTTTTGTGGAACTACTGTACGCAGCCAACATTATGAGGACATGGAGTCCTGGAAGCCCCACGACTCCAGCAGTGAAACCTGGAAGCTCTCAGCACACAGCGGTGGGTTGTCAAAGGTGGCACACCTGCCTGTGCGCCCATGGTTGAGCTCCGAGTCGATGTAGAGAGCGTTTCCTTCACCTCCCCCTGCACAAACACGTGTACATACAATTATACATCGAGTAGTCACGGCTACCGGAGACCATGTCACAACATGAGAAATTGCCACAGTAACGCTTTACAATCATTACTATGAGCCACTCACCCACTATGATGGAGTCAAAGTTGCCAGCCATGAACATGGAGGTGTTCTTGGACGTGAGGTTGAAGTGGCGGGCCGAGAGGAAGGGCGACAGCTCTCCCACTGCCTTGTCCGGCTGCTGCAGGTTGAGGCTGTCTGAGTTTTGGTCCTCAGTGGAGGCCGTCTGCTCCTGGTCCTTGACGGAGGAGGCCAACTCAGGGTGGCGGATCACCACCCACTCATAGCGCTCCATCTCTGGCTTCAGCTGTTGAGGAGGTGGGAGAATGGGAAAAGGAAAAAAAAAAAAGGCCTTCATCAACAACAGAAATAAACAGAGCAGAGTAATTTGATATTTTGGATGGGTTAAAGCAGGGGTGTCAAACTCAAATACACAGTGGAGCAAAATGTAAAACTTGTTCCAACGTTGATGTGAAATGGAAAACTTGAATATGGAACAAGCAAAACTTAATACTATACAACAAATAACTTTGACTTTCAAATAAAAAAAACTCAACAAAATAAATAAAATGTAAATACATTTTGTACGACTCTTTCATTTCAACAGTACCTTTTTCCACCGGCTAATAATACATTTAAAAATAAAACAACAATAAGCCAATTAAGGCATAATAACATCCTCCACGGAAAGTCCTGTGCTGATTGAGCAGAGCATTCTGGGATTTGTAGTATTTGCAGTACATGAGCTATATAATACTGGCGGGCCAGCTCTAGTAGTGATTTTGTATTGGCTCACAGGCCAACTATAATGACACTGTGAGCCAAATCTGGCCCGCGCATCAGAGTTTGACACCTATGGGTTAAAGTGTCCATGTGTCAAAATAAAAGTGTTCAACTGAATTTTAGCATTCCAAATTCTAGGATAGGAACTCCATGGAACTTGCAGGACGTGCCTCTTTGGTGCTGTTTGCCTGTGTCAGAGGTGTGACTCCCTGAACACACAGCTGCAGGGGGGAGCCACTCATACTGACAGGACAATCTAAGTGTAATACAGCATTTGGGCTGTTTTCTTTTGTGCTTCCCGTGACTTTCGCTCTGAAACTGAAATGCTCACACCTGTTCAGTATCTCATCAGATGTAAAATACAGTTGTCCAAAAACATTAGAATATATGTTCATCATCTTCTGGTCGGAAATATACACAATTAAGCTATTGTAACAGAAAAACACATTTTTTTGGCATCACTCCTCAAGTCCCAGCTGGCTTTTTTTCAGTTGAATTAATGGATCAGTAAAAAGAATGTTTAATAGAACAATGCATTCGAAGAATGGGCAAAATTGACCGTGCAGCATCAAAAATAATAGCTGACACTTCATTCGCTGCTCTTTTAAAGAGCAATGCATGTCTGCAAGTGAGGTCTTTTTTATAACCGATAAGCAATGAGGAAGTAATTGAAATAATCAAAAATAAATGAACAAAACTTCCGAGAGGAATTTCCCACTTCCTTCTGAAGACATCAATAGATTAGATTGCAGGTGTTTCCTACCTTGTGTGTGTATATTCGTGTGTGACAGTGTTCTCTGCAGTGCAGGTTCAGACAAGCCACAGCGTTGTGTCATCCACAAGTAATCAAAAATTAATGCAGAGCTCAATGCAGTGTGACTGTTGTACCACTTCTAGCCCAGATCTTACAGATACATCTATTAAAAAAAATCTCTGTATGACGACAAGGAAGGAGGACAAAAATAAGTTGCAACTGACATGTTGTCGCTATGGCAGATGGTCAGCAGTCGCGCAGCCTTTCAAAAGACCCTGACACGGAGGGGCCATGCACGCTAAAACCGTTAAAGCATGCGCCATCTAGTGGTCATATTATGATACTGCTGAAAATGGACAAAATCTATTTGGCTTGTTTCATTTGTCCACTAGCTAACAGAAAAGATGACAGTGTTGTACCAACCCTAAAAACGAAGCACTCCCCAGTGCCAAAGAAGCTCAGTTTGTTGCCTCCTCTCTTCCGTTCCTCCCAGTCTGTGGACAGGAAAGCCCCACACACCTGAGGAGGGAAATAAGTGAACATAGTTCACATCTTGCAGCACTAGACTATAAATCACCAGCTAAAGAGCAACTCTGCACTTCTACTGTGCAAAGTTCAAAAAACAAAAACGCTTTAGTCGATTGACTTCATTATCAACTCTTAAAATTCTACCTTATCCAACACCAATATATTTCATATTTCACAGGATTAGAATGAATATTCAAATTAACAACAATAAATTAATATTATTAATTAATTAATTAACCATGATGTCATGGGTTATTGTATTCTAAACTTCTCTCCTGTGGTTCGGAAGCATTAGCGAGGTTTCTAATTGAATGCGTGTTGCTTACGTCACCATCTGTGGTCCTGATGAGGAGCAGAGTGGGTTCATAGCCTTCACAATGCGAGTAGAACCTGCGAGAAAATGGAAAAATGACACAGCTCAGTCTAACAACACAACACACAGCCGCTACCTGCAAAACATTCAATTGATTGTGCATTAAAAGACTCACGGCACACTTACTAATGGCTAGATATAGCTAATGACCTTAGTGGCTTAAGGTTCGGGTAACGTTGCGTATTTGCCAGGTTAGCCACTGTTCTCAGAAACGGTGAGGAGTCAAGTAACAGGGAGTAAAGGTGCGACACAGTCATGTCATGTGTCCGTTTTTGTGGCATCGTCCAAGTCTCATGATGTCACAATGTGAACCGAACAATGAAGACGACTGTCTCAATACAATTACCATTGAACCAGGACATTGGTCTGTTCATGGATCAATCAATCATCACAGCATGTTTAGCAAAGGTCAGATTAGGTTCACTTGTAAAAGTTGTTGCGCATTTTCGGTTGCATTCTGAAATTAAAGCCAGATATCCATAACTTTTTGTGAGTAGTGTTTGTTCAGACCTGCTGCTGTGCGGCGACATGCAGCAGACATCCAGTGGAGGGGTTCTTAATACATGAGGCATAACAATCCAAAAACTTTCACTGAAATCCAATTCATTACCCAATTCTACAGTTCCTCAGAAACATAAGCACAGCAGTATGAAAACCTTTTTTTTCTTCTTCTAATTTCTAGGAAAATGCATTCGTCTTGCCTGTTGTTTCTGTCAGCTGTATACAAAACCCAGGAGAAGAACAGATCTGGAAAAGCAGAATACCTGTTTAGGCTGCAGCCGTGGGTGGCGGTGGTGAAGAGGAGCTGCGGTTGGCACAAAGCAAAGCGCTCAGGGATCCATGACCAGATATCCTTCATCTCCCTCGCACTGACGATCTCAGAGGAGAAGGTGTCAGGGTTGAGGGCCAGCTGGACGTTTCGCCTGGAGACAGCACAGTAAAGAACACATGAAGAGGGGAAAAACTGATTAACAAGCTGAACAGAGCATCTTTTTTTTTATCAACAGTGACTGACATGAATGTAATGACACAGTATATGAGAATGTAAGGATGCAGATGTAGAAGAGAGAAGAAATGAACCCACCTAGGTCTATGAAATGAGGAAAACACAGGAGTGAAGGTGAAGAACATGTGGATGAAAGCAACATGGCAGAGACAGAATACAAAGAGAGCATTTTGTGAGAAGAGAAAGGAGGAGCAACTTCAATCACACCAGGGAGTTGAACAATGAAACAGAAAACAGAACAAAACAGAAAAATCATTTGAAAATGAACCTGCTTTGTGATGTACAGGGGTTGACAACTTTAATGTCTTAATGCAGCCTTGATTATGTCGCCAATGTGAAAAGCATTTCAGTATTGATGAGATGCTACTTGTGTCATATTTGCTTGTCTGGCAAATAGAAGCAACGAGTAATAATGATACTACTCCAACCACTACTACGACTACTGCTAATACTATACCTCTTCTGTTTGACCGTTATTCCTTTCTGCTGCAGGGACTTTTCGTTTGTGAGCTGCAGCAGCGTGATCTCCTTGCGGCTGAACAGCCGGAGGGAGAAGGCTTTCTCCAGCAGCTTGTCAGGGCTGACGGTGGAGGCGATGCCCCTGACGAAGGCCTGAATGTCTGCCTTGACGTTCTGTGAATCTTGCTGCTGCTGGTTGCTCAGGCCACCCTGGGCCCCCGCCTTGTGTTTGCGGTAGAACTTGAGCAGGGCGATGGCGATGCGGAACAGGATCTTGTAGCCCTCCACCAGGTACACGTCCAGCACCCTGACCATGTGGCTGAACGGCAGGTCTCCCAGCACCCAGTGCTGCCAGCCAGAGTAAACCTCCAGCACATCCTGGGCACTGGCGACGATCAGTTTGTGGGCGTTGACGCAGTACTTGTTGGCCAGGTCGCCAAAGGTCATGCAGCTGGACTCGTAGGCCAGGAAGGTCTGGTCCAGCAGCCGCTTTCCTGGCTCGTTGCAGGCCAGCATACGGCTGACGTGCTCGAAACACTGGGCCTCGTCTTTGCTGAAGTGCAGCAGCAGCGAGGTGACGGCGGGCAGCGACGGGCAGTGGGAGATGTCCGGGAACTGTCCGGCCACGCAGCTGATGATCTGATGCGCCGAGGCCACAGACTCGGCTTTCAGGCAGTACTGCGGCACGGGATTCCCGTCCACAAAGTCAGGCAGCGGGATGTGGGAGGACGGCTTCTTGGTGGCCACATTTCCCATGATGTCACGGTACACCTCCGCATCTGGCGTGACTGTACGACAGGGAATGGCTTTGATGAGCTGCTGGTAGACCTGCGCACGCAGTTTGTGGTTTTTGGCCCAGTATCCCTGCCGAGCCATCTGTTTGAACTCTTTCAGTTCTTTACAGTCGACCTTGGTGGGCCCACTGCTCTTAGCCAGATCTCCCATCTGGTTCCAGTCCACGAAGCTGCCATATTCTTCATCAGCCATGCTGCTGGAAACTTGTTCCACGCCCTCAGTGTGATGGGTTGAGGAAAAATTGCTGGATGTTACTGGCCTCCTACTTGTTCAGTGTTGCCCATCATGCTTACTGGAAGAGACAGCGTGGGGGAAAAAAAGACAAAGGTCAATAATCAAACCCAACAACAAATGTATGCAAAAATCAACCAGTGGTAAAGCAATAAAGTAAATAAGTCTAAATGTGAATATAGCTGGCATCCTTTAAAACCATGCTCTCATTCATCTGGTATGAAACAAACATCATTATAGCGTAAAGTGCAAACAGTTCAAGGAATGAATGCCATCATGTTTCCACGAGTGTTGCACTGTGAAACAACATTAGCTAATTTCACTGATCCAATTGGTTTTCTGTTAAGATCTACATGGGGGGAAAGCATTTGTGCATATGTCATGCAATCATAAGTCAAAGAGGAATGCTATACAAAAATATATATATAATATAGAGATTGAATTGGCTACACACACACACACACACACACACACACACACACACACACACACACACACACACACACACACACACACACAAGCTATTAAAGGAGGATCTTTGTTCAGTAGTGTTTATGTAAAACCTGTGCAGACAAAAAGAAAAGACACCGTCACACAGTACAGCAAGAACGTGCGACATGTAAGCGTTTAACGATTCCACAAAGTCACATGAAGACACATGTCCAAAGATCACTTGCAGTATAAAGAAGATGACACATCACATTGCAGCGCATACCAACACACACCCCCAACATAACCTCTAAAGCGGTTATGTTACAAAACCCCTTGAAACTACATTATTATTGTTTCAAAATGCGAACAATTCATCAACATCCTCGCAGCATGTCCTTAATTCCTTGACCTGAAATGCTTTTAGTAGGATGCTAAGCTATCCCTTTAACATTTGAACGCTTGCCATTAACTCAAGCCAAGGTTTCGCTCACAACACACACCACTTCGCTTTTTACACTGTACAAGATACTGAAGTTGCTGTCTCCTGTGTGCGTTGAAATGAGAACAACAACGCCGTCTCACCTAATCTAGTGAGGCGATGTCAACCTGCACCCTGACTCTGCAACTACCACATACTTTAAATCCGAGTCATTACATTGTTTCAATTTATTTGTTTGTTGTCCCTGTTGGTTTTCCTCAGCGGGATGCCTCTGGGTTGCACTTTTCCAGCTGTACTCAAGATGTCAGTAAAATCCTTACTACTGCAATCGCTCTATTCCTAATTATTGTCGTCAGACCAAATAATCCCACCCCATCATGTTGAGCAGTTTAATTAAGGATCTGTTGTGGCAACCAGCACTAAACCCAAACCAAACAAAAACAAGTATAAAATGATACAAGCCAGAGACAAGACGTGCATTTTAGATTTTCAGCGCACCGCTGTGATCATTTACACTTTGCATCCATGTCCGCACAGAATTAGAGCTCGTCATTATTGAAAATGCATCGCTTTAAAACCATAACCCCATAGACAAAATACACTCATTTTCATATGTTACATTTTTTAAAAACATTATTTATCTTCTATGAACCCAAAACGAAGTCTTATCACGATTGGCACAGCAGCTTATATGTGAACCCTGTAAACAGGTCGGATACGAGAGGGGCGATGCAATATTGGCACAAATCTATGTGTCATTATACCTCTGCAGAGACGTTGCTAACGCTGCCAGGTGGTACACCGACCTCTACTTTACGTTTCCGTGAAAGTGGGCACGGCCGCGTTCACGGCCACTGGACTGTCAGCTTGCACACACGCTTCAAACGGTGCACATTTCCCGTCGAACAGCCCGTCGACACGAGCAAGCCAGCTGAGGACGCGCACGGCGCCTCCAGCACGAGTAAATCTGACCCGTTTCCATTCACGGATGCCAAGTTAGCATTGATAGCATTAGCTCGCCGCAAGCTGCTTCCGTCAGCGCACGTCAACCACTAACGAGACCTTAACCCGACACACATACATACACACACGCATGCATGCATGCATAGACGAACGCACACGCAAACGTGTAATATCGTGACATGACCACACGCAAGACATAATGCAATGCCAACATGTACGCGACAACATAACAGCGCAAAATGTGTTTTTTGCAGCTAACGACGGTGCACTAGCTAGCAACAGCAAATAAATTGATCCGTCTTGAAGTTTGACAGTGTCCTCACATTTTAGCTTAAATTCCGTTTAGATAAAAGCATAGACAGCGCAGAGGTAGCGGCCAGAATGAAACTGAATCCCTAGCGAAATGCTCAAGACAAATGGTGGGGGACTAAACGCTGGCAAACAGAGGTTATTCTTACCTGGATGTGAGATGTCTTGAGACGCGAAGCTGCATTCATATTGAGTTGTCTGGAGCATGCGCAGTAGATACAGGTTCTGGGCGCGGGATGCTGCTGGAGCTGCAGAGAGGCGGAGGGCTGTTGTGGGGTTTATAGAGCGTAAACAGAATATACACTGCACAATGTTGTTATCCCTCAAAGAACTGAGAATGTCAGAATTATATATTTAACCGAAAGTAAAAACAAAAACAAACAAACAAACAAACAAAAACAAAACAACAACAGCAAACATGGCGTTGTAGCTTAAGTCATGCACTCTACATTAAAACATGAGCACAGTCACGAATACGAAAAACAGGCGTATCCACCTCATCTAGGCACCCAGTGTACACTATATGTATCTAGTGTACACGACGGTATCACTGTAATTCAATGAAGGGATGTTTTTAAACCCACCTATGCCCTTCTAGGTACTAAGGTCCAAACATATTCTCCTCATTGGCTCATTGTGCGCAAGCCATAACCTGAAGTGGGAGATCAAGAAGACTCCAGACATGTTTTTGAGAGATAAGTGATGCCAGTGGGACAGTACAGGAAGTACCCAGAGGGAGGACAACAGACCCTACCATTGTCCCAGCACTCAAAGCAAACACATGACATTTATTACCCATGATTCAATTTCACAGACGTCATTGCCTTGCACGACATCTCATGTTTGACCTCCTCCTGTCCATCTCACTGCCGATGTTGTCTTATGTTCATGTAATGTGACCTGATGCTGCGCCCTGCTCATCTTTATCTCATACTATTTTGCAACTATGATTAAAAAAAAAAAGCAAAGACAACAATAACAACAACCTCTCCTCTGAGATTTGAGTATTTAAACCCTGGCCGTAATGTAATATCTATATCTATCTAAATGTATAATCCATATTTTACAACTTGGCATAAGTTTCACTGCACACTTTTAAGAAGTCTGTCTGATTACGACTGTGCTGACTTAAAGTTCTTGATATCCAGAACAGCAACCTGAGCTGCTCTCTTCTGGCAGCTTGCGAGTGTCACCATGTGAAAGACAGACGGCAGTCATGTCATGTGTCTGGCTCCTGAATCTGCAGGACCTCATGTTTCACTATAATCTGTAACAGACTATGTTTTGTACAGTCTGTACAGTGTATATTTGTATCCCTCTCTTTATACTGTATGTGTGTCCGTGTCCCTGTGTGCATATGTGTGTGTGTGTACGTGTGCACGTATACGTGTACGTGTACGTGCGTGTGTGCATGTGTGTGTGTGTGTGTGTGTGTGTGTGTGTGTGTGTGTGTGTGTGAAAGAGAGACAGAGACAGAGACAGATGGATGCAGAGCCAGTTACCCTAAGGTCTTAGCTTATGGAGGTTTATGCTCATCAAATCCTTTTTGAGTCCACACAGCTTGACCTCACTGCAGCAACCACGGCTGCTGCTGCTTCCTGTCGCACAAGTTAACTCTTTGCTAGACTTTAAATTCAGCTCATGTTAAATGTGTTTTTTTGTATTTATGATATCATGTATTATAATTATTGTTATAATAGAATTACTATTATCAAGGCCAGTAAGGTCACAGCTTTGCTGTAAGGGGAGACTTGGTGTCATCTGAGCTCATGATGAAAATGATGAAATGTTTTTTTTGAACCAGCATTATGGATTACACATCCATAAAAGTATTTGGGTTTCGAGATATCACTCACATTCAAATGCTCAACGTTCTAGCTGGCCAAACCAATGCATATCTTCACAAACATATAGCAGAGACTTTGATGCAGAAAGATGAGTTTTGCTTGAATCTGAAAACTTGACCTGAAACCATTACTCTGTTACAGAAAAGCCTCTGAGATCTGAGCAATCCTGTAAGGCTGAATTTAGAGATCCAATGGATTAGTCTTGTTAACTGGATGTTACTATGTAAACATGCACCATTAAGAAGACGGTTTAACACTAAGGAACAGAGGTAACATGAGGCGCAGTGACAATGATACCTTTAAACACATCCCTTTCTTGAAAAACTGAGTTAGTCATCACGGTTGGGAAATAAGCAGGAAATGTCTGTTCAGCATTTAGCAAAGCAGAAAATCTCATTAGGCAACTGTTCTAGTATAACTGACAGCCAGTGGAAATGAGGAACACGCAAAAATGGTGAATGTTTGCAAATGATACTAGTATAGTAGTAATTCAATTCATTTTGTAATTTATTTATTTATTTAATATGTGGACAAGAAGCGTTTTTTTTTTTTTAAATTCGGCTCACTGTTGTTGTCTGTGTTTTGAGCATGAACTTTTCTTTTCTTATTTTATTAACATAACAACATTACTACTACTACTATCACTACTACTACTACTACTAGTAATAATAATAATAATAATAAAAATAATAATGATAATAAAAAATAATAATAACAATGATAATAATCAACATCATAATCCTAATAATTCTATTACTTAGATCTCCAATCCAAAAGACTCAGACTACAGACGTATAGAATTTATTGAAACGTAATTATTTGAGGCTGCTCTAATGTATGAAGTCTTTATCTTGACTCAACGTCGCCCTCCTCAGGCAAACAAAATCACACTGTTTTACTTTTATTTAAACTGTGGAACCCTGAATGAAGGAAGAAGCAGGAAGTGAAAATGGATCAATGGTCAACCTTTGTGGGCTGGGGAAGCTTAGGATAAACTGAAATATAATTTATTGATATTTTTTTTTTGTAACTCTTCTTTTCATTTTAGGAGAAAGCTAATTTTCTTATTAACAAAAAGCCTTCTGTAAAGAAATTTCTTTATCATTTTCCACTCAAACTCTGAGTTGTGACATTTTTCCTCCACATAATTACTGGAATAGAGAAGAAAAATAATGTTAAGTGCACTGAACCATCAGTGCACATGATTTTTTTTATTTTATTAAAAAAAAAAGAAGTATTTTAAACAAAAGAAATCCATTTAACAAAAGTGTTCTTGTGCTGCCATTGTGGCACTTCACCAGTAACAATGAGTCATCAGATTTGTTTCTATTTTATATATTTGGTTTACGCAACAACTGAAGATAAATCTGAATTTCAAACAAACTTAGCTCTCAATTACTAAAATTTCCCTGTGGTCATTTTACTTAATTTCACTATCATGCCTACTTTGCTGTCTTTTAATTGGCTGTCCTTTGTGTGCCTTGTGCCATTCAGTGGCAGAGTTTTGTGCCGATCGAGCCTTTTAAATGAGCTGCTTGAGCATCACTTCACAAGTGAGGCTTCAGTCTAGCTGGAGACGCTGAAAGAAACTGTGTCACCCAATAGCGTGGGCTCCATTGTGTCTGTGAAAGGCCTAAGTAGCACTCGGGGTATTGTTTTCGTTAAAGGGGAGTCAGGTTACCCTGGCAACCACAGGATGCCTACCCATAGGCCCTGAGACGGAGAAAAGGCACGGCCAAAGAAGACGGAGTGAAAGAAAACGAAACAAAAACAGAGATGAGATTCTTTCCTGCCGACTTCATTCTTTTTTTTTTTTTCCTGGTTTGTGTGTTTTTCAAAACGGTCCTGATGGTTGCCAGTGAGTTTGGAAGCAGAGCCAAGGAGGTGAGGATGTATTTGTGTGTGTGTGTGTGTGTGTGTGTGTGTGTGTGTGGGGTTGTCCATGTGGTTGTGTCTTTTCTCTCTTCTGCTCAGTTGTTGACATTTTTGCATCCCTGACTCTGACACACAACAATGCGGTGATGGCAGCTTTGTTTCATTTAAGTTCAGTCATTTCTCCAGTTTAATAAACATGCTCAACGTGCTCACAGAAGAAAGACCACTGTCTAAAAGTGCAGTGGCCAAATCGTGCTGTCCTGCTCACAACTCTGTCATGTTTGCACGCAATGCATGTGGAAAATGTGACCATTGCTTCTGCAATTTAAAGGAAACAACAATAGATGTTAATTACTCAAACCCAAACATTGAAACCCAACATGAAGACACATATGATTGCATTGAAGTTTTTTTTTTTTTGGACAAATACATCACTGAGCATCTGTCATTTTGTTTTGACAGTGAGATCCAACATCCTGTCAACAGAAGGCCATGTATGTTGCACTGCGGCCTCGCAGGTAAGGCTCTGCAGCATGAGATGAGTGTCTGGAAAAAACAAGGTTCAATGTTCATGCGTTAATGTCATACAGTAACGCAAGCTACAAAAGGAGGAAAAAAAAACATTTTCCAAACTTTAATAGCTTCCCAAACTGATGTTAAACCTGCTAAATAAACCCGACCCAACAAAAAAATAATCCATTATGTAGCTGATAGTGTACAAAACCATATGTGCAACTATTTTTCCCCAAATGTGACACAGCCCGTGGTTGGGCCACAACGTTAACCACAACGCTCCGTGAAGTTTAATCGTTTGGCTGCTTTTCCGTTAACCTCTCTCCACCACAGAGATGTGACGTTCTGACGAGCACCCTGACAGCTCTGATGAAATGCAGATTGATGGAACACAAAATGGAAACTGTTTATCTGGTTCTAAAAAAAAGGGAGCTTTATAGGCGGTGGGAGTAGCGTGCTCCCGAGCCGGGCTTCACACCGTGCTAATTCGGGGTTTAGCAGGTTTACTGGCCTGATGAAAGTGCGACTGAGGTGATGGCTCTCTCTGCCCCAGTTAAAGTGTCAACTGGGAGAACATGTGAGCGTGCAGCTATGTGTGTGGATACACATGAACTGCAAGAGTGTGTTTTGACACACCAAGGTCCCTGCTTGAAGTCATGGAACAATTTAATTCTGGGGTTGTTAAAAAAATTAGGCCATCAATTTTTTTTAATCATTATTATTGCATCAAACACACTCGGGAGAGGTAAAATGGAATTAGATTCTCTCTTTGCAATGGAACACATGATTTATGTGTTACATTTTATTACTTAACTCAAATTGATGGGAAAATGACTAGTAAATGATACTCTAAGTCAAGGCTTTGGAATGATGTAAAATGTGTCTACCAAGTACTGCAGGCTACTAATGCAAAACATATTTCACTGATGTTTGAAATCAAGAATCAACAATATCTTTATAACCTGCCAATACACTCCCCAGACATGAAAATTAGTTCATTCATGTCTATCTGACCTGTGTGATGTAACAGAAAAGTGCTAAACAATGTTAGACAAGTTTCGTCTCTCTCATGTTTTTATCTCCTCATAAATATATTTGAAGTTAGGTACAATAAAGTTTTAGCAGGTTTAGAAAAAATGTTGCCAGAGACTGTAAACAGAGGGCTGCATATTCGAATTTTTGAGATCTGCAGACTTATTTACGACTGCTTTACGGGTGTCTGGGATACAAATGAGATCTCACAATGTACTTAAAATGCGAAAGCAAATCTATATAAATAAATATACTATCCATTCAACAAAATACACGGCTTAATAAGTTTTTTTTTTTTTTTTTTTTTTTCAATTAGTGCAACGTGTCGAGGTATTTGTTTGCATGTTCTATGCTGTCGTGTCTGCCCTCTAGCGGCTGCCTGGTGTTCTGTCTGTGCCTATCCGTGCTCACCCTGCTCCTGCAGAGCCTGTGGGTGCCGCTGGAGGTGTCCAGCGATGAACCCGCGGGGAGGTCACCTGAGCAACAAGGTAACCTGGCCTGGGCGCTCGCCGACACAAGCGCTGCTACTGCAGAACGGACTTTCAGTGAAAAATCTGTGTTAAAGAGAGCTTTCGTAAACAAGCTGTGGTGGGTCCGACCTTTGGTCTGATAGTTATGGGTTCTGCGGGCGAGACAGAATACCACTGATGAATTCAACAGTCTTCAAAACGTTTCCTGCTAGGCGGCGACGCGAGGGGGAAGGAGACGGGCCTGTTTGTGGAGCACGGTTTTCACAGGAGCAGACAGATGTTTTCAGCACCGCGTTTTTCTGTAAAATCAGCATTTT
Organism: Nelusetta ayraudi; assembly: GCF_046127955.1. Lineage (NCBI taxonomy): Eukaryota > Metazoa > Chordata > Actinopteri > Tetraodontiformes > Monacanthidae > Nelusetta > Nelusetta ayraudi. The sequence continues at coordinate 11,730,725 of NW_027466092.1, read as the reverse complement.
TTTTTCTCCCGATGTGCTCGATGAATAAATTTGCATATTTTGGCCCTGAGCCACTTGTAAACTTCTTCTGCTATGAGTCATTCTCAAAAACGTCAGTTGAAGGACTTTGGAAACAGATACAGCAACTTTTTAATCACTGTTTTCTGTCTCCAAGTGTCTGAATAAGTTTCTCACTGTCCGTTTTTCGATATGGTTCCTGCATTCTAACATTACTTCAGTGCAAAATAATTGATGTACACACATGCCACAAAGAATGTAAATGTTCAATTTTAAAATTTCACAATTACAGATCTATTTGCATTATCTGCAACTTGCAACAACAAAAATCAAAGTTTCCAACTCACAAACTTCCTATTCTACAGATGTAATATTTTGCAGATTTTACATTTATTTATTTTTGATAAATCCCAAATTTATAGAAACTTATATTGTAAAACTTAATGGAATACACACAGCTGAAAATATTAAAATTTTGTATTAACGTTCTGCAAATGAGATGATTTCTTTCTTATAGACACATTTAAAATCCAAAAGCCCAGACCATCTAGGAAATCCCTTTTTAAACTGCAGTATCCTGGAAAAAAAAGTCAGCATGGAGAAATAGATAATTTTGACTGATAATAGGATAAACAGACAGAGATGAGCTTTCAGCTGCCAGTGTGAGACACTGGTGTGCCTCTGCCGCAGACCCACCAGTGGCTCCGACCTTTTAGGGACCCACCGCGAGTTGTGTACAAGAAAACCGCCAGGCAATGGTTGTGTAGGAAAGTCCAGCACATCGGGGGGAAGCTGCACACTGTTCAGGTCTGTCATCAAATCCTCAGTTTTCAGTCCCTCCGTAGAGTCATCAGTTATGCAACATCTGGAAATGAAAAGATTAACATTAATACAATAGTAATTATATTCTGTGTCTCAAAAACACAATGTGGGCTAACTGATCTTGAAGAGCCTATTCTAAAATCACTTATAATACTGTACATTGTCTAGTCTGTTGTGTACATTGCACATATTTTAACTGTGATTGAATTTCTCATACATTTCTCATATCGTGCATTTCTGCCCCTGAGACTGAAATGTACAATATGACCACAAGATGGCAGTGAAACTCACACAACGCACCTCAAAGTTGTACCTAAGGTACCAAACAGTTCTCTTCTGTCAGTGCACCCATGCCAAACAACCCAACAGGCCTCTCATATTGATGTGTTGATGACTGAGAAAATAGATGCAGTGTTTTGAGTAGTCTGTGTAATTACATATATGTATTTCTGTGAGCGCGTAAACACTCATTCACACACACACACACACACACACACACACACACACACACACACACACACACACACACACACACACACACCACTTTGGTTTGGTGTGTGTGTGACCTGATAAAAAAGCCCCAAGTTATTGAGATTTTTGTGACTCAATAACATAAAATTGGCCCCTTTAGGGAAAACGGCCCCTGAAAAAAAGATTAGATTTCCTTAGTCCTTTGCATGGAATTTGGAATAACAGAAACACAGAACGTTGCCATTAATGTGCTGTTTCATTTGAAGCAGGTCCAGCTAATAAAACAACATGACTTAATCTGGCTGATGATAATGATCTGCACTGGGGACGGGGTTTTCCAATGCATATACGTCTAACAACGAGGGTCCTTCCATTTCAGCCCAGCACGGTTCGAGCGTCCATCGGCTGGCTCTGCGCCTGGAGGCCCTCAGCACTCAGGTGCAGCAGCTGAGCAGACAGAGAGATGACCGCGGCCAACTGACAAGGGATGATCTCAGCCTGCTTCTGCAGAGGTATGTTCCTTCACGATGTTCGTCACCACCCGTTCAGACATATACGAGAACCCAACTGCAGCGTTTCGCGTCCATCCCACTCCAGCTTCAGACAGGACCAGCGGGTGGCAGCTCACGTGGTGGAGAAGGAGCTGAGGAGAGTTTCCCAGCGGCTTGACCAGCTCAGCCGAGACCATCAGGCAGTGCATGATGACCTCAAACCACAATGGGGTAAAGCCCTGAAGTCATCCTCATAATCTTCTTGCATTACTTTGTCAGATTTTCCAATGTTAAAGAATTGTCGCGGGTAAAAAATTGCATTCGGCACAGGAAAAGTGCTCATTCAACAGGCGCGAACTCAAGAACATACTGCTTGAGCCACTGTTTTGTCTAAAGTCATATATTTGAGTTCCACGGATGGACGAGCACCAAAATGGAACCTGCTCTTCGCCGCTCGGGAGGATCTGCTCGGTTTAACTTTACGGTTTAGCTTCACGACGCGCATCGCTAAGAGCAGTCCGCTGCCTGAGCTCGAGGGGAGATTTTTAGGATCTGTTCCAGGGACAATATGATTTAACGTCGTAGCTGGACCAAATAAAAACACCCGTGTCCCCTCAGCGTGCTGCCAGCGTCCATAACTGGCCCAATTGCACTTGCAATTTTCTTTTTAGTGTGTGTGTGTGTGTGTGCGTGCCTACGTGTCTGTGGTCGAATGTTGCAGCAGCGGCATACTTGGAGCCAACTGCACGGTTCGTGGCCTCGGCAGAGGTTAACCACACAGTGAAATTAACAAGCTGTGATAATCGAGGGCCGCAAGCCGGCGGGGAGGATTCGAGGGGCAGACAGTGCAGGTGGTTCTGGGGGATGAAGTCCTTTGAACGGAGGCTTAACAGGTCCCACCGAGCCGCAGCCAATCAAGCGGTCATATGGGGAGGAGGCGACGAAAGAGTCTCGGCGCGAGCCTGCGACCCTCCAGAGATGCGTCAGGTGAAAGTTGGGTGAAACAGGCTGGTGGCATGCGAGGAGGAGGAGGACCTGGTTCTTGGAGCGTATGTTTGGGTGGTGAGCATGGAGACGCGGTCGAGGGTCAGAGGTGGGAACAGAGTGGCTCCAGAAGGGTGGGTGCTGGGGGGGGATTCCTGAAGCCCAGGCCACACAGACACCACGCTGGTTTGCACGCTCGCCCGGCCACGCATGCACGCACGCACACGGACGAGCGTGCTCTCGCCTGCTCAGCGCCCACCCTTTCCACTCTCACATTACCTCACACCCATAAAACATGACTGAATTACCCAGGAGTCCTTTCACCAACTCGTCTACTCTTTTCTTTTTCCTGCGGGAGGAGGGAGCACTTTGCGCTCACACACACACACGCTTTCACCTCCCCTTATCTGGTGTTTTCCCTTCCCCCGTCTCAACTTTAATATCATTACTATTATTATTATTATTTTACTGGGTTGTTTTACAAAGTTGAAGACTGTATATTTTGGCAGGGGCGAGCATTGTAAAAAGCCTGTGTTCGGTGTAGGTGGGTCAGGTGTGTGTGGATGTGTGGGCTCATTCCAGTTGATTGACGTTGGCTAGAAACGGTGGCGGTGGGCTTACGGGAAGAGGGCCCCTGAGAACACACTGCCTCGACTCTAGTGCCTCTTGCTCGTGCTACACGCCCCGCTGATGGCTGCCATTCATTGTGAGCCGTCCGGTGGGTGTCCAGTAACTGCAGTGAGTTAGCTCCAGAGTGCACGCTCTGTCGCCCATGTCAAGGTCTTGGGTTAATGATGCATTTAAAACGGCCACGTAAACAAAACAAAAGAGAAAAAAAAAAACTGAAAAATTTCTCACCCATAGGCCCCAGTGAGAAGTGCCAAGTGCCAAAGGATCCTACATATCCACTGTGCGCGGAGAAAGTGGAGGTAAGAATGTGGAATTGAAACGCATTAGCATGAACTGTATGAAAAGTGTTTTGTCACGTTACCAAAGTTTTCAAACCGTGGTGTGTCTAACAAGAACTAACCAACGAGAAATAAAGAAGTTCTTTCTCTACTTATTCTGGCTTTGAATTTAGCAGAAAGCTACAACCAAATAGTATAGTTCAAGTTCAAGTTTTATCCCAAAGGGAAATTTATCTGGTCCACTTTCACAATCCATCGTATTAAGGTAAAAAACAAAAAAATAAACTAATCAGAAAATACATATATATTTGTACTATACATACTGTATACAGTACATACTGTATATATATGTGTAGATGCGACACAGTGGCACAGTGGTTAGCGCTGCCGCCTGTGTCTGCTCGGGTTCCCTCCATGTTCTCCAGCTTCCTCCCACAGTTCAAAAACATGTGAGGTGAATTGGAAACTGTAAATTGTCCATCGGTGTGTATGTGAGTGCAAATGGCTGTTTGTCTTAGTTGTCTCTATGTGGCCCTGCGATGAACTAGCGATTTGTCCAGGGTGTCACCCTGCCTTCGCCCTTCCAGCAGACCCCCGTGACCCTGAGCTCAGGAATAAGCAGGCATTGAAAATGGATGGATGGATATGTATAGACACAATATATAAATTACAATACATGAGGTATAAAGTCCATTTCCCTGCCAGTTTCTGCAGGCCCACTGGCAATCAGACCCCTGCTATGCCTTTTACGGGGTGGACGGTGGCACCTGCTCCATACTGGCCTACCTCAGCCAAATCGAGGACTTTTGTCCCTCTGCTCCTGGAAGGAGTGGAACCAGCCCTGCGTGGCACCAGAGGCTCGACTCCCACACACAGAAGGTACCGCCACCTCAGAGTTGCAGCAAAGTTCTGATCACACCAATTCACTTCCTCTGGCAATGATCACATGCAGGCTGAGATCCGGGCAACCCTGAGTCCACTCTACCAGGCCATCGGCAATCACACGAGCCCCGCCATGAACTTCATCCGCACAAGGGTGGAGAGCACGTCAGAGCGGTGGATCCGGGCTGGACTGAAGATGAGGGGGAGCAGCAACAAGACCATCCCGAATCGGATGAGGGTAAAAGCAACAAGTCATCTGCATCGATGGTCATGATTCTTTCTTTATGACTGATTAAAGTTCTTGACATGGTGTAGAGGTCAACACTGTGGTCTCACAGTAAGAGGGTTGTGGCTTTGACTTTCTTTGTGGAGTTTGAATGTTTAACCTACGTCTGTGTGGGTTTTCTCTGGGTTTTCCGGCTTGCTCCCGCAGTCCACAAAAATGCATGTGAGGCAAAATTGGGAACCTTAAATTGGCTGTATGTGGTTGATTGTGTATCTTTGTACATGGTCCTTGCGACACGTCCACACTCCAGTACCTTTTGTGACCCTGGGTGCAGGAGTAGCGGGTACAGAGATAATGAATGCATGTCTTCCCCTTCCTGTTTGCTGCTTCAGGTGCTGCTTTATCCTGGTGCGCTGGCAGGGAGCGTTGGCCAGCGATTTGAAGCCATGGTGAAAAAAGGAGGTCCTCTGGGTGAGCTGGTTCAGTGGGCCGACCTCAGCGCCTGTCTGACAGTCTTGGGCCACAACCTGACCTTCAGCACCTCACAGCAGCAGCTGCACAGGTTGGCATCGCCGTCTGGCAACCCGCCTCTCCTCTTCAGTTTGCGCAAAATATTACAATACAACAAAAAGGGTGGGCAGCTGTGGAGTGACGACAGCTGTGTCCAGTCTGATAGGTGCCGCCCCAGGAAGAGGCAGTTGTCCCATCCAGAGTCCGCTCACCTTTGACCTTATCTACACGGACTACCACGGCCTCGCTCACCTTCACGCCGCCATGGGACTGGCCTTTAAGCACTACCAGTATGACAGCAGCGTTTTCCTGTTTTTTTTTTTTTTTTTTTTTGCTAACCTCGTTTTAAAAAAAAAGTACCTTTAATAACCTCTTGACTTTATATGAACAGCTCTAGAAGCAATAACCCACGAGCAAGTACGTGAGATGATATCTGGAATATGATTTAATGATGGATGAATTTCATCATTGTCATCATCACGGTTGTGCAACCCTGACTGCAGGATAAGAAATGATAGAAACGGGATGGATAATGCAATAATGCACCACAACTAATGGAAACCATAACTAAGCAACCAAACATGGAGAACATATTTTAACCCTTTGCTCACCAAGCACCGCAGACTGCACAATGGAGGAGCAGCCTCCTTAATTTAAAATCCAAGTATATTAAAGATATGTCCAAACCAACTAAGAGCACTTAATTCTACATTCATGCCACCTTTTGTGAATTGTAGTGTTGCACACTTGGACAGAAAGCCAAGTATCCAGGCGTGCATGTGTAGTTTTAAAACCTTTGATTCTTTGCAATCTGTAATACAACAGCATTTGCCCCTTAGCTGCACTCTGCAGTCGATCGGTGCACTGAGTGGTGCCAATATCATGGTCTTCTGCAAATGCAACTCATTCCCATTCCCTCACGTAGGCTATCGGTTGTCAAACCCACTTTAACTCAGTATTCACGGGAAGTTGATACATCAACAACAACAATACATGGATATGAATGCCACATCTTCCCGTTACATACACATTAGCATTAGCATCGTAGCTGCAGTCTGCAGGTGATCAGTACATTGACTGGCCTCAGGACCCCCCTGGAGCTATAGCTGCCACCACGTGTGTGTGAAGTATTTTCCGTATAACCAAACTTATGCGCACTCTTTGCTATGGCTCCTATAGCTAGTCGTGGTATTTATTAACAAAACTCTTATAATAATTGACAGTAATAACAGTGGCAAAAAAACCTCAAATTAGCAATTAGGATTTAGGAGATGCCCATTGTCCATGACCAATACCATTCTATGTCCCACACAAGCATCTGCTTTTCTCAATTTTTCTGCATCTTTTTTTTTTTTTTTTAGGTGTCGCTTCAGAGTCGTGGACTCTTTTGGCACTGAACCAGCATTTAATCTTGGCAGCTATGCACAGAGCCATGGATATAAAACGCTGTGGGGCAGCTGGGGTCTGCAGCCTCTGCAGTACATGACTATGTTTCGTAAGTCTGTTTGTAAGTCTGTGAGTGTGTGTTTGTAATTTTTTTTTCTAGTCACTGACATTTTAAAAAGCTTTTCCATGTTGGCTGTTCACCACCTTCTGAGGCCGTCTACACACAGCGACCTCCAGGAGCGTGTAAACATAGTCCGCTGTGCAGTGTTCTCGCTGATCCCATGCAAACTCACAAATGTGCAAATGGCTAGTAGGGCATAGTGGATATGCAATAATTCAAAATCTGCTTTTTAAGTCGCTGATGACACCCAACTAGCAATACAGAGAAATGTTATATTCTTCTTTTGTTGTGTTTCTTTTTTCGCATAGGAGTAAATGGCTTCTACGAGGTGAATTTTTCTGTGGAACTCAGAATGGTTGCGTGGATTTAAAATTGTCACCAGGGCCATCATCCGAAATGTTGACCAACCAATAACTTTAAAGTACTGATTTAAAATTCAAATTTACACTTAAGTGAGTGTAAATAAGCATATGCAGCGGCAGCACCACCAACCCTTTATTCGCACCCTTGCAAGCGTCCGCTCGGTGAGAGGATTAATCGTCAGGGCTAAATAAACTCGGTACCCAGACAGAACTTTTATTCCAACACCTCTCCCTGTCATCTCTCCTATCCTGCCGGGAGATGGAGACAAGCTGGACACGCTGGGCCGAGAGCCACCCTTCACGTCTCAGCCTGCAGCTCTGTTTATTTGCCCTGCTGAGGGGGAGAGAGAAATGGGATAACTGTTAGCTGATGGCAAGAGACAGCAAAACCTTGGCGGGGGGGGGGAGGAGGACTGGGGGGGAGAAAAAAAGAAACAAGCTTGGGAAAATGTTGGTTTTTGCTTCTGTTTTTGCATTGAAGGAGTGTAAAACATCTCTTACAAGCAGATGAAGGCGAGCTGTAAAACGACCTCATTCCGTCACCACTTCCTACCAAACAGGCAGCCTTGATCGTATCAGGGTCCGCTTCGCACATCTCCGCAAATCTGATGCGTCTGAGCGTCTTAAGCGGTGAGTTGTGACAGGTGTAGGAGACGAGCGTGGACAAATGGTGCAAAAAAATGAAGAAGAAAAAAACAAAAGAGACCCAGCAGGCAGGAAATTCCAGGCGGGAGTGAGGGTGAATGAGGGAAGGCTCAGCTGCATGTCTTTTAATCACCCACTTTTAGACAGCAAGAGAAAAGGATGCCCTCATGCAGATGCTGCGGCCTCACACCACACCTGCACACGCATGCACGCACACACACACACACACACACACACACACACACACACACACCTGCACACGCATGCACGCACACACACACACACACACACACACACACACACACACACACACACACACACACACGTCTTTCACACCTGCCTTGTTGCTTCTGAGGGTATCAGGGCGGCATCTGCTCTTACAAACAACCAACGCCTAACTTCTTATTTCCTTTACTTTCTGATTTATGCTGTGCAGCATTATTTTGAGTCTCGCTGCACTTAATCACTGAGTTCCCAAAACCCTGGACCAAAGGCCAACATATTAATTAATGACGTTTTTTCTCAAACAATGGTCCATAGGCATGGAGTGCAATGTGAACAATCCAAAATTATAGACTTGTTTATATGACATTCAGTTACACCGTCCTCTCTCGTCTGTAGCTCACACTCCTGATAACTCCTTCCTGGGCTTTGTGAGTGCGGAGGCGGTGCAGGAGGGACAGGGGGAAGTGCAGCAGGACACCAACAGGAAAGACCGGATTGCAGTTGTCTATGGCAAACAGGAGTACATGTGGCAGGTAATCTATCTATCTATCTATCTATCTATCTATCTATCTATCTATCTATCTATCTATCTACCTATCTATCTATCTGTCTGTCTGTCTGTCTGTCAGATGCATTGCTCATCCATCTTGTCAACCTCCGCTGGAAAAGTTGTCCACTTTTCTAAATATCATCCACTCTACATACATATATGAAAGCACTGAAGCCTTGGTAAAAGAAGCTAGAACAGTGGTAATCAATGGTTCGCTGCTAAAGAGATTAACTTTGACACTGCATTAGTGACACTTTTATCAGGACACAGGAATAACAGAATGAGATTGAAAGCTTTTTTCTTGGCCAACATAATTGTTTTACTGTTTGATTCCATATAGCACTGCACTACATAGCAGCTAGCAGCAGCTAACAGATAATGCTGAACTGGTACCTCTGCTTTCCAAGTACTTTCTGTCTGCTCTTCACCAGGTTGATACAAGCCAGAGAATTTCAAAATTTCGTGTCACGGTGCTTTTGTTAGTGCATGTTTTTGGCCTGCGTGGTTGGACTTCAGCACATGTGTTTGTGCACCAGGGTAAATCTGAGTACTTGCGGTGGATCAGTGAAGAGCTGGAGACCCACGCCACAGTCTACGAGTCTCCAGGACAAACTTCCAGCCTGCCGAGCTTCATCAGAAACCACGGCCTGCTGAGTCAGGAGCGCTTCGCACAGCTTCTCCACCGAGCCAAGGTCGGCGAAAGAAAAATGCAAAATGGAGAGCTAATATCAAAGGCACAGTTTAGTGTCCACTAAAAACAAGAAAGATTCTGCCTCATTCACTGGCTGTTGTCCTCTTCAGGTGTTTGTAGGCCTTGGGTTCCCCTACGAGGGTCCAGCTCCCATTGAGGCCATCGCTTTAGGCTGCGTCTTCCTTCAGCCTCGCTTCCATCCACCGCACTCATCGGACAACAATGATTTCTACAAAGGGAAACCCACCACAAGACAGGTTTGACACTTTCAACAGAACCAACCAGCAGCTGGGAAACAAACACAAACCCCTCACAGACGTTGGGATGTAAAATCACTGACACTACTTGAATGGCAGATCTCCTCTCAGCACCCGTACGCCCAGACATCCATCGGCGAACCGCACGTGTGGACTGTGGACGCCGCCAACAGGACCGACGTTCGCCGGGCGCTAGGATCCATCCTGCGAGGCGCCGAGGTGGTGAACCGGCCGACTTCTCACCTTCCTTTACATAAATGTGTCGGCGCATTCCTTCTTGTCGTGCGTGTTTACCTTACGGTAGCAGCTGTAGACAGGCCCTTGTGTTTGTTTTCGCAGGTGAAGCCTTTCACTCTGCGGGAGTTCACATGCGAAGGAATGCTGGAGCGAGTTGACGCTTACATCACTCACCAGGTAGCGTGGCCTCATGGAGGGAACCTGGGATTTTAAAAAAGCACCCACCGGAGTGGGAACCCTTATTAACTTGTCATGTGATTAATAGCTTCCCACTGTAACGGCAGTACCCAGCTGATAAGTGGCCTCTTGTTGAATTCTCTTCACGTATGAGTGGGGGGGATGGTCCTCTTGACCCCGATCTCATTTTACCTTTGTATGTTTCACTTCCACTTCACATTTTAATGGCTGAAATGTTCACAATAGTCACAATAGTCTAATCCAGGCAATAAAGTTTGGCCACCCCTGGTCTAATCTAACACTGGAGTCGTTAAAAACAGTTCTTTGCAGAATGTTCTTTCTCATCCAATCTGTGCTTACTGTTAAAGTTCAACGTTTTTTCTTGCTAATGCAAAATTCCTACGGTCATCAAATACGCAACGCAATACAACCACTCTCATGGACTATTTGTGACCTGCACACCTACCATGCTATTAAATAATATTGTATGATAATGTACCATCATGTACAACACATGAAGCAAACGCTTAAAACTACTTTCTAGAGTAAACCACTGGGCTGAGTGACACAGTTACACCACAGAGAGAGCCATAGATACTTCAAATAAACACGGTTCTGGGCGATAAATCCACCTTGAAAACAACTCTGTCTTGTAATGTTGCACAGTTTGGTGATAAATGTGCAGGTCACAACTTGTGCATGAGAGCGTTTTGGAGTTGTTGGATTGTTAAATTTTTATTTGATAAGTTTTGAAGGAAGGAGGCCTGTTCACCTCCATATTGTTTGCTTAACAGCCCACGTGTCTCTCCCCCCAAAAACAACAGGCGCTAGCATCACCGGAAATGAATAGGGATTATGGCAATAGGCAAACTAGTCAAAATGTTAAACTATCCATTTCACCGTTTCTTACTGTGTTCCTTTTTTTTGGCAGAGTTTTTGCAGTAACTCTGTCCCAACATGGCCGCCACAGAGTTCTCTGAGGGCGCACTTGGGTCCTCTGGGTCAGTCATGTGTAGACGTGTGTCGAAGTTCCGCCCATGTGTGTGAGCCCACCCTGTTTCAACACCTCAACAGCCCCGCTGCTTTCACCAGGTAAGAAATCAGCAGGTCAGGAAGTTAACAAATAGCTGGGACATTAACAGTGAAAGGTCTGTAAGATTAATGCAAGGCCAACGGTTTTGGTGACCTTCTTGCTGAGAACCGACTTCCTATTTTTTCTAGTCTTGGGATTGGCTGCTCCAGAACAGACCAGGGCGTGAACCACCTGTTTCCCTCCTACAGTCCTTGGGGTCGAGAGTGCAGCCTCCAGCAGGAACCGCTGCTGTTCAGCTGTGCCGGCTCCAGCCCCACCCATCGCAGACTGTGTCCCTGCAGGGCTCACCTTCCTGGACAGGTGGCGCTGTGCCCTGACTGCCTCTAAAGCCAATGGTGTTGACAAAACTCAGGAAGTAGCTTAAAAGTAGAAATCGTAGGGAAAAAAAAAGAAGGTTGAATCTGTAGAGCAACTGCTCAGCAATGCATATTGTAAACTTAGAGAACGGATAACAACCAAAGTCCAGCTGTCCTGCCAAATTGGATTGGGAAAAAGGGTTGATTTGCCAGTTGAGGAAAAAAAAAAACGGCACTTAATATTTCTTACGCAAGTCGAAGGCCAGTCACTGGTTTAAAGGACAGCACAAAAGTGCAAGAATAGTGCTGCACAATGAAAGCTTCAAAGCCAGACTAAGTCTCAGGTTATGACTGGTGAATGATAAAAGCCCCAGCCAGATGTTCCTGTACAGTCACCATGTTTTTGTCCCCTTCCAAACATGTAAAAGGAAACACTAAAAGCGGATGTTTTTTTTGCAGGAGTCTGTAAACAGAGGGCTAAATAGAATCGTTTCATGTCATATGACTGATCTGCTACTCATTAGTAATATGGTGGCAACCACTTGCTAGATTTGTCTGCAACTGTTGCAGCGAAATAACTTTCATTTATGCCAACTATTTCTCAGGAACATGTACTTCTTCATTAGTTCCTAAACTGCTAGTAGTATATTTATTCTGTCATATTACAAATTGCCATACCATTATCTTGCACTCCACTCCTGACCGCAGTGCACTCCACTCCAATTTTATGCAAAATAAACATTCAATAATTCATTTGATTACAGCCATGTATCACGGCGCTCAGCGTTGCATGGGATAAGCACTCACGTAACCCGCCCTTCTTCACACGCTGCCGGCTGCAGATATTAGCCTGAGCCCAGGAGAAGAGCGTCTGACAGCCTAAGTGATGAGGCTCATTAGCCGAGTGAATCATGGATGACCTCTGGGTGCCTCTGGGAGGTCGCAGCCATATGACCATGATTATACTGTCATATAAACCATCAATTCCTGAATGGCTCTGACTTCTCAGCTTTCTTCAAAGCTGCCCCCCACCCCTCCATTCTCCATCTCCCTATACAGACAGAACCCCATTGTTTGTCTTCTGAGTGGACATGAAGCGATAAATGTTGCTTTCTCGAGTTATCTTCGATGAAAATGACATCCTTAATGATTCTGACCTCAATAAATAACTAATTTTAACCCACATTATTTCATAGACACCCTGCATGACCTACAGAGCCATGCTGGTCTCTATTCTGCAGCACATGCTGATGCATAAGGTAACTTTAGATACCACAGTTGCTGTGCTTTGGCTACAGGAACACAGAAGCTATTTTCCAATCTGGTTCAGAAGCTTGAGCCGAGGCAACAGATTTATCCCATCATCCCGTTTTGCAAAACAGCTCATGACAGAAACAAATGATAACAGCCCAAATAGTCTAAACTGCAGTGCGGTAAGTGATGGGGTGCCGGACGTACACGGTTCAGTTGTTAGCAAAGATGACTCCAGCCGTGGCAAAGAGCTGTTATCCGCGGTTGGACTGATGAGAGGCTTTTCTTGGAAACGACGTGCTGGCGAATGTCATTTGGCAGATCTTTTCTTCCCTCGCCTGGATGGACTTTATCTGACCGGAACAGGCTTTCAACTCAGGGAGCAGGCAGCTCGGGGCAACTCCGTCGACACAGGTCTGTTCAAAAATCTGACTGACGAGTAAACGTCCGTCAGCGTAACACTTATAATGACTGTAATGGATTCCGGTAAATTCTAGTTGGCCGCCTTTTTGCCCGGTTTGATAAACAGCGTAATGATGACGAAAATCAACTTGTGTTATATGTCAAACGGCTGTTTGGGTTTAAGGAAAATAAAAGTTTGCTTCTGACGCAGAGGGACGACGGAAAGTGATGTGTCATTTCTGCATGAGTCATGTTAATTCCTATCAGTTACATGTGTTCTTACATATAAAAGCTGTCATTCACTTCCCAGGAGGCTGATAGTCGAAGGTTCAAGCTCAGGGCCCCAAAACAGCGCAGAGCATGTGGACAGAAGGCTTAATTTTCCGTACTCCTAACTGTTTGGCTGACATCATCATGAACGAGACTGTTAGAGGGGAAAAATAGTGAAGCCTGTTGCTATGCATTAAAGTTTGACAGACATCATCAGACAGATGGTGCGCTTTTGCATAACGGCGGTGTGAGTTAAACCACAGCATAAAAATGTAAAGGCTCTCAAGAGCAATGCTAATAGGTTAGTGGGCAGAATCAGATCAGATGTAATTTTCTTTGGCAAGAGAAGGGAAATGTAAATATGTGTGAAAAATATTATGGCAACGCTTTGCAGTGACTTGCTAAAGGTGATATTTACATACACAATATACATGATATAAGTAACAACATTTACGTAATAACAACATTATGTTGTTGTCATTGAGTGTTGAAAATTGAATAACATTTTCAGTGTTTCCCCCGTTCTGGTTTGTTTTCCTTTGCTCATAATTATATTAATATTATTTAAAAACCAAATTGAATTGGATCTCAATTTAGAAGGTGCTCATGTTTCCGAACCTATCAGATGAATTTAAATCACAATTCACTCCAGGAGTTTAAACCCGCCACTTTCCCAACTCTTGCTTGTTTGAGTTGTAACAGCAGGTAATTCCCTGAGGGGGGCAGCGTGATCAAACTTAAACAGTCTGCTTTGCAGCGTGTGCTGGTGACAGCCAGGCCCCGAGGAACCTTTGCCAACCTGCTTAGGAAACAAGTGGCAGAGCTGAAAAGACAGACAAAGATTTACAAAAAGAAAAGAGAGAGGAAGTGAAATCTTGGATGTTGGATTGGACAGATACAGACACGGAGAGGAAAGGGAAGCAGCGAGGGACAAAAGTAGACTCTCCGCAGGTAGCTCTCGGTTTTTATTCCGACCCAGCCAACACACTCGCCTGAAAAAGAGGGGGGAAGGAGGAGAAAGCGGCTTAACCACCATTAGAGAGCAGCTGCTTTTATTGAAACCTGTTATTGGCGTGCCAAGATTACACTGAACAACAACAACCCTCCTCCCTGGAAGCCAATAAAATGCTGACAACAAACACTTGGCTGGCCTACAGCGCTGTTCGGAGCGGCAGAGGTCGGCTGTAGCCGTACTTGGTAACCATTACAGACTATTAAACCTGACGGATAAAAGCGGGGGCGGGGGGGGGGGGGGGGGGGCACATTTAAGATGAGATGGTTTCCGGCGACCGTGTGAGGCGGAGCTGAGTCATATCGATGGCTGGCCGAGAGGAGATGCACGCGCGCGCTCTCTCTCTTTCACCCCCTGATCACCTCAGGAGTGCTCGCCGCTGCATCCGTCAGCAGCGCGCACGCCCCAGGTTGAGACAGCCGCCCCGCACGCCTGAGTGCTCACGGGCCCGGCACGGCGCTTTCTCACCGAACATTCTCATCAACACACCCGAGTAACCCCGAGTCGGATGGGCTCGAGCCCGTGTCCTCCTGTCTGTGTTTCTGCGGCGTTAATCCCGTTGTGTTTATGTATGTAGGCGGTTGAAAGCGTCCCATGACCTCCAGGTGACGGGGGAAGGCATGTGCGGGAGTTAAAAGGTGAATTAATTTTGTAAAAGGACATAAAAAAATCGGGAGGCAAGATAAGCATGAATGTTTATTTCATCTTTCTTATTTGATTTGGTTTTGAGTATTTTCTCTTCTCTTTTGGGTTTTTCTCTTTTCACTGTCCCTCTTCAGCCTCACACAAAAATCTCAATCTCCAGCTGTGCAGAGTACTGCACATTTAGCCCTCTGTTAACAGCCTTCTGCAAAAACACTTTCTTCAGAACAGAACCAATGAAAGGCAAGTGAGTCTGAGTCTGAGTGCAGTGCAGATGTCCAAATTCAACTCTACAGCTCTCCAGACAACAAACTTTACTTAGCCCTCTGTTTGCAGACTGTTGCAATTATTTTTAGCCCCTGCTTCTCGAGTCTTTCACGTTTGGATAAAACCTTGGCAGCTGCAAGGTGATATCAGGGGGTGAAACACCAAGCTGGGGACATTGTAACTACCAGTTAGAAGTTTGACTCCCCTTTGTGATGTCACAATGGGATGAATTCCAGGTCAGCAAGCACCTTTGGAAAAGTCAAGCAAGTCGAAGACATGGTGGACTTTTTTGGGTTATTTTTCAAACATTTCTGCAGAGTTCACTGACAGGCTAGACAGGAGACGCATATTACTTTTCGATGGAGCACTTGCAACAAATGAATATCCCCCCAAGGATTCATAAAACATAATTAAATGGAACCTAATTGCTTTGATTTAGTTGGCTCCATGTGAGCCCACGCAGCAGACCATTTCTTTTTCCTGCCGAGAGTTGGGGTGACTGGTCCCTCTTAGTCTGACGGCAGCACGGGAGAAAGTTGTGAAGAAACCCAGAGCTACTGGCTAGTCCCTGGAAAACCCTTGTCATCTTTCATCCTACGGCCCTGAATTGCCTTCATTTTCTAGGGGCCCATAAATTGCCTCTTATTGTCCCGTAAATGGCTCCTTTTTTGAGGGTGGGAGGGGGGCGGGGGGTGTTATAGTGAGAGTTGGTAACACTGTTCGTGTGAGTACGAGTGTGCGTGAGTGTGTGTGTGAGTGTGTGGGTGGGTGGGTTTAAGCCCACCTTTTGATGTCCTCTCTGCTTAACAGGCTGCTCAGACACGCCTGCCCATATGCTGCACGGTGCTGTTTTGCCACACACTGCTGCTGGCGTGCATCGCCCTCACACACACGGACACACACACTGTGCACATTAAAAGATATTAAACTGCTTTTCTGTTTTCATTCAGAGTCATGGGATGTTAACAGCCAAACAGGGTGGCTCACATTTAAGCTCTGCCACTTCCTTAGCTGTAATTACAGTGGCCCAGGCAGGGGGTCTCTAAAAGGCTTGTTTTGCTACACCTCTGATCCTGACCTTTATAAAAAAAAAGAGAGACTGGCAATTTCTTTTAGCCTTTAGCCTGGAACAGGTTGAAAATAGCAGTAGGTTGGTTGGTTTTTTTTGTTTTTTTTTGTCTTCAAGTTGAATTTTTATGTTTCTGAAGTGAAATAACTTTATGTGTATGCCAGATTATTTTCAATTATTTAACCCTCCTGTTATGTTGTCAAATTGACCCGTTTTAAAGTTTGAGGATCTAGGAAATACAGTTAAAAATATTTTTTCAGTATGAAACTTCTTCTGCTTTCCTTAATTAGTGTAAACAACATATAATATGAAAATGGATTTTCACATATTTGCAACCACCCCCTGCATGTTTATATTACATAGATACTGTTCGGGTCAAATTGACCCGGCAGTCAAAATGGAGGTAAAAGGGTGTCAGAAATGTCAGACTATATGTTCTTTCTTTTCAACTGTAAGACATATTTCACCTTAAAAAAAAATTAAATTATTTCACACACTGAATGAAAATGAAAACTGACCCTATTTGAAATTTTCCAAATGTACAACGTATTGTCCTAGAACTGTTTGTGTACCTAATATAGCAGCTATTACACTCCGGATCAGAGGGTGTGATACGATGGTGAGGGTGAACTTTTCCTAAAGATTGGTTTTAAAAGATAGATATTAATTTCCATATATACCTTGAATCAGATTTTTTCCTGAACGTTAATTTGCTAAAGTACTTAGTTATTTATTCTTATATTAAACATATTTTTTTTTTTGCCTACACTCATGCTGCTAAATATTTCTTCAAACAAATACATGACTGGGCCAAGTGATGAGCTGAGGTTTGAGGCTCAGTAGTGGCCACTAGTGGACATACGAAACAGATGCGAAGTCAAACAAATCCGCAGAAGCTGCTGCTTTCCTTGAGCTGCTCACTTCGTCAACTTTTCTGGCCATCACACTTTGGTGTTATTGCCTCTCCCACTCCACTCCCAAACACCTCCGCTCTCCTTCCACTCGGCCCATTCAGTCCGTCCTCACTCCTCCGCACACTTATCTGCCTCTCTTTCAGGGGCAGATGAGCCAGGTGATAGTGACGCAGCCAGCTGTGTGCCAGTTACCGCGGCGATGACAGCTGCCAGCCCAGGTGCACAGGCAGCTGCGGAGGAGGCTTGGAATGCATGTGTGTGTGTGTGTACTCAACACGGCTAACCTGCATGCTTGTGTGACAGAGACAGTGTGTGTGTGAGGGGGAAGGGAAGCGACCCGAGTGCCACTGAGGACACAGGTGTGTCGGAGATGCATGCAGAGGGAGCGTGGGAGAAAAGAGCAGCGGTCGGGGAGGAAAAAGAAGGAACTGACCTTTGACCCCTCTCGTCGTCCGGGCAGGTCTGCATCCAGAAGGCCTGTCTAGACGTTTGTCTGTCACTCGTGCACCTTAATTAAGTCAAGCCACGGAATCGTAGCAGGAAACGGAGCCCGGTTAGCGCTCGGGGTGACATCATCCTGTTAGAGGGGGATCAAAAAGCAGATTATGAGATGAATTAGATAATGACTTGATCATTGCCATACTCCTGGAAATTTGTTCCTCCGCGTCGGCTAATTGATGATTGGGGCTCTATTATTGAGTCATCACAGCGAGGCGCATTCCTCCTGCGGTGCACCTGCGAGACGAGCGCCACTGATACAACTTCTGCCCCCCTTGCCCTCTCCCCAAAACAGCTTTGTTCCTTCCCTTCCCTCCCCTATACCCCCCCCCCCCCCTTCCACATCTTCTCCTCCGCTTCCCTCCGTCTCTTCTGGGAACATTCCACTGTGGGCTTCTCCCCTCCCGCGCACCTCCTCCTCCTCCTCCTCCTCCTCCTCCTCCTTGCCCGGCCCGCCCGCTCTCCCGAGAACGGGAGGCCGTGGTGCCGTCACTCGCCACCTGTTGATAACCGACACAAAGGGGGCCTTGGTGGCCGCGGGTTCCACTCAACGTGCAACGCCACTGGGGAGGAGAAGCGTAGGAAACTCGTCCCCGCCTCCTCCCATGCTGAAAACTCTGTCAGTGTGGATTAGGAAGGAGCCGTGTGCGCCGGCCGAGGGAGCGGCGGCGATAAAAAACAAAAAAACGTGCCGCCGCACCTCTGCACAGCCGTCCCTCTTTCAACCTCTTTTTTTTTTCACTTAAAACCAATTTTGGGATTCCATTGCTTCTCACTTTGCTTTTGATGCCACTAAACGGCTGTCAGGGTTTTTTTTTGTGTGTGTTGTGCAAAAGAGTTTTGATGTTCAAAGAGGAGCGTTTCTCTCACACCTGCAAGTTTTGGAATTTTACCAATTATTTTACAGGTATGGCTTATTGTAAATGAGCCATTTTAGCGTAAATAGAAGCCTTTTTCTTATTAATTGACAGAAAGTGTTTACCCACTAATTTTAAAATTCTACTAAAATTCTACAAAATGAGAAAATCTTTTAGCACATTTATGGGATCCATGACTTAAAGAGTTGCATGACACAATATGGTTTGTGTAGCTGC
The DNA here is from genome assembly GCF_046127955.1 of Nelusetta ayraudi. Classification (NCBI taxonomy): domain Eukaryota; kingdom Metazoa; phylum Chordata; class Actinopteri; order Tetraodontiformes; family Monacanthidae; genus Nelusetta; species Nelusetta ayraudi. Next base: position 11,711,975 of record NW_027466092.1, on the reverse strand, counting down.
AGGAGAAGGCTCCCATATTTCAGAATTATAAGAATAGATACGAAAATATTTTATGTATTGTGACATTATATTCAAAACAAAAGAATTGCAGGTGTAAATGAAAGAAGACAAACTTTGAGAAGTTAATGGATACCTCTCAAATGGAGCCATGGAGGAGAAAAGGAACCTCTGGCACAGTTGTTGCGATAGAAATAAACCTGTCAAAATTCTCAATGTCCACCGACATGCTCCTGAGAGACAAGGCGTAACATCATTCAGCGGAGACGCAGTCGTTTCACAGCCCTGTGACAGAGACACAGCTCCAGTTTGGACTCCAGCATCTGCCCTCTGCAGTGAAGGTGGGACGACTAGCTGACAGCAGCCAGCGCTACGAGGGCACGGCACCAGAGGATTCTGGGACAGGGGGCATTAAGTTGGTCCTGGATCGGGAGTGGGCGGGGCCTGTTGGTTCTCAGGCTGGCACGACAACGCTCTCGCTTCACGGTGATAGAAAATGGGCGCTGGAGACGGGTGGTGGGAGGGCGCCGGCTCTGAAATTGATTTCATGCCAGAGTCAGAGACAGCCCCAAGGAAGGGATAAATGTGTGTGTGTGTGTGTGTGTGTGTGTGTGTGTGTGTGTGTGTGTGTGTGTGTGTGTGTGAAAGAGAGAGAGGAAGAGAGGGAGAGTGAGAGGGGCACACAATGGAAGAAAAAGGGAGAGAGAGAGCAAGCGGCAGAAAGAGAGAGGCGCCGACCTGCATCAAAGAGACGGAATCTGCATGTGAAAAAGGCGGCGATGCTGTTTCAGTGTTGACGTCAGCAGCAGCAGCAGCAGCAACAGCAGCAGTAGCACATTCCTGAATGGCTTTAACTTCAGAAAAATAAATTATTTGCACGACATTCAGCAATAAGGTGACTTTGCCGTCTTTGCACGGGCAGCCGGTGCTGCGCTCTCACATGCCTGGAGTCCTCGGACCGTTTTCAAACGTCTTGCCTCCTCCGGAGTCCTGGACTGCGCCTCTGGCCGTCACTTTTTGTCACCTTCCCTCTTTCAGTCCGTCTCTCCCCTTGATCTCTCCTTTCTTTCCCTCCTTCGCTCCCTCTTATTCTCCCTCTCATCTGTCCTTGCCCCCCTTCCTGGCATTGGCGGCAGCATCTCTTTTAAGGCACATGTCAAGGGAACTGTCTGCCGCTTTAAAAGGCCTTTGTGTCCGGCCTTTCTTCCCCCTAATTTGGTTTCCCCAAAACACTTTCCCATAGCACGGCTGTCTCGCCCCTTCTTTCTCCCCCCTCAGTTACCCCTCTCCCCTCTTCTCTCCCTCCCCGTTAGCGCTCCAACTGTCCTAAATACATTTTTTGTTTTGTTTTGTTTTGTTTTTCTCTGAGGGTCAAGTCGATAAAGTCGGCCTGTCAGCGGGCTAAAACTGTTTTTGAAGAATAAGTTAAAACAAAAGCAATCAGGTAGCGCTGGATCTACTCAAATTCAAAATGTTAACCGCTCGAGGCAACTATTAGTAAATATTTATAAAGTGGTTTGGAAGCAAGGTTCCTTTTTCAACATGGGAATAAAACAAAAAACAGCCAAAAGCATAATGATCAAATTAGGGAAGAGAAAGAAAAACAACTTAGAGCCGTAAACATTGAAAACATGCTGGACATGCAGTACTCTGTAGTGCCAGGCCCTCCGGTGCGTCCCGGGCATCCGGTTTCCTCCGCCGGGCTCTTCCCATGACTTCTCTGACCGCATAGGTTTCTTCAGGGAGCTCCTCGTCATGGCAACGCTTTTGCAAAGTTATTGTTCTGTTAGTGGGCCGAGAGGGAAGACGTCCCCCCGCAACAATAAAGACTGTATTTATTTATTTGATTTGTGAGAAGAACTGAACAGAAGGGGCCGAGGGCGACGCACGCGCTCAAAGTTTCCCTCTCGCGTGCAGCTGAATGTTGGCAGCAGGTTTTGACTCCTGCAAAACTAGCACGGGGTGCCTCACCCTCGCCCCCGCCCCCTGGTGGATGCAGGTGACGTCATGGCCGCTCGCATGTGTGCGCAGGGCCGCGGTGTCCTCACCTCAGGCGGACACATGTGGTTGTAATCGACCCTTTCGCTCTATCAGCATGTCTCCCTCCATCCACGACGTCTCTCGCCTCATCTCCTCCACCCTCCCATCAACCCTGCCGTCGCTCACATTCCTCCTCTCTCTTCCACTGCTGTCTCTTTTATTCTTCTATTTTCTGTTTCATGTTTGCGATATTCCTTGCTGGCAACTTCTCTGTATGCAGGTTTCACTTTTCCCCCACCCATTATCTGAAGTTTCTTCAGGGCCTTTTCCCGCCCAACTCCTGCCTCTTTCCCCGAACAAGTCCGATTTTTCTTCACTCTGACAGCTTTTGAAAAGTGTTCCTGCGGGCGCTTCACGCAGCTGTCACCGCAGGATGCACGACTTCCCTCTTGCATCCCACCGCTGATTTCAGAGCCAAAAACAAGACAAAAAAACACAACTCTTGTCTTCTCCGGTGTGATTGTGTTTTTCGGTTAGAGTTGTATCCCCACGGGTCAGAACAAACCTGGAACGGGATGTTTTTCCGAGACTTTCTGGGAGTTAAAAATTACAAATGTGCAGTAGATGTCGCTTTCAGAGTGTATGTACGCGCAAGAGTGTGTGCTTGTTTGGAAAAAAAAAGAGGGGGAAAGTAAGTGCCTTTCCAGGAGTCATAATTCTGTCCAAGTGTGAAGGAGATGCGGTGTCTTGGTGCCGAGAGCTGGAGCGCCATAAAAAGACTGGCGGATGAAACGGGAGATGTCTTTATTGACATCGTCCACCTCATGGAACTTATTTCCAGCCCTCGTCAGAGTCGCCGACTTTCTGTTTACAGTGACGCTGGATGTTTCCTCTGATCGGAAGGGAAACAATGAGAAAGTTTGTCCATTCTGAAAATCTTTTTTTTTCTCCCCTGTCAGTCAGACGAGTTCCAACAAAAACCATCCTCGCAGCTCTTTTAGCGCCGACTGAGAACATGTTTGACACTCCGTGTTGCAAAATCAACAACAGAAATGTATATTGCATTACCGAGACTAACGTAATTCTCGTAGACATAATAGGTTTTGTTTTTTTTTCTTTTAAAAAAAGAGACGGCTGACCCAGTCGTATCGGCCCTTTCAAGAGGGATGACGGTGATTGAGGCTGATGCGGTGGGAGGGCGATCCAGCCGAGGTCACGTCAAGTCCTCCTGCTGGCAAACAAAACACCAGTGACTCACGCCGCAACGGAGGGATCCTGATGAAGGACATTTGCTTCTTATTGACCCCCCCAACCCACCCCATCCCAGCCAGGAGTGGTCTGCCGCCTTGGGTTAACCCCTCCCCCAAAACAGCATCTCCACATCCACCAAAGAGCTGAATAGGAGCTGGATCCCCCTCCTGTCTCACTGACAACACACACACACACACACACACACACACACACACACACACACACACACACACACACACACACACACACACAGCCTTGTACCTTTGGCCTTTGAAGCCGAGGGAGAGGCTGTTTTTCGCTGTCTGAAATCAACCAACCATCAAACAGCTCACAGCTGCGACCCAGAACCGCGACCTCGGGCCGGAACCTCGCAGAAAACCTGACGTAGGGCTTCATCAAAACCTACTAAAACAGCAACAAGCGCGTCCTCTCCAAAACAATTTGTTAGGTTTTTTCATATTGCGCCCGATCGGGCCAATAAAGGAAAGAAAACAGGGGGCTTACGTGATGCGAAATGACACGTCGACTCAAAAACAACAAGCCAATTTTCCACAATCAGCTCACCTAACGTCAAACAACTCCACGGATTCGGGCATTTATTTGGCTTCCAAATGAGACACGCAGCCGCTTCAAAGGGATTGATTGCGGCTGCCGGGCACGCATGAAATCATGAGACATGCTTTTGAGTTGAGCCTAAATTATTCCAAACGCTGCACTTTAGAGAGGTTAGACCTTTTTTTCCCCTGATAGCTCCAGAACGAGAATGACGTACACACACACACACACACACACACACACACACACAGACACACACGCACGCGCACACACACACACACACACACATGCAAGACAATACGGCCTGCAAGACACACTCCTGCTCTGACAGTCAGGTTACCCCATGGTTCCTGCTTTCTTCCCTCATATGTGTAGGTGCAGAGGTGTGTGTGTGTTCGTGCGTGTGTGTGAATGTGTGTGTGTGTAAGAGAGAGAGGCCAAGGGAGAGAGAGGACACCGAGAGCGCCGGCGATCCGACAGCGTTTTGATGGCGGCAGGCTGGAAACAATTTGGAGGGGGGATGAATTTAATACAAATTCCTCTCAGCGCAGGTCCCGCCGTCCGACCCCGCATGCCCCGGCGCACCTCCCAGGAAAGTATCGCCCTCTTGCCCGACCGACTCCGAGCTACCCAGCATGCTTAGCTGTCACTCAAGACCCCCTCCCCCCCCCCCTCACTCCCCGCTGTCACGTCCTCCCCACACTTGAGGTGTCTGTGTTTGTGTGCACTAGAAACGTGATGTTTAAAAGTGGAGATTTGGGGGTGTGGGAGGAGGTGGAGGAGACGCGGTGGGAGTCAATCATCCGGCGGACGGAGAGTGACAGTAGATGGCGCCGCCGGGAGGTTGAGTTTCACGCTGGCTGAGACTGTTTTGTCTCAGCAGAGCCTCGCCATGCTGCCCAAGAATGTGAATCCTGGCGGCTGTCGCAAAGCGCCGCGTCTGATCAACTGATACTTTAAACAGAGTTGGACTGGAGAGTGGGAGGTAAAGAGAGAAAAAAAACAAGGCATTGTTTCAGGGGAGTTATGTAACTTGTGAGCAGACATTTAGAGATGCTGCCTGCCGATGTTTCAACCTGTCCCCCATTAAAGTAATGTTTCTTTCTTTTCTTGATCAAATAAGCCATTTGTGGCGACGGCTAACCAGACGATGCGCCGCGATAGTTTCCCCGGCAGCCGACTTAATTATGCACTCCTCCTGTAAGAGGATACCCCGGACTTTTCTGCACCATTGGCAAACATGATTGACCACAATTAGGCCAATTGCAGCCGACTTTAATAAGCGGGACAAATTGAGGACAGCGTTTATGAGAGCAGCCGTCTTCTTTTTCAGCATATTACACCCGTCAACCTGGACATCGGCTGAAAACCCTTGTGAGGAAGATGCACAGCCGGGAGCTTTTGGTATTGGGGTTGTGGGATACTGCAACATTTTTTCATATTGCCTGATATCAAGTAATTACAGGAGCAGTATTGTTGATACCAATACTGATACTTTTCCCTGGTGAAAACAAGACTGTCATGTCAGATGTCTGAGGCAAATTCCAATAGTACCTGATGTTGCATTCTTTCTTTTATTTCTGGGGCTATGAGCTGCAGTACATCCTGCCGTCTCAATGCAACAGCATAGGAGCTATTCCTTGATATCTTCAATGATCTGCTAGTATCGATCTGATACTGATACCAGCGCTGGGATTAATATAATTGCTATCTGGGGCGATCTGTGCAAGGCTAGACATTTTCAGTGAGGGCTGTCTCTTCTGTTTCAAAACCTGTGAGGTTGTACAGGTTGGTGTTGAGTCGGCTCCGGCACTGTTCTGTAGTTGCCGCCGCGCCAGGGCTGCAGGTGTCCCTGTGCCCCCCCAGGAACCCCCCCCCCCCCCCAAACCTCTTTTATTTTTCCCAAGGAAAATGCTTTCAACCAGAGTTGGGTTACCCTACAGACATCTGAGAAACGCCAGGAATGTCCCTCACCATCAAAGGACAGCATTTGGACATTTTTATATTTGCAATTAAAAAGGGAACAATTTAGGAGGGAGGGGGTGTGAGGATGGACTGAGGAAAGAGGGAATGATGGCAGGAGTACAGGGACGAGGTGGGGGAGGAATGTCGGCACCTGCTACGGCTGCATGCGCTGCCAAAGACAGAAAAAGAAAACAAGTAGAAGAATAATGAAGTACTTAAATCCTGAAGAAAAAGAGCAAATGAACCCTCCTAACCTTTCCTTTTGCATCTGGTTGTACTTGTTCGTAGAAGCACCTTTTCCAGGTTTAATGACATAAAAGGCACCAAGGAGCAGTGAGGCAAATCTCTCACCTGCAACTCAAAAAGTCAGTTTTTGATATAAAAGTATGTATTTATTTTTTTTTATTATATTGCCAGAGCTAAAAGCAAGGATGTAAACAATGTTTGTAAACAACGATGTGCGGCACCAAAGCTTTGTCTTTGAGCTGCTCTACACCTGATTAAAACCGTTCACAACAGCCCCACCCCTCTGGAAACTGGCTCTCCCCACGAAGCCTGGCCAACACCACATTAGTTGAGCACTTCTGCGACTTTCACATTTTTGGCTTTCACACCCGCTGAAGTGATCGTCCAGATGTAGAAGAGGTGAGAGCTGACCTTCTCTTTCAAGCTCTCTTTTCTGCTTTCAACTCTTTCTGCCACTTTCCATGTGAGAGTGAACTGAGGGCAGCTGGACGACGCTGCTTTGCTACGTCACAGAGGGGAATTACACTCTACTACACTCTCTGTCCACCACCAGATTCGCCATTTGATGCATTATTTCAGATCTCGCTGCCTGATGGCAAAGCTGTTTCACAGCGGCTCATGCTTTTCCCGGCAATAGTAAACAGCACAGCCCTCATCGCTCTCATCAGCTGTTAACAGCTCCCTAATATCAGTTACTACCCGCCCTGCCCTGGACATCGCGCAAAACGGCCAGTGAACTGGAGTAACACTGAGCAGCTAATCAGAGACACATTTTCCTGGGGAGGTGGCAGAGAAAAACGCATAACTGCACCATTAACTGTGACCAAGAACCATCGGACATCAGGTAGAGCACAACATGAGCCCAGAGAAGTGTTAATGGTACCGCCATGGCTGTGCAGGATTTAGTCAAGCAACGCCTGAATAGTCAATCAATCAATCAATCAATCAATCAATCAATCAAATTTTTATGTGTCTGACCCAGTTTGGTAAACGCAATATTGGCAGTGTGTTTAATGAAGAATATGAAATGTAAAACAATTGGAGCTGCAGGAGTCCATAAGTCCAAGACCATGTGAGTTGTCAGACAACATCTTAACAACTCGCTGGGAAATGTTTTTTTTTTTACAGCTTCAGCTTGTGCTTACGCAGCCGTTAAAAAAACCCATTGTGCTCCTGAAGGATTTGATTCATTTAAACACTGAAGTACCTTCACAATTTTGTTCTTTACACATTTCCTCTTGAAATATGCCTGTTTTTATTGGGCCCGAAGAGCGATCCAAACAAAACTGTGAGAGAGGCTCACAACATCCACCTTGGGGAGTTTGAAGCTTGGAAAAAAAAAAATGTATCCGTTCATTGCATATCCTTCCTCTGGGTCAGCCACGCTTACTGGTCTGCGTTAATTGTCTCGTTTGTGGGTATTTGGAGCAAAAAAAGAGTCCATGTTTTAACCAACTGGGCAACAATGTTTTCCCATAATTTGAGATTAAATGAATATTCCACCCGTTAGAACGACTTGTGAAAATTAGTAGAGATCCTGTTGAGGCGAGTGTGTCTGGCAGAGAAATACTTTTTTTTCCATGCTCTACTGCAATCCACTGCACACTCCCTTTTTTGCCTCGTTCCACCTTGGCGTTTTCCCTTTTTTGGGGGATTTGGGGAGCTTTCAGTTGGCACATTGTGTACAACACTGCAAAGGGCTCTAAAAGCGCAGTCCAGAAGTAATAACATGGCTGCTGCAGCAATGAGGTGTGTATCAGTATGTTTTATAGCATTAATAAGGCATAGGATGCACTATCAACAGAGTTTCCCCATGCATATGACTGCACACATGAGTATTGACCAACTGGAACCTCCATCGGGCACCTGGCTCCTACTGCCCCATGAACAGAATTCTTGTCCGATTTTACAGTTTTTTCCTGTTCCTTGTGCACTTGAACAAAAGCAAACTAGGAAAGGCGGCAAAGTCCACTCGGTATAAGCTGGAACGCTCCCCGACTTGTCACCGGTTTAACTGTTGCAACATATTTGAGACCCAGAGAGCCTGCGACTGTTCCAGAGACCTGTTCAATCCAGGTGGCAAGTGAGTCACATGATCCGGGAAGGAGGAGATGTATTCCAGCTGTGGGAGCATTAAACATCAAAACATCCACATTATTGGAGCAGGTGCCTGGAAAAATGTCAGTGACTGTTGTTCTCGGCCACAAATCGTTTGGCAGGCACTCGCCTCGCCTCCCTTTAAAAAAAAAAAAAAAAAAAATCTTTCTAGGCTACATACAAATGTTTAGAGGCTAAAGCTGTGTGCCAAATCACGTCTCGTGTTAGTAGTTTGTAAATTGCAGTGCAGAACTATTCCAACCTTTTACACGTATTGCTTGGTGCACCAATCTGGGTCGTGGGTTGTGTCTGTCTAAGTCATACTCTCCCATTTTTGCACTTGCTGGAAGTGTGCCTCTTGCTAACGGCTCCTTCTTCTTCTCCTAATTCTTCCTTTTAAACGGCTAACAGATGGTAAAAGCGGTTAAGATGACAGATCGTGACATGTAAATCAAAAGCACACCTCGGCTCCAGGGCCTGATTGAATGCGCAGCCAAAGCTTAAAACATGTCAGCTAGCTAGTTGACACTAATGTGTTTGTCGGCTACCCTTGCTGCCTTTGTTCTAATTTGTGTGCTGCCATGTTTCACTCACTGGAATGACCTCTTTGTAACCGTCTCTTCTTCAACAACCATTTAAATAAAAATGCGAACAGATGATAAAGATAGGCACGATGATGGTTTATGATACAATACAAACAGAAGCTGCATTCTGATTAAATGTGTTTTTCAAATATGCCAAAGTACTTTGCGTTAATGTTAATGTTACGTTAATGTTGTTAATGAGCTTATGGCTACTTATGTTGGTTAGCACAGTTTCAATAATTTTCTATTTATTAAGACCTAAATCATGTCCAAAGTGCGTTTCACAGAGAGATACCAACTAATCACTCCAGAGCACTACTTTGACTTGTGGGGCGAAAAAGAAATACAAAAAAAGGGAGCGATAGAGATATACATAGAGATAGAAATAGCGATAGCGATAAAGTAAGAGTTGTAGACAGGCCAGAGTGAGTATTTAGTACAGATAATACAATTTTGACACACAAAAAAACCCTTAAACGTGGAAAAACTGGAATCTAGATAGCTGCATTAAAGTGCTGGAGTTTACATTAAATTTGTGTAGCTTAGCAAGAAGTCATTTTGGATGCTAACATTTGTTTGTATAAAAAGCTAAGACCAGATAATTAAGGTTGGGATTCCTATATGGAAAATGGGCCACACTATCCATCTGAAACTCCTCGACCTTCATGCTGATGATAATCGGCCTAGATTAACATATGTTGTGGCCAGGAATTTGTTGCTGTATCAAGGTGGTGGAAAATCTGCACTAACAGGAGAATCTAAAGTGGTTTATACTTAATTTCAGCAGAGTATAACCCAATCTTTTCATGAACCAGTACAATACATCAATACCGACACTCATATATTTGATTTATTTTTGCAACTTTAAGAGTCATGAAAACAGTTGGGTACATAAGACTCAATGGCTCGATGCTTGAGGTTTGACCCACAGGCTGCAGATACACTTTCCACAGCCGGTGGTTGAACCTCTCCTCCACTAATGGCAGTGTTTCTGCTGCCGCTCTCTCATACCAGACGTGCTGACATGGTCATGGGTTAGAATTACAAACCATCCGGCACAAAACAACACGGCCATCTGATAATTGATGGAAAAACTTTACGATACTCAGTAAGTTATTATGGAATGTGGTTTGTTTTGCCAGTCTGATCAAAAAATATATAGAGGTCAGTATGGTTATTGACCCAGGGGCTACTTGAACTGGTGAGTATGGAAATTGATAAAATAGGGTGAAAAACGAGAGCAAAGGAAAACAGCCCACTGTTGAGAATGTATACCATCTATCTATTGATATTTTTATTGGCTTGATTGTTTTGTCTCCAAGAATTCACTGTTTATATTAAAACAATGTCCACGTTCAAAATAATAGTGATTTTTAACTGATGTGTACAAAGCCTTTCTATCTATCCAGCCATCTATCTATCTATCTATCTATCTATCTATCTTATATATTGTGTCTAAATTGACATTAAATTGTTTTGAAGATGTAAAAGATTAATTCAGTTTTCATCTGCATTCTCTGGAACTGGCTGCTTAAACAGCACTTCCCAGACTATAGACGCGACTCAAGCTGACAATTTCGTGTACTGGCTGCAACGCTGGATGTCCAACTGTGCTATCTGGCAACATCTGATACACAATTGCCTGCAGGGATTTTGGATAGTCTGATAAAGAGGTCTTTGACATGTATCTTTTGGCAGGCGGGGATGGAAACCTGGCTGGTGAGCGTTTCAAGGCTGCCTGATGTGTTTATGTAACTGCTGCAGCAGAGTTTTTCAGAGAAGCAACCAAACCAGAAAAAAAAAATATTAACACACGCAGCCACAGCCTGTTTGCAATATAGGTTAAGGTGCATTAAAAAAACATAATTGGATGGGTGACTAGGTAACTGAGTGGCTCTGGGTGGCTGCCGAAGGTGCGGGGGGTCGAGAAATTGTGAGAGAACGGTATTCCCCCAAAACACTGGAGGCCATATGAAATTGAGCCTAATTCCCTGGAATGCCGCTTCCGTCTTGACATGTCGATAAAAATAAAGCTTATTGTGATAGTAGGGGGTTCAGCCCCACGGTGAAGTAATGAAAAGAAAACTGGCAGAGCTCCCACTGGGAAAAGCCCACCATCAGCCCTGCTGGCCATAAACTACATATTCATATGGGTGCTAAGCTTAGCGGCGGCAAGGGAACCCTGAGTGAATAAAGCATGTGTTTGTGCGCAGGGCTACGGCGGGCGTGTTGTTTCCGAACGGTGATCTGTGCACTGCCAGTGGCAGGAGGAGGAAAAGGGCTCTGGAGGGAAAGTGAATGAGGGGTTTGAGACCACAAGAGGTAGTTAGGCAGCAGTACAGGTGTGTGCGGTGGCGAAAGGTGACTGGGGTCACTGAGAACTCTAGAAAGAATGCATATGCCAGGAGCAGGTCACAGAAAGAAATCGATCAGGATGTAGTCCATGGGCCAGAGGCGTTGAAGGACCGGTGCAATAAAACTTGATGGTCCATCTTTTTGCTTGACAAAGGCAAACTGAGGAACTCTGCATAGACTTTGTTTTAATGGTACTGCTACGCTGGGTGAAAGTCCAATAGCAAAGCTAACTGCAACCAAACTCCTCCTACTACTAATAGAGGATTAGACACTAGCTGTTTCAAGGAGGGGCTTAGTTAAGGGTCAATTATGTTCCAGGTGTTTTTCTTCAACGACTTCACAGTGAATCAGATGAGAAATTGAACACAAAGATGTCGACAATAAATCAGTTTTACTTCTTTTCTTGAGAGCATTAATTTGTTTTTAGAAAAAAAAAATGGGATAAGGTATTTTGCTTTAGCATGGTTGGAAGGGGCAGGTACTAATGTTGGCAGCACTAACGGGCCCTAAAAGGTGAAATGTCATTTGGCAATGCAAGGAAGGTTTTTGGGGGAAGAAACCTGCAGCCACCAGGACAGACAGCTGCACAAGCCAAAACAACCCGGAAGCTTAAAGCACAGGTGTTCATCTCATTGGGACTTTTACAAGCCACAAGCTTTTCATCTTCTGGCTTGAATGAAGTGTGTTTGAGAGATGCTTAGTGTGTCTCTCAAACACACATTATTGCCCAACACAAGACCTGACAAAGCAATTAGAGTCTGGCTTGATCAGAACAGATCATTTCTCAGTACTTGTGCACACGTACAGTACAACACACGTACAGTAGAAACAGAAAGTAATTTCTTAAGATTCTTTAGAGCACACACACAAACACACATGTAATATATATACATATTTACATTTATAAAACATTAAGGGTGTCATTCCAGAGCCCAGGCTACATAAAAACTACTGAGGGTGAGGTTTTGGCCTCAGCTGAGCAACTTGTTATGTTTTAAATAGTTGCTACATCTGTGTCTTGTTTGTCTCTACGCATTATTTCTTTGTTCTTCTCCACATTTCTCCGCCTTCTGACTCTTGATTTTAATGGCTGTACAGCCTTTACTACCTTCTTTTAAAATCTGTGTGAAGGTTCGCCAGTTCACCTTGATGTCTTTAAGCAATCCATTAGGGCCAGACAGAACAAAAGGAAAAAGAAAAAAGATATCTTGAAGTAACTGTCTTCTGGTTTTCTCCGGAGCGTTATCGGCGTTTTCCTGATTATCGAGCATCCGTTGAGTTGCCGTCATGCATCGACTGGCCTGTTGCCTGCATCCTGATCCCAGGTTTCCAAGAGTTTGTGTCACTTACAGACACTGCACGCAAACTTTCACTCGACCTGTCTAGTGTGATTGCATTGGAGGGAGAGAAAGGACGTCTGAGTTCAAGACAACAATGCGGTCTAAACTCAGAAAACACATTCTCCTATTTAGCCAAAACAACAGCATACCAACGTTTTACCAGTCAGCCAAAGCCACAGTCCCACTGTAATGGGACCAGTAGACAACATTAAGTTTCTCATTTCTGATTTCAAATTTATTATCAGTCCCTGACAGAAATTCACTGCAGACCTCAACATCCAAAGAGATGAAACTAATTTGCTGAAACAGCACCTGTAAAAAAAAAAAGAAAAAAAAAAGAAAAAAAAGAAATCAAAATAAAAGTCACCTCTCAGGTATAAGTTAGTGCTTCACATGTCTAACTTTCCATCCATCTCATGGTGTGTGTGTGTTTGTGTGTGTGTGTGTGTGTGTGTGTGAACAGCAGGGGCATCCAGATGGCCCCTTAATTAAAACCAGATGTTGGCAGTTTAAGAAGAATGAGAAAAATGAAAGGATGCATGAATTATACTGAGGGAAAAAAAATTATGCAAAGCCCATCTGGTTAATGACATGTGATATACTGCTAAAGTTATATTTTTGGAGATGTACCAACAAAATACAAGACTTCATGTCAAAGCCTACTTTATATAAAAAAATAAATAGTGCACAAATATTTATCAAGAGTAAGCTCATGAGGAAAATATGAGTTGTGGGGTCATTTGGACACGATATACTGTACATGGGGCTTAATTTTAGGCTATAATAAAATCTATTTTAACAGGAAGAGAAAAATAAATAGTGACTTTTTGCAGGAGTGAAATGCAAATGGCTCCAAGTCAAGTTAATTCAAGCCAAATTTCTTGTCGATCAAACTGCACAGTAGGCCTTGTTAGGTGCTGCTGAAAAATGACGTCCACAGGAGCGACTGCAGGCCTGGGGTTGTTCACACTGTAGCTCAGCGCCCTCAAATGAGCGTCAGCCCTCTGGAACTTGAAAAACCAAAGAGTCGTAGGCAAACGTATGTTTAATGTGTTTTTTTATGTGCAAAATGTATTCTGACCGGCACACAGAGTTTTTACAATATGGTGTTGGTGCTATTACTGTTTGTGGATCCTTCTGCGGAAACAGGAAATGGATGCAGCATTTGAGACAAATTTTGACATGGTATGGTATGGTGTGGTATGATATGGCATTGTATCGCACTGCATCCTATTTTAATGCATGGTATTATATGTCGAATTTGATTGATCTGGTAGATATCCAGATAACCAGATCATGGTTGGATATTTATTATTTTTGGGAGGATTTTCTGTGCATCTGAGAGATGAATTGACGTGCCCGTCTGGCTCCAACGACCATGTTCACCACCTTGAGAGTCACTTCACTCCCCTTCCTCATTCTGATGTTGACTTTGAACTCCAGCAAGTCGCCTTCACCACGTTCTCATGTCTTAATGAATTAACAGTAGTTGCTGCCATGTGATTGGCTGATTATTTACTTTTACGGATAACAAATTGAACATTGCACCTAATACACAATAAAATGATTTGTGAGGCACCGAGCTAGGGGGGAAACACCCCCTTATTTTGGAGCATCTCCCACTGAACCAGGTGTAAAAGCAGCCTGACGTTACTGCCGTCGTCCCACCTGGTTGCCATTATTAACACTTTTGGCTCAGCGCGCCTGCCCCGCCTCCCGCCGTAACCCTCTCCTCACCTCAGCCTTGAAATAATAAGAATAATAATGATAGTAATGACTTTGCCATGGCACCCTGGCACTCACAAACCCACCTCCTCCCTCACTTTGCCCTGACTGGGAGGCCAAGGAGCTGGGACCCCTGAGACAGCCAGCGTCAGAAGGGCTCCTTGTACGGCGGCGGTGGGGGGGATCTAGTCGGATTCAGGAGTTAAGTGCTTCTTCATGACGCCGCGTTCAGCGAGGCCGTGTTTTTCATTACGCACAAAGCCGCTTCATCTCCCTGCAAAATGTTACCGCTCATGTCAGAAGGCTGTGTAAACACCTGAGCGTACGTGCACGTGCACCCACGCCGATTTCTCATAGCACGCAAGCAATTGTGGACTCTGAACCTCCAGGTCAGGGAGGAGAAGCGCGGCTGGTTCACGCTGAGCCAAGGAGGATTATCGATTTATTACCGATGTGCCGCGGTCAATAAGACAACCTCCTTTGGCGGACACAGACTGTATTAAAGTCTGTTGAAATTCCTCCAGAAGCACATATGGTTCCGTCACTTCGCTGTCGCTCGGCTTTTCCCTGCCCATCCCCTGCTCCCTGTCTCTGATTTCTGGGATAGGCGGGACAGGTGCGAATTCAGGTGGGGGCACCGCTCAGAGAATCCTTACTGACAGTCGTCCTATCTCAAAATATCAATGCACTTGTGTTGTGCGCGCTGAGCTTCTCCACACCTGCATCCAACTCATCAAGTGAAGGACTCCTTCTCTCTCGGGGCCTTTGTGTGACCATCATAGAAGATGCTTTCATCATGGAGAAATTCATCTATCACAAATGCCGAACCAGGGAAAATCAGAGAAGGGTGTAAAGCAACTTTGCAGTATCAGATGACTGGACAATTATTTAGATGATTTATAAAAACATCACATATTGCCAATTTTCTGTGTCCTAAAAAAACTAAAATAAAAATGGCTCAACGTCTTTCTCAGACTCTAACATTTTCCCTTTTGGATGTAGAGGCGGAACCTCTCCGATACTCCGAGCAGGTTGTAATTTTATTGTTAGATAAAATCTGTTTAATACATTCAGTTCTTGACATTACTGTACACAGTATCATCCATATTATAAGCTGTTGATGCTTGTTTTTCTTTAAAATGTCAAGAAATTATTAAAAATAATGATTAAATTAAATTAGCCAAATGAATTAAGTGATGTGAGAGGAGGAAAGGAGGCAGAATTGAATAACTAAACTTAATATTACAACATAGAAAACTGAGTGAACTTTGCGTCAAAGCAATGAACATTCTGAAGTCCAAGCTACTAAAACAAAGGAAAAGAAAATTCATGAACAATTTTATTATTATTATTATTATTATTATTATTATTATTATTATTATTATTATTATTATTATCATTATTATTATTTGTTAGTGTAATTTAAATCATACCATCAATGCCGTTGTTCCTGATGGGCCACATTTTCTGGGAAGCTCATTGTAAATCTGCCGAGCTTGATTGCTTGAAGTGGTTTCCATTGTTGATTCACTGCAAGACGAAGCAGGGCTTTGATTCCTCTTCTAGTCTCTGCCTTGTGTTGGAGTTCTTCACTTGATCTTCCTCCTGCTGTCCAAACACGCCAGCGTTGCTCTGGTCTCATGATACTTGTGCCTGACATGTTTGGTGCACTTGCTGAGTAACTGACGGTCCCCCTGCATGAAGGTAAGACCTTCAGGTTTTTGCCACGGCTTGTTGCCGCCCTGGATGTTGCTGCTCCAAAAACAGGAAGTGCGGTTTCCTCTGGATTGAAGCGGCATGTCAGGCCTCGGTCTCGCTTCCCACCCAACTGTGACATGCACTTATAGGAATTCACTTTTATTAAAAATGATGGATGGCAGCCTCTGCCCATATTCTGCTGCGCCCCCCCCCCGCATGCCGCTCCCAGCGGCCAAGATTGTTATGTCTGCGCAGCTTTTTCATCCCCCACAAAGCCCTTCAAGTTTTCTGGCTTGGACGCAGAGAACATGACACACGAAAACAAAAGGAAAAGAGCCAAGATCTAGTTAAGAAAAAAAAAAAAAAAAAAAAAAGTGTAGCTCCAGCATGAAGCCGGTGAGGTGTTTTACTGGCCCGGGGTTGCGACTGTCGAGTGGCATCTGTCATCAGAGCATGCCCTCCTCCACGCCAAGGTGGGTTTATTTGGTTTGATACGTGGTGCGCTGCCCATATTTTCACAGGTGCCTGTGTTGTTGAACCAAGAGCTTGATTCCTGCTTTCCCTGGCAGACACAAGGCCCCGCTTGTCCAGAACTTCCTCTGCTGGATGGGGGGGGTTGGGGAGGCATGGCGATTCCCCCGGGAAGAGTTTTCCCATGGAAGTGTGTCCTCTCTTAAAGCCCTCCAAAGCCTCTCTCATATCAGGAAGTGCGCTCGCGTACGTAATCCCAAATGCATCGGGGTCGATTCTCGGTACAAGGACCTGCACCTGAGGGTCGACTACGGCGGCAGACTTGGACTGATATTTTTAATATTTTGTTTATTATAACCTTGGTGAATAATGAGACCTCGCCTGGCATCAAAGAAGAGCCACATTACAAAAGCAGCTGCAGATGGCGCTCTTTGCTCCCCGACAGGTTGCGGAGCAAGTAGCCGTAGCTTATTAAGGACATTGAGAGGTTGGGGAATAATCATCCAGGAGACTGTCATTAGCTGCAACACAAACAATGGCCAGTACCTTCCTGACAGATTCATGTTCTGCATGGCTGGCAGCAGAGTTGTCTCATTTTTTTTTTTTTGATCCCTTCCTCCTTTACTCCCATAAACCCACACATATGGCCAATTAGTTCCGCAATCCAACCCTGCCAGTCAACCCCAGACTTTTTTTTTTTTTTTCTTTTTCAAAATCAGTGTACGCTACAAACTCAATGTCTGTCCTGCAGAGGCCCAGTTCCACCAAAGCCCTGACTTGTTAATAATAATCCATCTACCGGTTCGGAAATCCATCACCTCGGAGGAACACTCTGTTACTTCTGGGCTCTTTCCCGAAAACTTTATGGCAATGACTCAGATTGTCAGACGTAATTTTGGCTCAACGGTCCGAGCCGCAGTTGGCTGAGGCCGTCTCAACCAATCATGAGCCGCATACTCAGGTGAGGAATCGTGCACAAAAAGCAACATTGAAGAATAAAAACGAAAAAAGTCAGCAATTTTGACCATCAGAGAGCAAACGAAGTGAAAGATTGTCTGTCACATGAGGGATATGAACAGTTTCACTGATTCGCTAGGTCATTATATTTGTGTGTGTGTGTGTGTTTGTGTGTATGTGTGTGGGGGGGATTGAAAGTCATTCAAGACTCATCAATTTTGAAGTTTTTTCTGGCAAATATCACTAAATGTCACAGTCATCAGTAACTGTGCCAATTGCTTCCATATAATACGGAATCTACCTTTCTTCCAGTCATACTGGAGTGAGCCGTTTCACTGGGCTGACTCGTTCATTCTCTTCTGATCCATGTGGTGAATCATTGAAAGACATGTGAGCCAGGCTCCAAAGCTCATAAACCTGATGATGATGATGATCATCATCTGGCATCCAACAAACTTTCCTCATCCCGTTCACTGTCATTAAGCCCCTGTAGCTCTCAGATGTTGGTGGTTATGTTTTCTAGCAAAAACTCTTTCCAAACTTTATAGTGCACTGACTGCAGGAAATTATTTTTGTGGAAATATATTTTCTGAGGCTCGCTCTTCACTTCTTGCCAATATCTCAGTAAATGGTTTGGTTGGGTACTAGCGGTGGCGGCAAAACTTAAATCAATTAAAGCTGAAATTTGTTCTGAGCAGCATTTCAATACACACCTACCCCTAGAATTAACTCAGAAGATTTGCCTCCTTTTCTGGGAGAAAGTGAGACCAACTTGCCATCATGAGACAATATAAAACCATCAGAAGTTTGAGGAAGAGGCAACAGCGGCTCTGCAGCGCAGCGAGACTTGGTGATCTGGCAGCGTAAAGGTGGCAGCGCATGGGTTTATTAAGGCCGCAGTCAAGGTGATGAGCTGCAGCTGACGGCGCTGCCCTGAGTCCAGCACACCTGGAGGTGATCTCACACACACACACACACACACACACACACAAACACACACACACACACACACACACACACACGCACACACGCGTGGCCAGACAGGTAGAGGGAAACTCCTCAGGAGACACAGATGTTTCCGGGGACAAATATAACGTAGAACTATGTTCAGTATAACAGGAGGCTGAGGTGCGACATAATGAGGCCGGCTTGTTAAACTCCAGACTGTTCACATCACTTTTACTGTACATACACACTTTTAAAACAGGAACACACACAGTCCCTCGGACAAACACACACACACACACACACACACACACACACACACACACGTACTGGGTATATTACCAACAGGGGAATATTGTCTTTCAATATTCAAGTGTGGACTGAAAGGTCTGATTATTGATGAAAATAAAAACACTTTCCTTACAAAATTACTTTGAATGTGATTTATTTATTTATTTACAAATAATTTGCTAAGAGTGGACTTGAACCTCTGAAAAACTACAGCGCAACTCTACAATTACCTAATCGTGCTCTCTCTCTCTCTCTCTCTCTCTCTCTCTCTCTCTGCCTTTCTCTCACACACACATTGACATGCAAGATAGGCCTGCATGCAAGAGGAGAAAACAAGTTTCTTTTGTTGCATGACATCACTGAGCGAAAGTCGTTTTGCAACTCAACATTTCATATCGACCAGATATCTCGACCGCTGCTGTGGCATCTGTTCCTCAAGCCGCTCTCTCATCTTCACCCTCTCTCTATCCAGATAAGGAGCATCCAACCTCAGTCAGGTTATGTCACACAGTAGCAATCAGTGCCAGGTCGAGCCGGCAAATTAGGTCGGTTGGCGGCAACCAGGAAAGCAGCACAGAGTCTTGGGGGTGGGGGGGCTGGAGCTAAACGCCAGCAGATGCAACCTGAAGCGGAGGATCCGCTGCTGCGTAGCCTGAGGTGTAAGAGCTGGAAGAATGTCTGAGCCCGAAGGGAAGTGCAGCGTCCAACTAAATCTGGTCTCATGTTCAGGGAGAATTAAAAGGCAGCGGGATGCTGCCTGGAAAAATGAGGACAGAAAAGCTGAAAGCAATAAATAAGGTCAGAAACGTTTATTTATTTATTTATTTATTTTTTTGCTTCTGTCTGTTCATTTATCATCTATAAGTTTCCATCCCTCCAAAAAATGACTAATTTTTTTTCTACTTAAATTACAGCTTCTCTCATAGTTCACCAATAAATTATTCATGTTTATTCAAAAGTTCTCCTGGTGCAACTGATGTCCAGTTCAACACAGATTCCCCTCAAATGGAAAATTAAAACAAATGTATCTGTCATCGTTTGTAAAATGTGAAAGTGCAGGATTTCTCCAGTCTAATGATTCAAAATACGTTTCTTTAATAAAATGTGGGGCACATTGCGCGCGGTTTCACAACTGTTTTTTCCCCTTCTTCTTCTGATCATAAAATGTAAGTTGGCTTCAATTCTCAATGTTAGGTTCAAGTTGTGAACTTGAATTCTTCTCTTCATCTGTCATCCAGTGTAGCTACATTGTAAAATAGCTTCAAAACCATAATTTTATGGTTCATCTCTTTGGAAAAAATAGAATAAAATCAAAGTCAGAAATACTTTCTGAATACACACACACACACACACACACAAAAAAAGTGCAACACAATCAGGTGAAAGATTCTGGGCCACAAATACTGGCAAATTTATTTTACCCCCTGCGCATATACATCATTAAACATCTTTTCCTAACAGTGTACTGAAAGTTTTTCTCAGCTCTCAGGGGAGGATCGTAACTTTAAAAGAAATACTGTAATAGTCAGCTAATGCAAAATGTATTAGACCAATTTATATTTATCCTTTGCACACAATCCGCTTTTTGTATACACGGGCAGTGGACACGCACACACATACGTGCGCGTGCACACACATTCCTCTAATGTTACAGGCTTTGAAGAGGCAGACTCATCCCCATTTTCAACAGCACCCAATCAAACACAGAACTGCAGGGCGGATTAGGAGCTGGCTTACGCCGCACAATGCTCCTATCAGGGACCACACTGGTTTTAAATTACCCCCTCCCATTCCTTAATCATTTTCTATCACTCACTGGCCCAATAAAGTTGGGTTCCTCCAATAAAGGGGAGCGACAACAAAGAAAGGAACACTGGATACCAGTTTTCTGCAGCCGTCCCCTTTGCGATTGCCGACGCCGTGGCTGAAAAAACAACAGGGGACGGCTCCCCAGACAGCAAAGCCCCCCCGCCCCCCTCCCCAGGATGGAAGCTCAGTGGGAAAAGATGGAGAGATTGAAGGATGACAAATGAAGGAGGGGGACGGAGGGAGGTGTGATCGCCGTCACGCATGTTGTCAGCTCCGGAGGGAGTGGCGTGTCTTCAAACGACAGCTGGTTTCACTCAGAGGGAAGACACGCAGCCCGGAGATCAGGCCTTCACCTCTGAATATTTATGCTCTGGGTCCACACAGATTTCTCGCCACATTTTTTTGCGGTTTTCCACGGGGGTGTGGGGCGGAGTGGCAGGAGGGCGGGTGGCTGGAAAGGGGTGGTGTTAGCACTTGCTGACCCGTGCGCACCGCGGACACATTTCTGAAGATATTGACACGTGAATCTGCAGGGAAACAAGTCTTTATTAAAATGGTAAGTGGCCAATATGGTGAAATGCAAAGAGGTGCATAAAAGCAGTGAGAATATAACACACACACATACACACACAATGTGCCGCCTCCCCTTCCCACCAGACCCCATATGGGGGGAAAAATACCATTATTGGGCTTTGAAGCACAGTGGTAATGAGGCTCCATTTAAAGCCAATGAAGCTGCTTTGGCAGCTTATGAAAGGGCGATTAGTAAGCCCCCACCGTCTGCCGCTGGTGTGTGTTGGACTGGATATATGTGAGAGTGAGTAGGCAAGGTGGCAAGAATGCCAGTTTATTGCTTTGGCTGCTTCGATTTGAAAAGCACTTAGCAGAATCTCCAGATCCCTGCAAACACTGAGGAGGTTCTCCATTACAAGGGGAACCACTGTGGAGAATTGATGAGATTCGGTGGCCAAGAGCTGGATTTCTGAAGGTATAAATGTTGATAATTCCTTAATCACATTCTAGTTCAGTAAGATGGGTTTCTTCAATGACAAGAGACCACGGACAGTTGAATTTTGTGCAACAACGGTCCTACAGTACTAATAGTAGTAACTACTAATAGGTGGAGTTATTAAGGAATGAATGGGGCTAAAGACAAAGACAACAGGCGGCTCTACTTACCAGAGTTTATCGGGGCAAAGTATAGGGAAGCGGTTGCTTCTCAAACGCATGCACAACAGTCTTACAACAGAGGAGCAAAGAACAAGAAGCTGGGTTTTTGGTTGCAGGTGTGCTTTCAGAAAAGCGCAAGAATCTGGTTTGAATCTGTGCCAATGTTGATTTACAGCCACAGAACCAGAAAAGTCGTCCTTAATGTCCTTTCAAAGTGCAGCGGGAACCGACTGCTGAGGAAAACTCCAGGGGTGCAAATATACAGACAGACCAAGCTGAAAAGTAAATGTCATAAATGTTCCCAAATAAGAGGCCACAGCTTTGAGGATAAATTAGAGAATTAATACAAACACACAACGACAATTTGAGGGTCATCATTTAAAAAAAGACTTCAACAGCCTCCATAACATCCCAGAGTTCCCAGTTCTCCTTGGCCCCAGACTCTCCAACTGCAAACCTAAATATTTATCATTTACATTCTGGTGTGACTCTGTGCCAAAAGTCAGCCAGATGATGCAACAACGCCCGAGTGTCGCCCGTGTTTGAGGGCGGGGTATTTTTATTCAGCCACGCCGTCCACATCTGTTATTTCTTAGGGCTGGGAGGGTAGGTTTTAGTAGGTTAAGCCAGTGGTTGACGTGACGAAAAAAAGCAAATAGCAGCTTTGGCAGCACGCTGGACATTTCTGTGACCTGAGATCATCCCAAGGACCAAAGTGAGTGCATTATTGGGCCCTTGACTTTTTGCAATATTACAGCGCTGTCACAGACACTTAGTGAGAAGGACGAGGAGATAAAGTTGAAGGTGGAAGGGCATAAATACAGCGATACTTACCAAATAAGAACAGAAAGACATCTTGAAATATTCTTGTCTAGCAAGAAAATGACATCCTGACCACTTGTACTTCCCACTGAACCAGTTTCTGAACCACAGGGACCAGGCAGGAAGAGGAAGTTGATGCCAGGTCAGAGCTGGATGGATCAGATGTGAATGCCGAAATGTCACTCAACCTGAAAAAATAAAAAGAGCATCATCAACTGCTCTTCGAATAAGTGTTGAGTAGGATGGAATTAAAAATGGACTTGCTGACGTTTTACTGTTACTGGTTCAGTTCTAGCGACGGTTTATTTATGTATTGACGGCTCTCAGCACCATTAAAGCGTTGCCGCCTGGGGCTCTAAACCGTTTGTAGAACTGAAGAAGACTTTTGGATGAAAGATGAAACATCTTCAAGAAAATAAGACCAAATAAGACCAAAGCCCAATCGCTGCAACTCAACATCAACAACAAACTCTTTTCAAATTGATCAAGATTCCCAATATCTTCCTTTCTTTTTCTCACTAACAACAAGCAAAATACAAGTTGATTTTCCCTGATGGTTATATTTATTCCCTGTTTTGTAACATGTTTATCTTGGTGCATAACAGGTTTTTCACAATGGAAATGTTTTGTTTTGCTTTACATGGTGTTTCTCACCATTTCGATTTTGAGTTTTCTATAGAGGTAACTGCCACAGGTGGATTATGTGCAACCAGTGCTGCCCATCACACAAATAGCAAAGCTTGAGCAGTCAGCAATCTGTTTAAACAGCAGTCACAACTCTAATTGGTTTGTTGAAAGGAGGGCTTTATCCAATCACCTCCCAAACACAGTCTTTCCATTCTCCAAAGCGCTTTCCACGGCAAAGAAATAGGGAATGTTGAGGACATCCATCCTGGACGTGCACAGCGTCGGGATGCAGTTTGGGCGCGCTTGAGCGCCTCAAGACAATCTTGGCAACCTCTGCTCACAAAGCTCCCGATGGCTGTTCCCGGGGAGAGCCTTGATAAATGGTCATCTTCCTGTAATTTACCTTCAGGACGATGGATGAAGCCTCTCTGTTTGGTTAAGGGGCGGGGAGACGTGGAGGACGACGAGCGTAAGGTGAGAGATGGCGGGAGATGGAGGCTGAGGGGTTTCCTGCATCGGACCCTCGACCAGAGTCTGGTTTCCTTGGAGGTGAGCGGCACATTCAAGTGTGTGTGTGTGTGTGTGTGTGTGAGAGAGAGACAGAGAGAGAGAGAGAGGGAGAGTGTGTACGCCTCACTGTTTATTTACAGAGCTCCGGCTCTTGCGCTGTTCGTAGAGGCTGGGAACGGCGCTAGCCAGGGTCTCGCCCTTCTGAGTGGAAACATGCCAGAGCAGCGCCCACCGTATATTTGCACTCTCTCGTCGAAAACACACACACACACACACATACACGCACACACACACCTGAGATTCTGATAAAATTCCCACAGCACCAGGCTAATGACCACTGTGAAAGCAAAGACGATCAACACAACAAACGGCTCATTAACTAATAATTTATTTTCTTATCATTTAGATTAAAAAGTCAGTGGTTCATTGCCTCGGAGGAAAAATGTACAAGGAAGACTTTGATATCATAAAAGCGAAGAGCAAGACTTGAACTGAGGGTGATTGGGCCATTTTTTTTATGTGACTAAAGCATTTTTTTCCACCACTGCCAGAACTGTATTAGTACAGAGAGTTTTGGGTCATGGTGTCAATCGCCGTCTGGATCTTTACGAGGAAAATCAGAGGTGTCCCATCGGCCCGTGTCACTTTTTTTTTTTCTCACTCTTCAAAGTCATCCACAAATGAGTCTGGAAAAGATGTTAAAAAAAAGGAATACATTCTGTGTAACATCTGAACCACATCTTCTAGTCGTGATCACAAGAGCATATGTTTCTGGTTTTCTACATCCATATAACATCATCTGGTTTTGCACATCCATACACGTGAGTCATCCCAAGGCCGAGTGACGCGTTATGACAAAGACAAACATGAATGGCGGAGGGCAGTTCAGTACATATTTACAACCTCATATAAAAAAAAAAATCAAAAGCAAATAAAAACATGTCAAGACTAGTTAAACAAGATGGAGGCGGTGGAAGGAGGGGGAAATGAAAACTCAGTGAGAAGAAAAAGGATTTGAGGCTTCTTCATCAGAGGACGAGCAGAAAATAATTGACAGGCGGACTCGAGAGCGGGAATCGTCGTCGTCCCGAAAAAGTTGCTACGTGAGAAGCTCATTTGCACGTGACTTGTTAACTTGGGCCGGTGCAGTTATACACGTCCACACCTGTGAATGCTCTAAATGCTATTGGGATGGAGGTGGGGTGGGGGCAGGGTGGGGTTTGGCCTCAGTTCCAATGCCAAGCTGCCTGGCCTTGTTAAAGGAAAACAACAGGACGGCGCTCGGTGTGAAGCTCAGTAAATAGTTTTCACAAGACGACGCTCCCACCGCCTCAAAATCACATCTGGCTGCTTTCTCATACAACTCGACTCATTCTCACTGCGGCAATGTTCGGGGTGGTCACTCAACACTGGAGGGCACACAGCCGATAGAGAGGAACCTGGTGCCAGACTTGGCTGGATGCCCACGACACGGTGCAAATGCCCCAATTCTGATACGCTTCAGATGATCTCCTTCACAAGTGGGGAAAAAACTGATATGATTTGGAGGCGATCCTGCTCTTCTCGGGCCTTTAAGAACTCCTGATGCAGGCATTGAAGTTGTTTCACACAACCTGACCCAATTCAACGTTCCCCGAACCAAACAGTCGGCCGGTCCTGTCTGGCTCACGCTGACCACGGTCAGCGTGCCGCTCAAATCCGTCCCTGGAACAATCCAAAGGACAACAATTACACACACATACCATTCCAGCCAAACCTAAAACACTTCCAAAACTGTCATTTTTCAGTGTGATTTTCATTCTCCAGATCTGCAACCACCCACCAGGGACACAGCTTCTGGCCCTGCAGCTGGATGCTACTCAGAATGTTAATTCTCTTGACAGGCAGCAGCTGATTTTCTTTTTATGGGTCATTCTCTTAACGTGTGTGTATGCTGGTTCCTTCAACTGAAAGCAACGACTGAGCAGGTGTGAATGCAGACATCGGATACAGGTCACTTTTAAAAGTAGTTTTACAAAAATGTATTCAAAATTCAGAGAGGGCCATGTAGACCTGTGATGAAGACCCAAATCTACCCTTTCTGTTCACAAATCTGGACTCCAGACACAAGGTGTGGCCTCAATGCTTGCTGGGTTCTCAAAGAGCTGATTGCCAGAGAGGCTTCATGGTTGGGCAATTCAAACAACCACTGGGTCTCCATGGTCACCTGACAGGGTAAGATTGCAGCTGTGGATCGAGCACCACCTGTCGCTTGGGGCACTGAACAGTCAGCGAGTCAATTAAGTGAGTTAATTGGTTGATATAGATCTCTAGCAAACAGCAGCATATTTACCCCTCTGTTTCAGGACCCCTACCATATAAAGTGTCAGCATCCTGCTGTCGGACCTCCCACTTGTTTGGAAGGAAACAATGAAGCTGCTGTGAGCTGGTCTCAGATTCTGTATTTTGAAACATGTTTGTGAAAAAGTGGATCAAAGGATGGACTTTTGGACTTATTTCTGGGGAGTTCACTGACTGGCTGGAGACTGTTAAAAATATTGGAAAAAAGAACACTTCAAATGTGGTTAAATGAATAATTGTTTCAATGTGAGTGCTTTGGGTGCCTTGAAAAGCACATTATGAATCCAAGCCATCATTGTTCCTGTTAATATTTCACATTATTTTGGGATATTTGGTTCTGCGGTTGTTTTGAACATTAGATTTACATAATGCCATCGTCCAAATTCCCGCTTTTGTCCACAACTCTGTAGCGAGACGACGCTAAAGATCTTTTAATGTTTTTTTTGTTTCTGATTAGAAAACCTAGATGTTGATTAAAGAGACAGAGACAGATTGGACCCTGTTCACAGATAGGTCCAATCAGGTTCATCAGGTGGCGCGATGTTCACAAGGCGTTACGTTCGGAACCCTGCACCTGTGCGAGACAACTCCTCACAGCTCGATGTACATCCTCAGAGGACGTGATAACTTCACCAGTAGAACAGTGGCAGCCTGGTTTTGCGCCACCGCCGATCTAGAACACTGAACACGGCATGCAAAACAGGTTCAGAGTTCAGGGCAGGGGTGGCGGCCGACGGCTAAGAGGAGAGCAGAGGAAAAGACATTTTCTGGACGGTGGACAAACCAAACATACCACCATAGCCAGAGGAAAGTAACCACTGCCTCGCATGACAGGCCTTGTCGGCACACACGCCGCCACCCCGGCTTGATGTGCGCCTCAAAAACCGTGTGTTTATCTTCGACTCTCTTTAAATAAATTGAAATGAGCTTTGCAAAATGAAATAACAGCAAACGGCAGATAGAAACCTTGACAGCAACCAGATGGATCTCCGCGGTTTTTGCTCGGTCTCGACTTCCACCGTCTCCAAATTGAATTGGAAAGCCGACTGCGCTTGTTTGGCAGCGGATGACAGGGACTGCGTTAGGAGCGGGGCCACGCAGGAGGAAGACGACTTGGGCAGTTTTGCCTTTGGAATTTTCAACAGCCTCATTGGTTTTCGTTAGTTAGTCTTGCTCTGCTCACTCTGAGATTTTGATGGACCCAGGGGGGAAAAAAACAAACAAAAACAAAACAAAACAAAAAGAAAACAAAAAACCACAAACATGCAAACACAACATAGCACATGAGGAACGAAATATGATCTTCTCGTGTCATAATACAATCAGCGCGCAGTTAAAAAAACTTTCCAGCCTCGTTCGCTTTGTCGAAAAATGCCGGAGGTTGAAAAAACACAAAGATATTGTTTATCCGACTCGGTTTTGTCTTTTTTTCTTTTTCTTTTTGTACTGCATGAAAAGGAAACTCTCGTTTCAAATCTCTTACTTTGGCAGACAAAGGGTCTGCCAGTCATTAGACAAATCAGGAAAAGGTTCAGACGTTTTAAATACAAAGAGACGACACTGGCCACACAGCGACATCTGAACGGCCGCTACCGGGAGGAGCGCTCGTCTGCGGAGCCCAAAGTCTCCCTGGAAATAATATTGTTTGGATTTTCCAGCCATTCGTCCGCACTGCTCAATCTTCAGTAACAATGGATGAGCCCCGAAGACGACACATGACTTCAGAAATCATTCGTACAAAGGATCAAACGATTATGATGTGTCGCCCCCCTGAGGACTGGAGTGTGACTTGCACATGCCTTAAGGTTGCTTTTTGCCTTAAAATGCAACCGAAAACAATAAAAAAAAAAAAAAAAAAAATTAAGGATATGGCTGGGATATGGATGCATGAGATAACACATAGGATATAAATTCTATATGAGCACTGGCTTTAAATATGTATATAACAGGCTACACAAGCAGTCTTTTCTTTCTTCTTTTTCTTTGTCCTGTGAGGGCTGCACGTTGGTGGCGAGACAGCAGTGGTGTTTGAAACTGAGGTTTGCTGCGAAGGGGTCGGCGGGGGGGAAACAGTCCCTTCGGAGAGTGAGCCCTTGGTTCGACGAGGGACGAGAGTTTCACAGTGATGGCTGCCTGTCGGAGCCACTGCAGAGAGGCCACGTCGTCCGCGGCCGTCGCGCCACCAGTGCTTTTTTTCAGCCCGTGCTCCATCCAGAGTTCAAAGTCTCAAAGTCAAAATGGAACGCGTGGGAAGGAGGCCGCCGGGATCGGTGGGTCGGCCTCTCCGCTGCCAAGCTAAAAATCCTAAGAGAGGTATGTGAAGCGTTCTCGCGTCAAACACAAAGAGGCGGGAAGAGCGGCATGATGGCTGGGGGACGGGGGTGGGGGTGGGGGTGGGGGTGGGGGGTTGTTGTTCATCGTCTGCTCTCTCTCTCTCTCTCTCTCTCTCTCTCTGGTGTGCACACTTCATACCCTTTTTAACGGTCCCTTTTTAAGGCAAACCAATTGGACGAAAAGACGTTCCGACAAAAAGAATCACGCAAAAAAAGGTAAAATAATTATACAATATACACACAACACGGTCCTTTAAAGAGGTGGTGGGGTGCATGCAGTCTTTCTACTGTGCAGCAGTGTTTTCGGGGGGTGGGTGGGTGTCGCATGAGGACGGGAGGGAGACCGACGGGGGAGGGGCTGACGGATGGGAGAGGTAGGGCCGCTTCCCCATCACGCTTTGCCGCACTTCCCCTTCTTCTCTTTGCGCTGGAACTTCCTCAGGCGCCGTGTCCATACGTCCCTCCACTGGATCACCAGGCTGTTCTTATCAGCCAGCAGGCCCACGCGCTCAGCCGCGCCTGCGCCTCCGGCCGCTGCTGCGCCGCCGCTGGAGGAGGCGACAGCCGCGGGGGGTCCCGCCCCCGGCCCCGCCCCCGGCCCCGTGCCGCCGTCGCTGCCGCCCATCACCAGGAAGCGTTTGCTCATCTGGATCTTGGGACACTTGCAGGCCAGGTCCTTCATGTGGACCCACAGGATGTTGTCGCCCCGCTTCAAGGGCTCGCCGCGACTCTTGTACACCGACACCACGTTCACAGAGAACTTGGCCCAGTCGCCCACCGTCTCCATGTCCAGCACGCTAACCTGGACCGCTGGGGACAAAGAAATAAAAAACAAAATCAAAGATCCCAAATCGGAGACAACTGTGAAATCACGATTAAAACACTGAATGACTTTCTCTTACCATAGTCCTTCTTGCAGTATTTCTTCATGTTGATCTTGAGATTGCCCTTGACTGGTTTACAGTAGGACTCACAATCTGGAAGGAAAAACAAGACTTGCTAAATGAGCTGTCAGGGCCACAGCTACACTAACACTCAAATTACACACTTAAAGGGACAGTTACACACTCGAAATCTGAATCCTTCTTTGTGACGTTTTAAGAGTGTTTCACACCATTTCATAGATCATTATGTGGTTCTCTTGCTGCGCGTAAATAGCAAAACACACAGCTGTAATGTTCAAGTTCTATGCGACTACAGACTCTAAACTGTTATATAGGGTGAAAACACCAATAAACACTCGACTGCATCAAAAAAATTAACATGTGTGTGCTCTCCTTTCTCTCTCTCTCTCTTTTATTCTTTCAGCTGTACTCATGTAGTAACAAGGCCATTAAACCTGCACTGTGTCGCTGACAGCATCGGAGGCTGAGAGGAAAACTGGAGCAGGTTGGATGACGGCAAGCCTGCTTTCTTTTTTCAGACCGTTAAAACATATCTTGGACAAAACAACACATCAAACCGCAGAGGCAGCCGGCGCTGGGAGGCAAGTGAAACATTCCAGAGTAGTAAAAGTGGACGTGACATGTTTTTCGGGGATCTTGAGCAAAGACAGAGCGCGGTGGACGCGGGTCATGGTTGGACGTGCGCTAATAGACCTTGGCTGCCAGCGTAATGACTGGGACCACACATTGGACGGGTGACCTTTGGTGACGACCCAAACGTGGAGCTGCCGGTGAAGAGGCGTCATAAGGACGAAGACGATCAAAAAAACAGTTTTTCTATTTATTTCTTTTTTTAGTGAAGGACCTGTCCCAAGTCTAATTTCATTGGTACTTTTACAGATATGTTTGGTAACTTGTACTTTTAGTTTTGATGGTCTTTTGCGAGCATTGTCTACTGACATGACTTTATAGCCACACATGACAGCACGCAGTGAGCAGTGATAGAACTAAATCAGCGCTAGTTTGAATATTTCTAGCAAGACTTTTGGCAAGTGGTCCAGCTAAATGGTTCATGGACTAGTTTTCATGACTTTACATTAAGGTGAATTTAGCGTCATCATCTGGCTAATTTCAATTCTTGCAGAGGCCATTCCGCAGAATAAGCCGTGGTAGAAAACTAATGGGATGGACTTTGTCTTCTGATTGGCTCTGCCTTTCCTCATACTTACAGCTCTTGGTTTGGCTTGTGTGACATCACCTGACAGTTGGCATATGCGGTTGCGGTTGGCCAACACACGGATGAGATGATTTTAAAATACCGTGTGGTTTCATCGATTTATTTGTTTATTTAATCCAGAAGCTGTAAAAATGTGCTCGTAAAAATACATAGAATACATGTGAACTAGAACTTGAGTACGCGCATGAGAGGCTTCGCTCGAGCGTGATCATAAAACATGTTTTCCATCTGGTGGAAGCGAATAGACAATTAAATCA
This sequence comes from Nelusetta ayraudi, assembly GCF_046127955.1. Lineage (NCBI taxonomy): Eukaryota > Metazoa > Chordata > Actinopteri > Tetraodontiformes > Monacanthidae > Nelusetta > Nelusetta ayraudi. The sequence goes on along the minus strand of NW_027466092.1, from coordinate 11,681,529 downwards.
ACGTTTAAGATGAGGGGGGATATTGAGAGTGTGGTACTGCTGAATGTAAAGAATTTTGTTTTGTTTGTTGATGCTTTTTGTGGTAAGTGCTGGTATGGCGGTTGTGACATGAAAGAAACAAGGCTCTGCGTGTCATTAGAAATGCATTAAACGGAACTGGATAAATGGCACCAGACTATTTACTGTTGGAATTTCTAATCCACTTATATTAATTACAATACTTCCTGAAGAACAAAGTTAGGAGAGAAAAAAATATGTGTATATATTAGAATAAAAGACTGAGGCCGTCATGTCTGCAAATAGCTCTCGTAAGTTGCAGCCAGCAGACACGAGCAGCTGACCGTGGCCGCTCAAGCCGGAATGCCAGGCTCTGAAACTGGAAAACCACATGCCGCTAACTGGTCCGCTATCTGCGGTCAAGCCTCTTGTTGCCTTCAAAAGGGTAAAAAAAAAAAAACACATTCAAGTCAGGCCGCTTCCTGAAGCAAACCAAATAAAAATTGTTGGACATGAAAAGCCCCAATTAGAAAATGAAATGGTTGTGAGAGAGAAAAATCATGCTCCCCGGGGTTGCATGAGTGTGGGGTGTTACATCGCTCATTTCTGACGAATGGGGGAGGAGGGTCTGAGGGGAGGAAGGAGTGGTGGAAGGAGGGAAGAAACAGGGGACCAAGAAGCCCATAAAAATGTCCAGGAGGCTTGGCTGTATATCAGAGCGCTGGAGATTTTATTAGCCAGCGAAGGAGAGGAGAGAAGAGGAATGAGAGGGGAGAAAAGAGGGGAGCAGATGGCAGCTTCCAATAACCCCAAGACAGGATGACTGGAAAAAAACATGAATGAGGTGTAGATACTGCAGAGTTGCACATGTGAACGGACTTATGTGAGCGTGTGTGTTTCTCCAAGGCTGACGGTGAACATCGTAGCTTGCTTAAGGTTGTTTTCATTATGAGCGATGGTGCGGTTTCATGTGCAGATCATTATCATTTGAGTGCGCATGCAACTGCGACAGGCCAGCGTTTGTTGAGATGTGCATGGGTTTCATTAGCTCTCCACCGCCGCTGTGCAAGAGCTCTCCTGTGTGTTCTGCATAAACTGTCCTGAGGGGAACCAGTGGTGGAAGTGTGTTACTGGTACACACCGCGAGGGGGGATCAGTTCTGGGAGATACCGTCTTGCCCTGAGGGGACCCATTGGTGGGACTGCGCTGGTGGACGCTGTGTGTTTTCCCATGAAAAGCCACTTACTGCTGGCTGTCCACCTGAAGAAAGCCCCCCTGTGAATCGCCCACTGACCCAGAAGGCCGCCCCACCCACCCCCTTTGGAAACACCCACAATGGTTCTCCTCGGGCTCTCCATGCCCCTCTCCTTTTGAGTCCCACTTCCACTGTGCCAATGACAAGGACAAATTGCGTCTACCGCCCCTCACACAAAAACTTTTTGGGAGGCCCATCCTTCGGACGCCGAAGCTCGTTTTATGGTGCTTACACACGGAGAAACGCTCTGGTGGGGCCTGAGGTGAATTGACGATGGACGACTCTTGTGCTCTTAGAGGCGTTCAGATTTTCCCAGGGAAGCAGTAAACACCAGAAAAGGGGGATCGTGCAGTTGTTTAGTTCCCAAGAAAACTCTTGTTTTCGTGTTGAAGTAATGACTGAATGCATTTTTTATAAAAAAAACAACAAAAAACTGTGCTACATATCTATGATCTAACTCGTTTGTGTGCTTGTTTATTTTGCCAAGTATACCCATATATGCCTTTTAATAAGGCTTTAATTTGTTGTGGTGTTACACTAATAGTTTTAGGACACTAAGATTTGAACCTTTACAATTTCGCCCATTTCAAACCTCTTTAAGTCCAAAGGCCACACATCACACCATAAGTGGAAATTTAACTTTGCTTCGCAGGACGTCTATAAGTAAAAAACCCCCAGAAGAAAACGTAATATGCCCCAATAAAAACATAACATCACACACGTTGACCGCTGCAGCAAAGCCTCGGCGGTCGAGGTGGGAGGTACGACGACGTGCAGCCCAGGGTGTTGATGTCGCGGCGAAAAAGGCCTCTAATGAATCAACTTTTCCAAATCAACACGGCCGCCTACGCTGCACAAATCAAACAGCCGCAGAATGAAAAATAAATTTGGGGTAATTGAGCGGAGCCTGAGTTGGACAGTCGGAGGGAGAGACTGAACGAATCTCCCACCTCGTTCAGTCAGACTTTTCACGCCTCGGACGTCGTCCTTTCACCAAGATCCTCTGGCAGGACTTGACGAATCACCTGCCGATTATCTGCTGGCCTTGGCTTCATGCTGCTGCTGCTGCTGCTGCCGCACTGGACGGCCACAGACTGGAGCTTAGCCTTCTGTTTTGTTTTTTTTCATGTCCATGGCCAAGGAGACTTTTTTTTTCTAGACAATGGAAAATTCTCTGGCTCCCGGTGGACTCGTTCTCTGTGGTGAATTTCAAAAGACCTGGACCCGCCCTTCATTAATATTTATCCCACACCTTAAAACTGGAGCCCAGAAATATTAAATAATATGTTTTTGTTCCTCTCATAAAGCGGCAGTGCTCATGGGCGAGGTGCAGAGTGTGTACACTGACCTGCTGGTTCCTCTGTGCTGGTCACCACAGCTGTAGGGCTGACCACTGGGATTTCTGAAACACACACACACACACACACACACACACACACACACACACACACACACACACACACACACACACACACACACACACACACACACACGACAGAGGCAATTATTCACTGGTTCAAATGTAAATTCCTTTCCTTTCAAGTGCGGTGATTTGGCTCCACGCCTGCCAACAGTGCCTGTGTACTCAAAGAAACGTTGCGTGCCTGAATTCAATGAAAGCAATTCCAAAACAGTTCTGCCAATACATTAATGCGCCCGCAACAATACAGATGTTAAAGGACCAGTTTGCCCGGAATTCAAATTTCACCCATTTAGTTTCACAGAAGGAAAGCATTTCAGTCAGTGGACGCCTTCCGTGGCCGAGTTCTCAGTAGAGAAAGTTAGTCGGCCTGCACGTGAGCAGAACTTGCCCTGGTTGGCAAGGTCTTGAAGTCCGCAGTGGATATTTTGGTTGACAAAACGTGAAGTTAATGTCGCTGTTTCTAGTCGAATTGGACCTTTTCTACGGACGTGAACAAATCCTCAGAAGCAGCAAGAAACGACAACAGGCATTTGTTTTTTGAAGGTTTTTCTTAATGTTGGCTTAATTTTGAATTCCATCTGTCCCTCCATGTGGACTGGAAGAATGTTGCCAGAGTAAATGGGCCAAATCTCAATTTTGAGTGGACTGCTCTTTAGATAGATAGATAGATAGATAGATAGATAGATCGACAGATGGATAGATAGACAGATGGATAGATAGGTAGATAAAAGAAATTCACTGCACTAGTAGATCATTAGTTACACATTGAGAATAGCGCTGCTGTGCTTTTGCTTACAACTGTCAGCAGGAACAAGTAACAGGGCTCCCAGTGAGTTTGGACTGTGGCATGTCTCATGAAAATGTTGGGAATCACCGTGGCCGGATAGACGTCCTCAGACTGACACAGACTCTCATTGGCGGCCGGAGTGGAGACGAGCTCAAATAAACCGTGAATTCCACTGGCCCACACGGCGGTTTCTTCATCGTTGTTTTCCTTCTTCTTTTTTGTTTTATAGGCACACACTGAAAGAATGAACCGAGGTGAGAGGACCACATGGGCTTTGAGTTTAAACCCACGACGGCCTCAGCGATCAGTGCAGTCGATCTGTTCACTCCGGCGACGCCTGACTAAATCGATGAGGCGGCTGCGCCAGATTAGCTTCCTCCTCCCCGAACAGATGCCGCCCTGACACTGCCATGTCATCTTCTAGACAGACGGGCAGATGGCACGACGGGACAATTTCGCTTGGATCGCCTTCAGACAGATGCAGCCCGACACCCCCCTCCTCCCGCCGATACCCTTGTGGAATTCCTCTAGGATGTCGCTCCTAATTGCATGCAACTTTTCCCAACAGAGAAATGTTAATGGTGAGGAGGAGCGGCCGTCGGCTCTGAGCTGAGCGCCACTAACAGGGGTTCTGGAACGTTCTGGCTCAGCCTCCACCAGGAGGGAGGATCTGCTTCTCATTGAGGGAGTTTGCCGCTGGGAAGCCGACTGGGTGGCTGTTCCGAGCTGCTCTCTCTCGCTCTCGCTCCGAAATCATGGACAGCCCACCAACAAAAACAAACAAGGGCACTTTGGAGCTTTGGGAAGGCAGCGGCAGCTGCTGGGAGACACTTGGTGTCTGCTTTTCTCTTTTTTTGGGGGCCCTTGTGGCCACTTCTGGGGATGACGGACAGATGATGAAAGGATCATTCAGACGAGGGTTGCTGACACCGCGCTAATTGGCGGTTTAATGAGCTTGACCTCGTGCTTGGGTACAGGGATCCTCAATAGGAGGTATCCACCAGGAGGCCACATACCCCCCCCCCCCCTCTCCACACACACACACACACACACACATTCAGACACACACATTCACTTATTAACGCCAATGGATCTAGATCTGTTTGATTTTATATATTAATGCTTTATTCTTAAACATCTCAGCATGTCCAACTTCAGATGCTTATTTTGCATCCGGAAGAGCAGCTGGGCATGACTAATAATAAAAAAAAAACCTCCAGATCTCCAGAAAAAAAAAACCAACATTATGAGCCCTCTGTTTACAGCCAGTTGTATCTTCATGCTAAAATGAATGTGTTGTTATTTTTTACAGAGGCTAAAAATAAGGCTGGTGTAAAGTGGTTGCAGAGGTCCAAATAGTAGCCGTGCTCTTCGTGACATCAGGAAGGGCATACCATCAAAACCACAAGAAACGCAGCAGTACTGACGATGGAGGGAACGTCTGTCTGTTCGTGTTGAGGTGTAGACGCCCCTTTTCTGACATCACAAAGTGCTAGTTTTTAACTTTTAACACGCAAAAACCAAAAAGTGGCAGAAGCAGAAGAAGTAAAGGATGAAACCTTTCAGTTACCACAAGACGGGACCTTCAATTGCATGTGGCAACATATTCATTGTAAAAAAAAAACCCACCAAAAACCACCAAAAGAAAACACACTCACAAAAAACTACACTGTGGCTTTATTATGTTCTAATTATCTGTTCAGCTCCAGTGCACGTGCACAGTCCCTGGTAGTGTCACGCCTCGGTTCAGAGGTGCTCAAATGAGTAGGGGGCCGCCGTGCATGACCACAGTTGTTTTCACCTTCTCGCCAAACTGCCATCTGCTGCCGAGCGTCATGTGACAGAAACAACATGGCAGCATGTGGCACAGTGTGGCGGAGCCTGGTACGGCGCTGAGAGCCACGGCTTTCTGCAGCCGAGGTGTGTGTGTGTGCGTACCGCCTGGCAAGCAGTGTGGTGGAAAGTTGTCCCCTATTACACATGCCTGTGTGTGCCAGGGGCGGCTGGCAAATTTCATAATCCGCACGCACGTGACACAGGAAATTAAAAAAAGGCCATGAAGTCAACGTGCATTCCTGCAAAAAAAAAAAAAAAAAAAAAGCGCGGTTGCGAGTGCACGCGTGCCGTGCACCCTTCCGAGCCAGTGGAACATGTCTGGAGCTCTCACACCATTGGGTTCTACGCAGACGTGCAGGTCGACTGGTGTCATGTTTCGGTTTGGCTGCTGCTGCGTCCAGTCAGGGCGCACATGTGTTGGGGCCGTCTTCAACCAAAATTATCATCGCATTTTCAGGAGCCGTGCACACCCACATTACACATGTCCTGTGCTATGAGGAATGCGGCTAACAGGTTGGGTGTGCCGGTCAGAGAACTGGAGTTTCTTCACAACACAATGATGTGTTACACACTCAACTTCTCACTGTTTTCTAACAATTATAGAGAGTCCATTTAGAGGGCGACTTTAAAGCAAATTCACAAAAATGGGTTTTTATAAAATGACTGAGACAAATTCCTATTCGATACATATTAGGAGATTTAATGGAAACGTATTGTAATTGTATGTATTGCAATTTGTGCTCCAGTGAACTTCCAAGTACATCTTTTACATCTTTTACTGGCTTCTTTTTCAACAGAATGTAGGCACATGTTTCACCTTGTTCTGGGCTTAGGCCTTTTGTGATGTCATAATGTGCACTGATACCTCCCCCTCATCAGTGGCAACACCCACTGTGAGGCGTTTGTTCAGTTTTGCATCAGCCTCAATTTCTTTTCGTCCCCTTCCAAGCATGGAAAAAGGTACAGCAACGCAGTAAACTGTAAACAAAGGGCTAAATATTCTGTTTTGTTGTAGATCTATTGGTTTTCGGGAAAACAACTCTATTATCACGACTGATTCTTTTAATAATAATCTTGCGATTTACTATCCTCCACTGAAATCCAGAAGGAAAAACTCAAAAATTAGTTTGCAGTGGGTCCTTCAAAAATTAGGTTTGTACCAAATAGGTTATTTCAACTTTTCCTTCATGCTTTTCCACATGTTTCCTACACTGGTACCAAGCTACAGACAGTACTCGTCATACTGAGAGGTCATGACTGCTACTCACTGATGCAGGGAGCCACCGGCGAGCGGCTCTGCTGGTAGCCCTTGGCGCAGCGGTTGCAGGTGATGCCGGTGACGCCGTCCTTGCAGGGACACTGTCCTGTGGTCTGGTTGCACGTCTTGCCTGCCGCGCCCACTGGGTGGCAGTCACAGGCTGGGTTGGTGGGGACGGGGGAGGGACAGGTGTGAAAAGAGAGGAAAAGGGGAAAAAAAAGAAACACGTGAAATCTTTTGCAATGCGATGGTGGATGAATCCTCGGACCTGAGCTCAGCCTGCAGCTTGAAGAGCTGAAGAGCCGCCTGTAGAGCTGTGTTGGTACTTCCCGAAAAAGCTCGCTAAGTGCCCAGCAAAACGCCAACAGCAACAAGCAAAGCTCAGGTCACCTCGTTTTGCAAAAGCCTTTTTCTCAGCAGTTTTTTTTTTCTTCGTTAAGGCAAATTACTGAACTCCCTTCAGAAACCCGAAGCATATTTTCAGGTTAAAGAGCCGTTTTGGAACAAGAGCTGGCATGTTGGTTTGAAAACCTTCCTGGAGATATTTACAGGACGTTCAGCAAAGAGGAAGGGGAACAGCGGAGAGAAAGTTGAAGGCGGTCTGAGCGGAGCCTCTGGTGTGTCTGCAGCATAAACAAGAGCGAATCGAAGCAAAGTGGCCAAAAAAAACCCAAAACAAAACAAAAAACACAGCCATTTGTTCTTTGGATAATAAACACATCGTTGACATTTCACAGCAGTCCAGCCTCACAAACACACGAGTGATCAAACAGCACATTCGACCTTTAGATCTTTCCTCCACGGAGCTGCGAGCGATTGGCTTCAGTTTGATATTGTGTCTCTGAAAAAAGACCCAAAGTGTAAGAGGAGCCCTCTGTCTGCGTTGCTTCTCGTTTTCAACTAAGTTTTTGATGAACAGGCCAAAGAAAAAAAAAATCCTGACAACAAGATGGAGTTGGCTGTAGCAGTAACTCAATAGCAGCGATCGTCCAAGACTATCAAGGAACGACAGGATGGGAGGAATTACCCGTTAACGGAAAAAACCCTGCAACCGATGAGCCTGGTGCCAGAAAGCGCAGCTGCTAAACACGCCGCCGTTTTTCTTTTCCCACCGCTGCACGGAGCTGTGAACGTGTTTATTTGCGCCGGACATTTTTTCCCCTTGCTCCTACAACAGAGGGAAGCCCTAAAAAAAAAAACTGGGGGAAAAAAAGGATCCGGGCACCTGTTTAACGGAAAAAGGAAAAGGGTTTAAAGTCCTGAGCCGCAGCCGAGGGTGATTGTGTGTCGGAAGGGATTAAGAGCAGCTCGGATGGTCACGGAACACACGCTGGCCCTGGTGGGAGTGTGGAAGCCCACCGGTGTCAAGGCGGCTGCGCTCCGTTTGAAGCCGCCCGCCGATGGACGTAAATCTGAGGCTTCGGCGCCCGTGCAAAATCACCACCACCCGAGGCATGCGGGCCCAAAACAGGAGGAAACTTCCAAGACGTCGAGACGAGTCCGGAACGACGTCCTCCACATGTCGGCCGGGAAAAGGCATCGAGCACCGTCTGCTCAGACAGCCGTGTTAAAACCGAAATCTCACTTTAACACCCGCAGTCATTTGTCAAGGACACGACGCTCCTGCAGCAGATGTCGCCTTCACGGTTTCCTTCGCACTTCTGATTTGCAAACTGCTCGTTTCCCCGAGTGATCGTCTGAAATTGAAATGATCGACACAGTCGTACACACACAGGGAATCTGATGTTTGCAAAGAAATTAAGATCACTGTCGTCAGCATTCACATTATGTGAAGTCTCAGTGAGTTGCAACTGAATCAGGCAAGAAAGCTTCAAGGCTGAATGGTGGAAAGAAGGTCTTGCATTAAAGAGGGCCTATAATGGCCATTTCAAGATTTGATAATCTGCTGTGACTTGTCAAATTTCCCCTTTGGGGGATCAATAAAGTTTATTCAATTCAATTCAATTCAATTCAATTCAATTCAATTCAATTCAATTCAGCAAATCAATTCATCTCATTGAATTAATTTTGGTGGTCTTCTTCCAACAACAAACAAGGTTTGTTTGTTATGAGCTTGTTTTTTCTCACCCAACCTGAAGAGGCTGTTTTGACTCTTTTCCCCCTCCCCGACCTGACTGGCCAGCCCCTCACTGCTTGCACTAATATATATATATATATAATATGTTATATTAGAATATGGCTACTAGCTCTCAGGTGATGAAGCGTTGCCCACAAAAAAAATGTTTGCAGAGGTGTCACTGTGATAATCAGGTTGGCTTCCTACAAAGGAAGCCCCCAACAATCCAAACAGTTGGTTTCAACGCAGCAACACAGAGAAAAACCAACATTTTTCGCACTTGGTGTGTTAGTTGGCATGCCAATTACGCAAAATGACGTTAAATAGCTGGATAATAGAAGAGCAACGTTTTCAGATGACGTCATTTGTTGGCTTGGAGCAACGAAGCTAGCGAGCGTTTGTCCAACACACCGTCCAGGCAGACGGTCGATATTTAACGGAAGCGATCACGTCGAGCAACATTGTTCATAACAAACCATCCGTCTGCCACAAGTCTAGACACAAGTCTTTGGTGCGTGCTCAGACACGCGGCCGTCGCTTCCCAACACTGATGCCTGAACCGCTGCGAGGCGATCGGAGCTCCGTCCGCTCCACAGGGCTCAGCGCTGGAGGCAGCCTGGACTCTGCAGCCTGTTGCCCTCAGTAAACAAGCAGCCAGCCACCAGAGGATGTGACTGGGGAAGGTGGAGGGGTTGGTTGGTGTCGATCTTTGCCCCACATGCACACCCCCTCCCCGACCCCCGAGCCCCTCGCCTTGAAGTTTTATGCGTCGGGGGGTTCAGGCCAGTTAAGAAGCAGTAAAAACGTCCTCGCTGGTTGACGACTTCTCAGGACTTTTTTTTCGCCTGCAGACGTGACGAGCACCGAGTTGGGGACCTGGAGTTCTCTGACAGGAGTTTAACTGGTGTGTGTGTGTGTGTGTGTGTGTGTGTGTGTGTGTATGTGTGTGTGTGTGTGCTTAAGACCTTGCAGACCTGCACTTTGTCAGCAGTTATTAGTATATGTGGGAATGGAGGAGGTGGTCTTAGTTTGAAAAAAAAAAGAAGAAAAAAAAAGAAAAGAGATCAGGCATCATTTTCATTGAAAAAGCATAAAGATTACAAACCTCACTAAGTTAATATCAAATATAGATTAATTATATTATAACACGTCATTTGTCTGTCTTTTATTAAATTGTGAAGAAATGTTTAAACAGACACTGAATTATGATTTGTAGAAATTGTAGTTCTCTTTAACATTTCTTCTTAAATCTTAATAGAAAAATGGTATCTAAAAAAAAATTCTAAATAGATGGTGTGTAGCTGTGGACTGCCTACATTAACTAAAATCTGCTCTTTTACAGGTTGGCAAAGTCAAACAGTCTTTCCAGCACTTACTGATAATCATCACTTCCCAGAATTTGTTAGTTTTTCCTCTGCACGAAGATATTTTGCATCAAATGAAGCAGGTGGAGTCGATCTTGACCAATTCCTCGAGTGGTTTTTTGGGAGTGATTATTCTCTCAAAACAAATATTATGCTCAGAAGTTCTGGCAATGATTTCCATCTCATCGACAACAGCATCGTTCTCAAGTGCTTTCCTGAGCAGCACTGGAAAAGGATTTACAGCTGCTTTTATTTTGAAAGCCTGCTCATTAGCTGCAGAAAGGGCTGCGTGCTGATGCTGCAGCCGCGTTGCCCTTATTTTTCTGGCAGTTTACCACCACCCTGACCCCAATTGACGGAGATATAACAGAAGGAAGGCCTGAAAAAAAAGAAAAATCGACAACAGTGCAGAGAAACAAATGGTTTTTAAAGGCTTACGCATGATCCTGGGCAGGAAAATCAAGAGTTGCAGAGGGAGGGCACGGCTACGGCTATAAACGGCTGCTGAGGGGAAGCGGCGGCTCCAAGAAGGCTGCTGGATTCTTCTGATCAGCCACAGCGACCGCAGCTCGGCCGAGTTCAATCTCACGCCGCCTTTTGCTTTCCGTTACAATTTTGTCTTGACGGCCTGCTGTGAAATTCTATGATGACTTGGGGTCGATCGTCTCAGCACGTGACGGCTTTACCACCGATGACTTTGAACCAACCAAAAGAAATGCAGCAGCAAATGACGTGACCATCATAGATAGATAGATAGATATTTTACGGTCATCTCAAGTACGAGTTTTTTTAATCTTTTTATTTATATGTATTAACTGTTGCCGTGGATTAATACCACTTACAGATGTAATATTGTTAAATGCTAGTAGCGTAAATGCTAATTGCTAGTGGAAGTGATTTACTACGTACCTCCACCACATGTCAAGCCTGCCTCTTTTGCCAAACCAGGACCAAGTCCCAATTCTCCTTCTCCTCTTTTTTTCCTGCGCACTTGAAGGCAACTATGAAAATGTTTTGAAGCCGAGTTTCATATTGATTACGTCGCACATTGACGTACGTCGTTGCCTGCAAATTAGTAAACAATCATTGCACCCTTTGCCAATTTCATACTTGATGATCCCACCAAAGTTGTTGAGGATCCAATGTTGCACAGCGCGGCACACAATGATCACATAGGACGGCAAGAAGCGTGCCGTGTGTGTGTGTGCCCTGAAGCTGATCTCCTCCTGGTGCTGCTCTGGTGCAGCTCGGGTGACTTCACATTGAAGGTATGTGACCAAGTGACTGCCCGGAGGCTTTTGCCACGATATGATGAATGCCTCCGGATCGTCCGCGCTCGACTCAAGTCGTGCCATTTTTTTTTCCTACCCTCCTGGTGTTTGGTTACAGCTTGAGTTGGCGGTGGAGGGAAAACCCGGGAGGAAAACCAGCGGGAGATCCTCGCCGTGAAATCTCAACTGTGAGATCTCGGCGGCGACGAGCGCTGGCGAGCCCCCCTTGCCGCAGCGTTCCTCGAGCGATTCTTTACCTTCAGCAGGATCAAAAAAAAAAAAAAAAAAAATCTAAAACACTCCCCGTCTGCTATTGATTTAAATATTTTCCTAAGCTACAAGCGCAGGAAACTGTTGTTGTTTTAGCAGCGAGGCCAGCAAGACGACAGAAATCCTTCCAGCGTAATATCGGGTTGAAAAATGATCGGCGCAAACGTGAGACGGGATAAAATACATGTTTCCATGAGGCCGTTTTGGTCAAGCGATAATATTATGTGGTGCGTGTGGTGCAGGGAGGCATTTTGGTGGGTGGCCAGAAAAGCTTCAGGCTCCAGGCGTCAATTTGTTCCCCCCGTGCTACGGTGTTTTCTCAGCCACAGTTACTATGGCCGCGCGCATGTTTCCAATCATAACTTGTTACCGGCATTTTAAACCTCTTTTTTTTTTTCAGAAATCGACGTTGCACAAATATTATTGGGGTTAGAACGTCTCAATCAGCTTTTGTTTGAACATTCTGTAAACAGTCGCGCACGGCCTGTGGCCAAGCGACGAGTCAAGCTGCGCTTAAAGTAATAATGTGTGACAATTTTATATAAGCAAATATTCACGGCGCTACTCCATTACTGATTGATATAGCGCCGGAGTCGTCCTTCGTTCGCATTAGATGTTATAAACACTGGCTGGTTGGTAATTCCTTCCCCGGGAAAACACTTGTGTATTAAGTTTCTGTCGGCCAAAGAGGAACCGGGTGTTTTATCACCCGCTAATGTACAAAGACAAAAGGCTGTTAATAGGACACCTTATAAACAGAGATGTTGCTTCATTTCAAAGTGTCTTGTTGGTATAACGCACTGTGTCTTTATCATGCATACGTAGGGCCAATCCCGTTTTTCGTAACCCCATTTTCTTCCAACTGGCACTGAAAAAGTGGAACTCCCCTCCAAAAACAGGCCATGTGATTACTAGCTGATTCACTGGCAGACAAGCTGCGCCTTTCCCAGAGTTTTAAGATGCCGTCCTGAGTTATTTTCGTCCAGTTTCGTGTGGAGACAAAACAACATGAGAATCTGTAAAAACATGGTACTTTCATGCACAAATCAGTTCCAATCACGTCGCCTAGGGTTATTGTTTGCTATCTAGCCACGGTTAGCTAGAGAGCTAACATGACGTGCATATGAACAGACATTTTGTTCTTACCAAGTGCTCACCTGATCTGACTTAGAGGGCTTAAATTGCACAGTTTCAACTTTTCCCACTGCTTTGGACATAACCAAGAGCAGTTTATTCCTTTTTCCATATGTTTTACCCTCTATTGTGTCCTTAATGTCTGCACACTTTTGCTCTATGACACTTAGAGGGTGAAACTGTACAATAGCAATTTCAATCCTATCCAATATGATTCAGACCTATTTAGACCCAACACCTCAACCTGCTCCTTTATTTGTATCATTGAAACATCCAAAATGGAAATGACTGCGTGAATGGGGCGAACAGTAAAGTGGGATTGCGCCTCTCAGTCTCTTACCTTTGCAGGCTCTGCGGTGAGTGATGGGCCTGGCCATGTCTCGGTAGAAGCCCTCCTTGCAGTAGTGGCAGTGGCGGCCGGCGGTGTTGTGGCGGCAGTTCATGCAGACCCCTCCGCTCTTCCTCCCCGACAGCTTGTACAGCTCCATGTTGAAGCGGCAGCGGCGGGCATGCAGGTTGCAGTTACACGCTGCGGGGGAGCAAATGAAACTTGGTCAACTTTTGTAAAAAAAAAAAAAAAATCATGACAGACTTTGACTGAGGAGGACATTATCTCTGGTACTTTTCTCTCCCTACTTCTAACTCAGGCTTGTATCGCGACTGTCGGAGAGATTTTCCCGCGAGGCTGAGCCGTTCCCAAGCCCATCAATCAGAAGTGATATTTGCAGGCCCCATTTTCTCCCGTTCATAATTAATGAATTCTGCTTCTCTTGGACCATCGGATATTAATCACAGGAGAGAGGTAGAGAGAGAGATGTTCATTTCACAAATCGCAGATGAGTAAAGACTTCTTGCGTCTATTAAAAGCGTGGGCGACTCGGATGAAGGAATGTGCTCGAGCGAGTTGTCTCCTAAATGAGGCAAGCCAAAATGTATGGGACACGCTGAGTGAGGTCCCGTCTCCTCGTGCCGTCCCTCGGTTCAGCCCGAGTTCCTCTTGTCTTTCTTTCCCCTGATACCTCCTCACACCGATGTTATTTGAACATATTTATTTTCTTAAATGCATACATGAAAGACCAGTAAGTAAATCTATTTGTCATCCTCTCAAAGTTAACTGAGACCGTTGGACTGTCGAACAACAAAGTTTAACTGTTGACGAATGCTGCATGTCACCAATTGAGTGACTCGGGTTCAAAAAAGGCACCCGAGCAATTTTTTTTTTAAAAGGCATCACGCCTTGTGATCGCAAGGTCAGTCCTGCAGTTACATCAAAGCCAATGATCTGTGAAACATTGGATGGACTCCTTAGGGTGGATGAAAGCGATGTTACTGTCACGAGGAGCAGAATTCATGAACTACAGGAAGCAATAAGCTCGACGTGAGCGCTGAGTGATATGAGGACAGGCTCAACTGAAGCGATTGTCACACAGTCAAATGGCTACAAGTGACAAATGCCTTTCCATTTGAGTGATGGATGGTGCAGTCCCCTATCTGACTTTCCTGCCTGGGAGTCTTGATAGGGAGAACACAAAGGTTCCTTGGGCCCAAAGTTCCCAATCTACGATCACTGTTCAAGTCTATGTTGACACACATTTATCCCTGCTCCAAACCCGCCCAGAACACAGGACCCTAGAACTTGGGAACACAGGACCTTTTGTCATGGTATCATTATCCAGCATGTTAATCTGGGGACCGCAGGGCCCTGGTAACATAAGGCTGAGCTCTCTTGATATACAACAGCGTACCGTGCCATAGTACTCGTGTCTTATAGGTCATGTGACACATAATGCTTCCATTGCAAAGTTCTGAAATACGATTTTATCAGCAGACAGTCACTACAGCGCCCTGCAGCCATAAAAACTATAATATTTGTGTTTTTTCACCCAAAATTTGATGGGTTTTCATGAGATATATATATTTTTTTATTCACATGGTCAAGATAGGCCTGACAGAGAGAAGATACTCATCTAAATCCCGCCTTGAAATGCGAACAAACTGATGTGGAATTCTGCTATTAGGAAAATAAGCTTTCGCACAGCGTCTCCCTTTCAAGGTAACATGTTTACGCCTGCTGATGTGCTCTCGTGCACCACTAAAGCCTCCGATCAACGCTGACCTGAAAAACATGCGGGATTGTCCTACAAGTGTGTTGCGCCACATCAAGACAGCGCGGTTAGTTGCTCAGGGCCTGCACACGGAACAAATCTGGTGTTTTGAAGTGTAAAAAAGGAGTACGTTTTTTCACATTAGATAAAAAAAAAATACTAGCATTTTTTAAGAATTTGTTAAAAAAAGAAGCATTTTTCACATTTGCTACAAAAACAAGCATTTTTCATATTTGTTTTTTATTGTATTTTTTTTTAAATCACATTTGCTCAAAACAACCCCCCCCCCAGCATTTCCATGTCTGGAGATCTGCTTCAACACCTTCAACACCTCAACAACCTGTCTGAGGTTCCCCTGAGTGAGAGCGTGACGAAGAGGACGGCGAGGGCTGCGGTCTCGATCAAGCGTCTCGGCCGGACGGCGCAGCTGCGAGCGCTTGTGTCCATTAACACCTTGTGGCTGGAGCGTGAAAGCGGCGGCTCGCCTTCTTCCCGCCTCGGCTGGAGGAGCGGCGGCCCTCTCGCAGCATCATCTCAATTTACCGCGGTGCAACCGGATCTCCCAACAAAGCGTTGAGCGGAGGAGGACACGTCCGAGTGTGGAGAATGCAAGGAAAGCTGCAGGTTTTTTTAAGCGATGTAGCATGTGTAGGGGCAGGCGGCGGCGGCGGCGGCGGCGGCGGCGATGGCTTTAGCAGCGGACGCCTTTTTGTAGACGGGCGGGAGGGAAAATAATTATGGTGGAATAACAGTTTACCGCCTGGCAGAGACGTGGAGACCATGAAAGAATACAGGGGTTTCACGACGTGGGAATAAAATGGAAAAATCTTCCATCAAAGCGACGCACTGAGTCTGTGTGTGTGTGTGTGTCCATGTGCCTGTGTGTGTATTCTACCTTGTCCAAGTCTTGTCCAGCTGCCCGGAGACCCTGGAATGTTTATGGGTTTGTTTTCAAGCGCTCGTACGTACGTTTGTGTTCACTCATTGACTCTCTTCTGCTCTCGTCCAACTGCAGAAGCCACCAACCCACCCAACCTTCCCGTCTGAACAGCCAAACCCCAATTAGGCTCAGCAGGGGAATAACTGAGTGCTGTTTTGTCAATTCATTAACGTGCCAAACGCGGGTAATTAGTTCTCCGAACAAAGCCAAAGTCGGGTCCAGTCGCCGGGCGAAGACCTCTCTGTCATCGATGCGTAAAACTGCTCCGTCGCTGAACGTCGTGGGACTCAGGAGCCAAACTGATGGCTGATAAAAGGAGGGATGCAAAGACAAAACCGCTCAGAAAGGCAACAGCTAAAGTTGCCAGAACTTCCACCGGCACGGTTTCTGGTCTCTGACCTCACTGAGGGACTTCTCTGGATGCAGAGTGTCGCCCCGACTGTTATATTTCAGGTTTCAGAGCAGGTGCCTGGACGAGCTCTGAACAAGCTCAAAGCAGCGGCTCTGTCACGTGCGGTCTGACAAACTGGCCCGCTGGGGCCGCGTTTGGACGAGTGAAATGCGAGCGCGGCCTTTTTCTCTGCTCCCTGCCACATGTCGGAGGGTGAATCAACCCTTGTTTTTTCCCCTTCACGGCTCCGCTGCAGCCCAGTGGGTGAACACGGCCAATTGATTTTGGATGTCTACGCACGACAAAAAAAAACAACCCAAAATCCCATGGCTGAAATTAGTCCTTGAAAGTTGAAGTGGCCACTCAGCCACCACCAGCAGCCAGCAGCGCCGCTGCCACCGACCCGCTGGCAAGACAAAAAAAAAACACAGACTTTGCACTACCTGGTGCTCCTGCCATCATGTCGGTCCATCGGAGTGTATGGAGTGTGTGTGTGTGTGTGTGTGTGTGTGTGTGTGTGTGTGTGTGTGTGTGTGCACCTGTGTGTATATGTTTTGGGCCGAGTTACGCCTGGCTGTTCCAGCCACCTGTTCAGGGCATCGTAGGGGCAACACCCGGTTAATTAGCTGCTCATTAGAGCCAAGGAAGTGTGCGGTGTTGGCAAACACACACACACACACACACACGCGCACACACACACACACGCGCACACACACACCAGAGACGCTTCGTCATGAGGTAGTGAGGTCGTGTTCCAAAAATGTCAAGGATGAAGACGCAGAGGATTCTAAAACTCAATAACGATACTAATAATGACCCAGCAGCCTTAAACAGACGTCCATGATGTTTTTTCACCGCTACTCCTCCTTCATCATCCGCTGATTGTTTGTTTTTTAGGGTTAATTGGTTAAAATCACGTACTGAGGAATGTAAAATTTGTCAGTGAGCAAACATATCACACTGTCAGTGATTAAATGTGCAGCTCAGTACACAAGGGCTAGTCAGCAGATGCTACTGCCAGCATGCTAGCCTTCGCTGAAGAACATTTTGTTGGCGGCTGAAGTTTTGAGGTCTGTGGAAGAATGCGACACTGGAATCCCTTTTAAAAAAAAGAACAACTTTGTGGCCTGTAATATTAAGTATTTTTAGCAAATAATTCCAAAGAGTTTGAATAGTCCACGACGAGGACTGAAGGACACGACAGCCACACTGCAGTGCGGACACGTCCCTGACTTTTGGTCTTCAACGGTCACGTCTCAGCTCTTCCTCTCCAGCCACTTGTCTCTGCGGTTAGCCTCATGCCGCGGCCTTAAGAGCCGGCTCTTGGGAGCCCTTTTGAACAGAGGGCCTCCTTAATTCCTCTTCCACTCCTCCCCAAATCCTCCCTTCCTCCCCCTCCCGCCCTCTCCCTCCCGCTGCCATGAGACCAGCTCTCAGATCGTCTCACCGGTCGCATCTCTTACACTTTTGTCTCGTGTCCCTTCTCCAAACCCCCCCGTTTCCCTCCGTCCGTCCCGCCCCTCCATCTTTCCCCCCTCGCTCTCTGGATGGCATCAGCCAGGGAAGGATTTTAACAAGATTAGGCTGGAGGCTTGCCAGGTGGGGGTCGGGGGTGTTGGGTGTGGGGTGGAGGTGGGGGTTGTGTGCCTGGGGAGACTTGAGTCCTCTGCTCTGTTCCTTCTCTCTGGTCCACTTCACTTCCACCACATCCAAACATTGTTATCTCTGTCCCGCGTTTGCCTTCACTTTGTCTGTCTCGGTTGCTCGGTTCCATTTATTTTTCCACAAGCAATATCCCCGGAGTCATGATCACAGGGGCCAGACTGTTGTGCAACCGCTCTATCATGGCCAAGCAAGGTAAAGTGAGGCTCACTATGCCGTGACTTCTGCCGCACACAACCGCGACCTCCACTCCCCCCGGCCCCCAAACTCCTCCGGTCAGTGACGGCCAATGAGCCGCCTGCACTGGTTTAGAAATAGAAAGTGGCAGATGGACCCAACTGTGTGGATCCACCGCTGTGGCCAGAGACGAGGGTAAAAATGGCGAGGGCCACGGCAGAAGGTCAGTCTCTGACCGATGGTGACACAGAAACTGCTGAAGAAAATCTAGGAAGATGTTAATAATGAGAGTATTACAGGTTCAATCCTCTTCTTTTCCTTTGGTCGCAACAGGAAATGTAATTTAACCTCTACATTCTTGTCTCTCAAAACTGACCTAGGCTGTGTCTCAATTCAGGGTCTGCATCCTTCGAAGGAAGCATCCTCCGTCTGAAGGAAGCGTTCTCCGAAGGACCCGGCTGAGGACGGACCAAAACCTGCCTCCCCATAACTACATGGGACGGTTTAGCCTTCGGCGTGTTTCCTGCTTGCATCACCCCCGTTCCCTCCTGCTGGTCAACCCCGAAAGTGACGTTTACATAGCATCAAGCTAACCACTGGTTCACTATCCAACCATGTCGTTGGAAGTTCAGATAAATAAAAACTCTACGTTAAAAATGGAATATTTTATGTGAAATTTGAACTAAATGTATATGTCGTGTCTTTGCCAGTAGATGCCGCTAATTTCAGCTGACTTCTCAGGATCCCAGAATGCTTTGCAACAGCACGCAAAGCATTCTGGGATACAGAAGGACGCGAAGGATAGTAGTGATGTATCCTTCGAATCGGCTAAAAGTAGGGCGCATTTCGAGTACTTGGTATTTGGAGCGTCCTTCGGATTTTCGGGATTTGGTACAAGCCTTCGCGCAGTGCTATGACGCAACTTCCTTTCAAATGCATGCTTCGAAGGATGCAGACCCTGAATTGAGAAACAGCCCTAGTCTATATGCAACCTTCTTTTGACCTGATCTCCATCCTGTCAGCAAACACGCCAAAAATCTGGGAAAAATCCATCCTTTCCTCATTTTGGCTTGCACCACCCATTGGAAGTTCTGGCTAACAGCCATTTGTGATGTCATGGAGGGCGCCAACACCTCTCCCCAACGCCACCAGCCAAGTGTAAGCTCTTCCCTTCTGTTATCGTCTGCTTTTAAACCAAAGGTGCAATGAAGTAGCAGTATTAGCGGAAAGCTGAAACTCATGGAAGACTGGAAACAGAGGGCTAAATATGCTGCTTGCTGGAGATTGTATTTCTGGAGAAGTCTGTTTTTAACTGAACATCCTCAGTCTGCTCTACTGTTGCTTGTAATATGAGACCTTCAAGGCAGGAAGCAACACACAGGTGTGTTTGGAACCTTAAGACAATCTTATTTATCTCTGTAAGAGTTTTTAGTGTCCGTGCAAAGCTGTTGGAGGGCAAGACACAAGGTGACCCCCTCCTGCCTCCGCTGGACAAACAGCACGTCATTGTGGCTCAAGCTTTGTTTTTCGTCCACAGAACCCGTTGAAGCCGAGGCCAAAACACACCACCTTGTGTGGCTCGACCCATCGCCACGGCTCCTGCAACTTCTAAATGCGAACCGCCCGCGCTACTCAGAACAATTCCCCCCTTATTTTCAAACACCGTCCGTCCCCGCAGCTTTCGGCTTGATTTCATTCCCTCGGCTCACTCTGAATTTTTCCCTCATCACAACATCAGCTCCTGCATCGACGGCAGCTGATTAGTTAGACAGCTTGCATTCCCCACATCGAGACCAGGGAGTGAGGGGTGCGGGGGGGGGGGGGGGGGGGGGGGGAGTACCGCAGCGCGCTGGTGCCTGGAGATCGCCATGCCGTCGCTGTAAACAAACACATATATTTTTCTCTTAACAGCCCCTGAATCTCTTTTTCTCCCCAGCAACACCGGCTCACCGCCAGAGACCGCGTATTTTCTCAGGCCCGTAGCAGCATTAGGAGTGAGGCAAACTGTTAGCAAAAACACAGGAACGTGTGTCTATGTGGGGAGGGGGGACTCAAGAGAAGAAGGAAGCGAAAGAAGAAAAAGAAAATCTGATTTCAGCCCCCCCAAAAAAAAAAGACAAGAGAGGCTGCAGGCGGGAAAATGTCAAGGAAACGTCGGCCTTTGACGAGAGACAGTTGAAGAAGGAGAGGGAGGTGGAGGGGGACACCTTGGGAGGTTATTGCTAACATCTGTGGTGGTGCTGGTGTTGGGGGGAAGAAGGGGGTGAGGGAGGTCGATGTGGACACACTGCAGTGCCACCGGTTTGTTTTAGCACCGGGTAAAAATCGCGCTGGACTCCGTCGCATGTGGCACTGGCACGTGCACTGAGGCAAAGCCGTGCACTCGCAGATCTGGAGGGTTTTTTAGTTTGTTTTTTTTCTACTGACGGCGTCACCCGACACTCTGTCGGCCTTGATGGGAGGCTTCTTCTGCTGTGAAAATAATCTGTACCTCCGTGGGCTTTTGGCCGCAGACCAAAGTTGCGACGGCGACGGAGGGAATAAAAGGCAAAGAGCGAAGCTGAAACACCAGGCAATAAATAAAAAGGATCAGCCAGAGGAAGTCAGTCTTGCCTAATGCAGCCCTTAGCGTAAATACACACATACACTCACACACACACACACACACACTGCTGGAAAAAACAAAACAAAGAATGAACTCACGCTGCATGTTGGTCGGCCTTGCTGTCAAGTCACTGCTGCGTCTCACGCTAACTAACCGGCCCAGAGGCAAAGTTTCATAGGGCTGTTGATTTTAAAGCAACATTCCTGACCTGAGCAATTATTGGAACACAGCCGTGTTTTTTTTTCTTCTTTTCCTTTCTTTTCATTCTTCTGTTGGTTTGACATTGCTTCCTAGATTCCTGACTGCCAGCTCTCTCTCTCTCTCTCTCTCTCTCTCTCTCTCTCTCACACACACACGCGTGTCTGCGTCGCTGTGTAAGTAATTGATGCGTCGCTTCCGTCGTAGCCCCCAGTGACGAGGCGCTCAGAGGTGGCTAGGTGTTTTTTTTTCTTTTCTCCAAGTCAATTAGCGAAAGTAGGAACATGGCACATGGACGTGGTAATAACACGGCGGCTCTGGCTTTTCTCATCCTCACCTCCACCCCCACCCCCTCAACTCCTTAGCCCACTGGGTTTGGTGTCTACTTAAGATTCGTATCGTGTTGCCCTCTAGAGAGAGACGACGAAACTTCAGCTATGAAGGAAACCAAGAAGCTGCTGTGTTGTGAAGAATCGCTGTGGAAGTTTAAGTCTCCCATATTCTATCCATCCCAGGGCCGTAAGTCTTCATGCAGATTCTAGTGCAGCAGCAAAATAAATAAATAAAAAAAATATAAAAAAAAAAAAACCTGCATATAGCCCTCTGTTTGCAGCCTCCTGCTAAAATTGATGCTTTTGTTGTCACGAACCTACAAGAGTTATCAGCAACTGGCCTGTCGCGATGCTACAAGGAGCCAGATGCAGTTAGTATAATTTAGCACATATCTATTAAAAAAGTGTTGCAAGTAAACTGCATAAAGGACCAACTTCCCTCAGTTGTGGGGAGTTGGTTGACAGGACAAAGATTCTACAGAAAGTGAGCTTTGCACAATATGGGACATGAGAGAGACGCATCATGTTGCCCTCTAGAGACAGACAACCAGACTTCAACTGGCTGAGGAGGACAACTTTGAACCACTGTGCAGCAAAGAATCATGGGAATGTAAATTCTAAGGGAGTTTAATTTAGCTTCAGCCTGCATTGAAAAACTTTGTGTATCCAGAGAGAAAGTAGACAGAAGCTGCTCCTTCGTACAAATAAGAAGCCGGGCATGCAGTTCTAATAAAATCAATCAATTAAAAAATGATGCCACAAAAAGTCTTGTGACCTGCACATGTTGAAGGAATGTCCAGCCAACACTGGAACTGTCTGGGAAAATCTGCACCGCGGCTGGAAGACGGTGGGCGTGACCTCTGCTTGCCTTCGCAGGGTGGTGGTGCGGAGGAGAGGGACGGAGGGCTGGTTTGAAATTCTAATCGCCATCAAAAGGCCATCTGCCAGTTGTCGGTGAGCGGCACGATGAGAGGGGAAGAGAGAAAAATTAAATTGTACTTCTGTGGTCTTCAGAGTTTCCACAGCTCCAAACACATCTAAGGGATTTTTTTTTTTTTACTTTTCTGAGAGTGTGTTCCTGGCCGGCGTCGTCCTCTGACACACATACTCAAAAACACTCACACACACACACACACACACACACGCACACACACACACACACGCGCGCGCACACACACACACACACACACACACACACACACACACACACACACACACACACACCTCAGCTGGATCACCGTTCTTTCCCTGAGAAACCCATCTGTCAAATTCCCTCTAATTCCAGCTAATAGTTTCCAAAAAAACAGGAGACTGAACCCACCAGAAACCACAAACTAGCCCCTCCCCCCAAAAAAGAAAAAGGTTCTCTTCCGACGAAGGTTTTACAAGTCCAATGCAAGTCTGTTCCGTTTCTCTTTTCCGCCCTGAAAAAAAAAAAAAAAGACTAAAAAAATGTAAATTCGAAACGCGGTGGCTCACACATTAACACAGCAGACATGACCTAATGACGGCTATTATGTAACGACTAGCATATTATTTTAAGAGGTAGTAACTAACCGGTGGGAATTTCCCTCAGGTGATGACATGGACGGATGTCTAATGAGGGTCTACGGAGAACATTCGCTGGGCTAATTGGTCACATTTCCAGCTAAACTTCCTCTTCTTGTTAAGAAAAACTGAATAATGTGTCGCTCATTAAAGCTGCGGCATTAACATGTGGAACAGCTGAAACACTTTTGCTCTAACTCAGATGGATTTAGATGAGTTAGTTACTCCCATCCCATGGCTCTTCTCCACTGCTGGAGACTGGAATTTCTTTTGGAGATGAATAAAGTATGTATGTATGTATGTATGCATGTATGTATGTATGTATGTATGTATGTATCTAGGCTGCTTTGAAGCGTGCATCCAACAAACAATGCACGTTGACTTTGTAACCAACCGAGACACGACTGCCAGATCCCAGCGTTTCCACAACAGCAGATGAGATCTTCTTTTCCGACGAATGGAGTTGAAAAAATACACATAAACAGTCTGACATTTTCCAAGGGAAGAGAAAAACTGACGCTGAATAAAGGAAATTGAATCAAAGCTGCTGTGGCGAAAACATTGTACTACTGTGACTCCAACTGCTGCTCCAACTGCAGCTCATCTCCATGTCTGGTGAATTTTGCCCAAACAGGGACTCAGCTGGCCTTCACTTGACCTCCGAGACTAATGAATATATACATATATAAGGCTGGACCAGAGTGGGCCGCCAACACTCGGGATGGATGATGTTTGGTCTCGCGCTTGTGGCGTCCCAGAGCTGTGCTGCTGGCTTCCTGCAAATCCGCTTCACGGCGATCTCAGAGGTGGATGTTGACGTCAGACGAGCGACTGCTGTGCCTGGCGCTGACGGCTGGCGGCGGACTGGAAGGTTCCCCCAGCTGCATAAATTATCATCCACTGGGCTCAAGAGGCCTCTTGGTCTCTGGCAGACCATCCCGGCCATGATGCACTGCCTGCTTGCCGCTGTTTTTTTTTTTTTTTTCAGGTGAATGCGTGGTGTTAACATTGCCGGCAGAAGGACGGCCGTACTCCATTACCACCGGCCACCAGGCAGCTTTCATCCATCTGTTTCCTTGCGTCGCCTCCGATAAATCACAGCTTTTTCCATCAGGTTTCCTCCTCAGTGCAAACACCAGCGCTCCTTCACGAGGCCGCCGCTCTGGTACGACTAAGAGAGGGAGTCACCGGGTGCCGAGTTGGCAGGTGAACATTTAGTTGAGTCAAATGGAGGAGCCAAAACCCTGCGGCTAGAAGCGAGCTTGTTCAGATTTAAAAGGCTGACGGCCTGTAAACCCCCCGCCTCGCCCAAAAAAGAAACCTCGCTTGAAATGGACCAACCTCAGAGGTGGAGGTTGAATGCGCCAGGATCAAGCGGCAGCCGCCGCGTTTCTCCGGTTCCTGACAGATGGGAAGGAGGAGAGTGGAGCTGTTATTGATTCTGGTCCTACATCTGCTCATTTTGAATTCCTAATCAAACATGAGCCGGTTCCCCGTCCACTTAACCTCTTGGCCACTCCCGCCTCTCACTCTTGCACTTTCTATCGCGGTTCCTCCTGGGTTGTTGCAGTCCATCCCAGGCAAGCCCTGCCTTCACCCTGGACACGTTACCAGTTCATTGGCAGGCCACAGAGAGAACAGGAACCATCCACACTCTCACTCGCACTCACGTCTACTGGTGGTGCAGAAAACCCTGGACTCGAAACCTGTGACCTTCCTGCTGCAAAGCACAGCGCAGCAACACCAACACGCCGCCAAAACCACCAACCACTACCCAAACAGTCAAGTAAGAACAAATTAAGAAGAAACTGTTGACTTGGTATTCCAAAGATTTGGGTCCAATAAGTCTTGCCTCTTCAAAGAAGAAGAAGTACTTCTGGACAAACACGGATCTGGACCGAATGATTGGAGATGGTTTGTGGCCTCTCGGGTCATTTTTTTCATAATTTGTGTCTTATTTGCACATTTTTAATCCATTTTTGATGTTGTTACTACAGGAGAGACATGAGGTCTACATCATCTGTTCACCACTGACAATAGATGATGCCTTTGTGTGCTCTGTTCCGCGAAATCAAAGTGTTCTGTGTGGAACAACAAGGAGCAACAAGAATTCTGAATTTTCTCTCCTGGAAATTTTTCACACACACAAATAAAATCACATGTTGTTGTGACAGTGGTGTTTCAGCTAATCAGCTGCTGCCGTTTGTTTGGAACCAGTGGGTCAGTCAGTTTAACAAAAACTTTGAACGCACACCGGAGGGCACGTTTAAAAGCTGTTGCGCTTCTCTGAGGAGATTTAAAATTCTCTATATAAAAAAGGTTCTTCCGGAATAAGCTGTTAAGAAAGGTTTTTGGAAGGCATAACCAGGGAGGTGTTGAGGGGGGCACATCTGGGCTCCGACTTGCTGGCTTGCCCCGGACGTGTGATCAGGTGGGGTGTGCAGCTTGAAATGGTTCTCAGACTGCCCCTGTATCAACAGCGGGGTGATGTCATTGGCATTTTGGCCCGGGCCTCCGCACTCTTTAGTCCAGAAATCACGGACAGAGGGGACACGTACCATCGCGCCAATGAGAGAGCTGCTAGCGGGAAGTGGGTGTAACATTTCCGAAACGGTTGCGGGATGTTTAAAAGAGGGCGTGTGCAAAAAAAAAGGAAAAAGGGAGGAAGAAGAAAAAAAAAATCATACGCCGGGAGATTTGCAGGATATTGTCGTGGAAGGTGTCAAGGCGAGAGGAGCAGCCAGAGAGGGGAGGAGCTGGCCAGGAGTGAAGGCTGAGAGGAGGCAGGAGGCACTGAATGGAGTGGAGGTTTGAGGAGGCTGGAGGTGCTGGAGGTAGTGGAGGTTGGAGGAGGCTGGAGGAAGCTGGAGGTGCTGGAGGAGGCTGGAGGTGTTGGAGGGAGTGGAGGTTGTAGGAGGCTGGAGGTGCTGGAGGGAGGAGTGGAGGTTGGAGGAGGCTGGAGGTGCTGGAGGAGGCTGGAGGTGCTGGAGGGAGGAGTGGAGGTTGGAGGAGGTTGGAGGTGCTAGAGGGAGTGGAGGTTGGAGGAGGCTGGAGGTGCTAGAGGGAGCGGAGGCTGGAGGAGGCTGGAGGTGCTAGAGGGAGTGGAGGTTGGAGGAGGCTGGAGGTGCTGGAGGGAGGAGTGGAGGTTAGAGGAGGGTGGAGGCTGGTCCTGCCGTGTTGCTCCTGGTCCCATTTAAAAACTAAAGATCTGGCGCTGTTCGCTGCTAAACCTGATCCCGGGCCAGCGCACCAGGCAATTATAACGCTGCTAGAAAAATACACAGACTTTTCAAAGTTCCGCTGCTGGCTTCTTTTTCTCCCCCGACCCTCTGCTTGGGCGTAATTTTATTTCATTATGGCCAAAGGTTAACGCGAGGACGGCGGTTTGCTAATATGGATTTGTTTCCACATGAAAACTGATTTTTTACGACTAGAAAAACTGAGCAAATTTGAGTTCCACCTGTATCGTCTATTTTCTCTCCCACACACACATGCGTGCACACACACACACACACACACACACACACACACACACACACACACCAGGCAATTTGCCACCAAGAAAATGTCAACTTCCTGCTGGCAACACACAAGCTTAGCGTGAAACCAAACGTGAGCGTTGAATATTACCTGTTGTTGTCTAATCCCATGCGAGGGTAATCCAGTTACATCGAGAGAATTGCCGGAGAAATTGATCTAATTTTGCTTGGCACGCGGCTGGAACGTGTCTGGATGACTTTCACAGAAACGCGTCCTGCCAAAGTAGCAATCTCAGAGGACTTTACTGGAACGGCACGCCGCCGGTGACTCAGCCCGTTTGTCGTCCGATGTTTATAGTGGAGGAGCGCGAGGCCGCTGTGCCGGTCAGCTTCCTGAAAGCACGACTCCCACAGTAAACAGAAGGGGGCTGATGGGAAATGCAAAGTCATGGGCCGAGCTTATGACAGGAAGAACTCCTCACCTGGACAAACACAAACCCATTCATTCTGGAAACAGTTTTCTGGGACAGTCAGCCACAGGTCACACCCTTTATGCAATCACGGTCAAACCTGTCTTTTCCGTTACGAGTTTGTTATTCAACAAGAAACGTGGAAGTGCAACAGTTCTTTTTCCACCTTATTTTTTCCATGTCTTTTTAAAACACGTTTTTTTTTTTATCGTGGTCACTTAACTTCTACTTCCTTGTCTAGAGGCTGTGTTTTTTTTTAGATTTTGTTGTGATAGCCAATGAACTCTGATGAAGACTGCAAAAAGTAAAACAACTAAACAAAACCCACAACAGAAATCTGCCTTTACACAAGAAATTCAAAACAAAAAGATTTGCAGTTCCAAAGGCGAAATGAACCTTTGGGGCGATTCAACTAAAAAACCGACCTCTGACTGCTCTCGGTAGCTGCTCTGATTTCTTCCCAGACGGAGAGACAAAGACTATGTTCTACACACTTGAACATACTCTGAAATCACAAGGCTCACAGACAGACAGACAGAGAAACGGACAGACAGATAGATGGACAGATAGCCGACAGAGAGGCAGATGGAGAGACAGACAGACAGACGGTCGCACGGAAAGACAGAGGGGACAAACTTACGCAGACACTCGTTGGCCTCGCGGGCGTTGGCCCTCTGCCACGGCCGGTCGTAGTGGAAGGGCTTGCAGCGGTCGCACTCGGGCCCCTCCGTGTTGTGCTTGCAGTCGCACACCAGCTTCCCCTCCTTGTCCTTCAGGCAGCGCGAGCCGTGCCCGTTGCACTTGCACCTGCCGCCCACCTGGAAGTCGCCCACCGCGTAGAAGTACGCCGGCAGGTTGGAGGTGACGGCGGCGGGGTCGGGGTCGTTGTTGGGCCCGGGCGCCGCCAGCTCCCGCGGCAGCTGAGGCCGGCTGAAGACCACGCGGATGTCGGTGACCGTCACCCAATCCTGCAGCACGGGGCTGTTGTCGAAGTCCTTGCCGGACGGCCGGCCGTCCAGCGTGCTGAAGGCGATGAGACCGCCGGAGAGCGGGTGCAGGTCAGTGTGGCCGTCGGAGCACAGTGCCTCCTGCTCGTTCTGCTTGGTGATGGCCGCCCTGTTGGGCCGGTTGTACACCCGGCGGCACTGCGAGGAGTAGAACTGGTAGGGCACCCAGCTCTTGCCGTAGTCCATGCTCTTGTAGATGGCCAGCGACTCGGGCCGCGGCGAGCAGAACTGCAGGCTGACGTAGGTGATCTCGAACTTCTTGCCCAACGACAGCGTCAGCGTGACGTTGTGCGGCGAGGCGTTCAGGTTCTCTGACTGCCAGCACGTCAGGTTGTGGGCCGAGTTGAGGTCGGTGAGGTAGGAGGGCGGCCGGGCGCGGCGCGGGTCGGCGGCGTCGCAGATCTGGCAGGTGCGCACCGACGGCCGCTCGTCGCCCCGCTCCACCACGCTGCAGGAGCGGGAGGGCGGCCGGCCGCACACGCTGGAAACCGACACCTCCTTCCCGAAGGCGGCGTTGATGAACTCCGGGATGCAGCGGCGGGCGGCGCCTGCGTCGTCATAGCAGGGATCCGGGGGGTTCTGCTGCCCGGCGAAGGGGTTGGCGGCGCTGTGGGCGAAGGCGGAGCTGGCTAGGAGGCAGAGGCCCAGCAGGCACCTCCAGGCTTCCCTCATCCTGCTCGCAGGGCGTCAACGTCCGGCTCTGCTAGCGTGTGGAGGGGCCAAGAGTCCGGACATGTACGTGAAAATGTGTGTTGTGTGTCCTCGCAGGGTCCCCCCCCGCCGCCGGTGTGCGACTTTTACACCTCGAAGTCTATAAATGTTGCACAACCCTCCTCTTCAGGCTGACCAGAGCCCGTCCGTCCGTCTGGCTGCAGGAGAGAGAAACACACAGGAGGGTCAGCGACGCCCACAAGCTTGACCATAATTGGACAAAGACATAAAGGGTGACGCTGATTTCATTCCGAGCTATTAAAAGCAACCCTGCGTATCTTCGGTGCTTCATCCACGTCCAGTGCTTGGTCCTCGAAAGCAACACTCCACTAAAATGACTACAACGATTTACTATTTATCAACTTGTAATGAGAAAAATGCCACTACTGCTATTGGCTGGTTGGCAATAGGACCACTACACAAGGGGGCGCTCTCCTGCCAGCCTGTGTCAGCGACAGGGTTTCCAAATCAATCAATCTAAATTATAATTTGATGCTTGATGTCTTCTTTAAGGAAGGTTACTGGGCATTTTGCACTGTACAATGAAATGTCCTAATTGGAAATATAGAGAATAAGAGGGTCAGGTGGCGCCAAACAAAATATCATCATTTAAAGAAACACTATTTAGTGTTTTTAGCCAACAATTTCGATTTCAAACTCGTTTGTATGATCCAGCGACTTTGGATAACTTTGGTTGCCTGCCCAGCAACCTTTGACAACAACTTGCCACAGTAGTTCAGCTAATCACCGTTGTCTTGAATCAGTTTTTTTTTATCCTCTATCTTCTTTGGTTTACTTTCTGCTTCTACTCTACCATTACAATCATACATAGACTAGTAAGCACGTTAACTACCCTTTTGTCTGAGGGACACAGTCCAATAACAGCAGTGCCATTCTCCCTGTTATAAGACAAAAACATTTTGAAAAGACCACTTTAAAACAGGAAAGCCATATGGAGTTACTTTAAAGAGGAGACTATTGGCCTTGCCGGTGACTTTGTTCTGAATTTCAACCCCCTGCCCTCATTCAGCGCCTTCATTAAGGGCCGAAACTGGCCGAGTCCTCTGGTCACGCTTGACAGAAGTTGCCCGATAATCCCCCGGTCACGCTGTGATCCCGGTTAAATCTCTGAGTTAACCGTGTGTATATATAGACATATTTATATGTTTCCGTTCACCCTTGGTCACCCTGAGTATCAATGTATATATGTAAAGAAACAATATTTTAAGCCCAGCTTTTATCATTTCCTGCTGATATTGTAGGAAACCAGGACCAGAAACAAACCGTTGCAACAGCGCTGTTCCACATTGCCGAACTGAGGAAAAGCGGCTTTATGTTGATTTGCCGAAGTGGAAAATTGGCCTAAAGTGATAGCCATTTGAGGATTAGAGCTCGCAATAGAGCGGCTGAGGCACTGGGACCCCACCATTCAAGCCCTTTTTTCAAATCCCTGGGTCACGATAGGTACCTGGATGACATCATTCATAGTACAGCTTAAAAAGGGGTGTGGGAGGGTCTCAGCCTTGGTCCCAAAAGAGAGAGAGAGAGAGATTGAGGGGTGCAGAGGGGGCGATGGCTTTGACGCAAAGAAAGAGACAGAAAGACGTGTCTATGGCCCAAGGCTTTTCCTTCGCCTAATCCCCTCTTCTATTTTTTTTTTTTTTTTTTACTTCGCTGGGTGTCAAACCTTGAGGAACCCCCGTCTGAAGAACAGACAGCTGAGGGGTTGAGAAGGCACCCCAAGCCTCTTTGTGAAGTATTTATTAAATCACAATGACTCGCAGCCACCTCCTCTCAGCTTCACTCTCTCCCTTACTCCCACTCTCTTACACTACGGAACCCCACCACCACCCTTTTTTCTCATCTCGGTAGAACAAAAGGCCGTCGCCTCTGTATCCACTTCAGTCAAGCACGGAAGGCAGACAGATGGATTTAAATTGGTAGTTGGGGAGGGGGGGGCTTCCTTCTTTCTCTTTCGCTAGCAACCGAGTGGTCCGGTGAATAGGAGCACTCGCCTGTGCTGCAGCGCTTAAAGCTTGAGCCGTTTGGCCTCAACCTCGGCAGCGGGGAGGGCAGAAATTGTGTTTCGGGCTTTCCAGAAAAAAGGGCTTAAAAATAAGGCAAAAAACGCAGACTGAAGGAAAACTTGTTTCCAAGTGGACCGGCTTGTTGGAGGCGATGGTGTGCCTCCTTTGAAATGACACATGGGACTTTGTTACATTATTGTAGCGGGAAGGCTACAAAATCAAAAAGTCCACCATCTAATTGGTTCTGTTTCAATCAGAAGACAAATGAAATACCCATAAAATTTAACACTAAGTGTTACACATTAAAAAAAAAACGATTAAAAAATTGTAAAATTAAAATAAAAGTAATTTCCAAATCTTTTTTAAAAAGTATTACTCAAACAGGAATGGCTCTGCTCCTGCCACTGAACACTGACTCCTGCCACTGAACACTGACTACGGTGTAAAAGAAGAAAAGGAAAAACAGCGTGAGTTGATTATAAAGAGCAAAAAAGAAGGCCAGGAGGAAAAACATGTCACAAAGAAAAGGTTGGGCTGCTTGTTACGTCAATCACAGAAATTGGTGCGCAATTTAAAACGTCTCAGGCTATACTCTGGAGAGGAAGGGGGGGGTGAGACGTTATTTCCCTGACAAGCTCTCGGACTAAAGTGTCGACCTGAGCCTTTAAAACACACCCTGCCATTACGAGTTCCGTGACAAATGGATGTCGGCGAACGGGGCCGACTCACAAACGAGCGGAGTGAGAGCGGCCGGCTGAGCCAGGAGGGATGAGGACGCTGATCAATGACACGTGTTCCAGGACAGGGAGGGTAAAAATGGGCACGCAGGCGCCGGCGCTTCATCAGCAAAGGCATTCCATCAATAAAAAAATACATAAATTAAACATCAGTTCATTAATGAATGACCGGCTGCGCTAAAAACCGACACCCTGCAGGTGGCTGATAGAACTAGCAACACGTTTGCATCCAGGTGGACGAGATGAAGGAACAGGTGAAAATAATTATTTAGATATTTGATGGAGACGGCGGTGAGGAAGTTGGTTCAAAAGTTCAAATAGATTTATAAAAAGAAACAAAAAAACAGAAGAAGAATTATTTTCAGTGACGAGAGAATAATGACTTCTTGAGAATGACTTCACAGAAGAGTTCCGGTCGGTAAAGGCAGGAAGGCAGCGAGGGGGGGCAGGAGGTGAAAACAGCGAGCGGCACGACGGTGATGAAGCAGGGAGGGCGAGCGAGGACAGATATGAATGGAGGCAGCGGGAGAGAGGGGAAAGTGACAGATACAGAGGGAGGGGAAGGACATTAAAAAAAATGAGAAGCGGCACACGGGGCCGCATTTCTGCGATGACTAAATATGGTGCCGCCGGGCCTGCTTGGGAGATTCTTCCCGGCTCTGGTCTGGCTGAGGAGCGTTTAGGTTAAACAGAGAGAGAGGCTGTTAAATTCCACTCTGAAGGGGACGCTAGCCTCGCAGCGAGCGCTAACGACTCTCAGGGCCGCATCCCCGACAGGAAGCTCTGCACCTTTATTAACCTTCACAAAAAAACCTGTGCTCTTTATGAGTTCTTCTGCGAGAGCAGTAGAAAGTGATCCGGCTCTGGGAAAATCTCCCCGGATCAAGGGGTGTTTGCCAGGATGAGAGCACAGCGGTGCAGCTCGTTGACCTTTAAAAAAAAAAAAAGGAAAAAAACAACACAAGGAATCTGTTTCAGCGCAGAAAATTCTCTGCTTTCAGCGCAGATAGTTGTCTTTTACAAGCCACGAGTTCCCTTCAGTGAAAGCAGCTGAGTTTCGACAGGAAGGGTTGACGACCTTGTGTCTCTGCCTCAAGATGAACCATGAGGAAATGACAGCTTGTCTTTTTCACAGTTACAGTTTTTTTTTTTTTTGACTTTTGGGTTTATTTCTTTATCTAGAGTTAAAAGATTTACCTAAGAGGAACCAACAATACTTTGAAACTAACTAAATCTGAACAGGACAGGAAGTGGCTCAACGACAACAATGACCATGGCACAGTCATAAACTGAAGACATGTGAACTGAATTAAACTGGAATATAGACTTCTTAAAAAGCAATAATAATATTGTCCTCAGTACAGAGTCCACGATGCACATCCAGCTGGAAACTTGATGAAAGTCCTAGAAAAGTAGCAAACTAGCTTTGCTTGTAGCGCTGTTGCTTAATCAGACTAATAAGTTTTATTTTCATTTTCACAAAGGCCAACCATAATTGTCATGTATATAAAATGAGGAGGGTTGTGAAAAATCATGATGGAGGTTTTCCTCACCCTCCAAAACCTGTTATCTGAAAAGAGTAGTAGTACTGGGCCACCACATGCGCACACACACACACACACACACACACACACACACACACACACACACACACACACACACACACACACAATATCTGGCTACGCCTCTGAGTTGCTGTCGGCCCCCAGCTCACAAGTCGTCGCCACCGCTGCCACCACCGCCGTCCGTCACGTCTATATGACAAACGGTTTGTGTGGCGGTTCATTCATTCCTGCATGGCGCGCAGTGACAAATACAGGCCCCTGGCGCCGCATTCCTCTGTGGATTAATGGCCGAGAGGACGCACCGTCGCAAAGCGGGGCTAAACGATTTGGCGGCCAGAACTGCGGCCGACGGTGTGAAGAATTTCGACATTTCTACGCGCAGGGGCTTTTTTATGAGAAGTCGCGTGTCGCCGCGAGGACCGTTAGAGAGAGATTCAGCGGCGGCTTCTTCGTCAAAAGCGGTGACAGTTCAATTAGAGGAAGGTGGATGGTGGGGGAGGGGGGATGGAGAGGAGGGAGGCAGAGGAGGAAGAAGAGGAGGAACGGATGGGAAATGAGATCAGAGAGAGGTGAGGAGCAGTGTTGTCGGGATTACTCCATACAACTAATCCAACTACTGATTACTCCTTTAAAAGTAATGTAATTACTAACTACTTGGTTTCATAAGTAATCAATTACTAATTACAAATACTTTATTTTAAGAATAAACAAAGTTGCTCAGTGCTTTGGAATGAGCTTTATTAAAGTGCAAATTTTGCAATTCCAAACATCGCCTGTGTCCTCTTAACGAGTGGATGGATGTTTTCTCTCTGAACACAAACTGGTGGTGGGGGCAATGGGGGGGGGGACGATGACAGGGTGGTCTGGCGGTTTGTGCCAAACGTTTTTTCAAACCCCCCGTCACCGGGAGACCGTCCCGCGTTGACTCGTCTCCCTTTCAAGCGTCAGAGTTCACAGATTAGGAAAACAGGAGTCGGCGAGAGGCTTTCTGTGGGCCTCCGGGGTGCCGAGTGGCGCCGCCGCGGGAGGCCGGCGGAGACGAGCGGGACAGCTGAGCCCCGCTGCCGCCGAGCGGGAGGCTTCTCTTCACGGCGGGGCCGCGGCAGCGTGTGGCAGCGGCCCCGCTGCGGCTGGAGGTCAACGGGGCGGCCTCTCCGGCGACCCTGCCGTGGTTCCCTTCCTCCCCCCCGCTGTCCCCTCAGCTGGCTGTACAGTTAATCCCTGGTGGGGTTATTAGCGGCTGCCCACAACCGCCGAGGCCCGTTTTAATTGGCGAACAACGGGCAGCCTCGGCTCTCATTATCGTGACGGAGGAGTCGCATTGTGCGGATATGAACCCCACCACCACCACCACCACCGCCCCCCGACGGTGACTTTGTGGTTGAGCTGCTCATCTGAATAAACAGGGTTGTTTTAATTATTATCTTGTTCGTCCCAAATAATATCTCCTAAAAGAGGTGAAAACATGTTTAGAGTGGCACCAGACAGACCGGACCAAATATCATTTTTTAGACCAGTGATCCCAAAACTCTCTTATTTAGATTTTTATAGGTTAAATATTATAGTTATTTTGATTGTCTTTTTTCAAATCTGGGGGTCCAATTGAAGAGCACCACATGATATTTCCCTTCTTGCTTAAAACTGACTTGTTGGACCTTCTGCCTGTTTGGAGGGAGACTAAGAATAAGAGCAACCAAGAGGGGGTTATTAAAGCACAGAATACACAGCTGGTGTAGTTGGGTGCTGTTATTAACCTGGGTACCAATTCCCTTTATGAAACATCATCACATCACATCACATCACACGTTTTAGCACAGTTTTGATAAGTGCAGCCCAAAAAAGGAGCAAAAGATGGACTTTCCTTTGGGCAGGTTGCTCGACAGGCCAGAAATATCTTCCTCAGATCTTCTATAAAAAGCACTTCATAACTGAACAATTTCACTTCTTGATTGTTTTAAATAATAGAATATTCATTAGTCATTCTGATTTGGAAGGATACTTTTTCACACACACACACACACACACACACACACACACACACACACACACACACACTCACACACACACACACACACACACCTAGTAGGTAAATAATAAGCCAGATGGATCAACATGACTGACAGGCCTCAGGTAACAGGGGTCACATATTAGCGGCCCCCTACACTGCGTGATGATAGCCTTCTCTCTGCAGCGCTGACCATGATCCCCCTTTGTGTGTGAGTGGGCAAGTGTTGCATGTGTGTGTGTGTGCGTGTGTGATTGTGGGGGGTGCAGGAGTCGGAGTTCCTCGCTGGCATTCATTAGGGGCCGAGGAGGAGGAGGAGGAGGGGGAGGGGGAGGGGGAGGATGGGGGAGGAGCAGGGAGGGCCGAGGGCAGGAGGGGGTCAGCTCTCACAGCTGAGGGTGTCATTAGCCAAGGGGATCACTGACAAATTTTTTAAAGCCAGCTTATGTCTGCTCTGGCTGCTCTGGTGTGTGTGTGTGTGTGTGTATGTGGTGTGTGGTGTGTGTGTGTGTGTGTGTGTGTGTGTGTGTGTGTGTGTGTGTGTGCGTGCGCGCCTGCGTCTTTGGAGTTCCTTGGAATTTATCTCCAGAGGTTTTCATTTGCTTTCCTCCGATGCCAACCCTCAGAACTGTTTACAATCACCACCCCGATATTTTGCATGCAATCTCCGCATTTGGCAAAAGAAAACATGAAAAAAACGAGCCAGAAAAGGGCAAAGAAAGACAGAACGCCCAGCGGAGGAATGCGGCAGCTTCGTTGGCTCAGCCTATACGAGTCCAACAGCGTTTCTTTAAACCAACAAAACCTGATCCGGCACCAAACGATGAAGAAGAAGAAGAAAAAAAAAAAACCTAACCAGACGGACGGCGTGAGGGGGAAAATAAAGTCGGGCTCTGCTCGTTTTTACGGATTTACGAATAGGAAGTTGTGCTCAGCTACTTGTAAGTCTTGATTTACTTTGATGAAGCGTGTGGGTGGTGGTGGGGTGGGTGTGTGCTGATAGAACAAGTTTAGTGTATATTTCTTTTTAATAAAGAATTCAGCAATTTCAGTATTATTGCTTATGTTCGGTGAGGAAGGGGGACGGTTAGGGGAGGCGTAGAGAGGACGTGAACCGGCAGAAATGTCTGAGGCGGCACAGTGACTCATTCAACTCAGCGGTCAGCAGGTTAGAACAAACAGGGTGTGAAAAATACTATTATTTTACATGTAAGAGGTTCAGCTTGACGTCACTGTCAAGTTGCTTTGTATAAAAAAATCTGCTATGGCACAATAAAAGTGGTGTCAACAGAAACACAGTTTCAAATTGATGTTGTTTTCCTCTAAAATAAATAAGTTAAAAAGGTCAAATCTCAGTTTCTGTGAAATTCCTGGCGTCTGTGTTTACAACATGGAATCATTCTGAATTGTTGCAAGTTTAGTCATTGAAATCAGGAAATCACTCAATCCGTGAAGGGCCGAGAAAGTATTTCTGCAAAATGTTGCAATGGAGATGAAAAACGACCGGAGGACGTGGGGGGCGGAGGAGGAGGTGGTGGGAAGGAGGTGGAGGCGGGTGTCGCTCTCAGTGATGGATTTTTAGCCGACTGGACTTGGGAGTGAAGCGGAGCAGAGGTCAGAGATTCCACAGCCGTCTTTGTCAAACGACGCTTCGCTCTCAGACAAAAACAAAGGACGTTTCCCCTCCGTCCAGGTGCACCTGAGAAAGCAGCCGTCCTGTGGGGGTGGGGGGGTGGCAGGCAGGGTGGGGGAGGAGCCGCAAATTCCCCTTCAGCGTCGGCCAGCGGAGGGGTGGGGTGGGGTGGGGGTGGGGGGGGTGACCACGTGACAAGGTCAAAGAGATGATAAGGAGGTGCAAAATATGCCGAGAGGTTAAACCCCACCCCTCCAGGGGGAGTGTGGGTGTCCTTGGGGGGGGGGGGGGCTCCCTGATTGAACATTTCCCATGAACCCGAGCGTAACCGCAGCTATTCTGCACCAGTGCGGTCGGCCCCGCGGCGGCGGTGGCGGTCAGGGAGAGGCAGGTGAAGCGTTTCCCGAAAAGTGAGAGGAAGTCGCTCGTTTGGGGGGAAAGGAGGGATGGAGGGATGGAGGGATGGAAGAATGTGAGTGGCGGAGAGGTGAGCGCTGCTGCTTCAAAGGCTGCGGTGGGCAAAGCTGCCATTCTACCCCACCGACAGACACACACACACACACACACACACACACACACACACACACACACAAAAAAACTTTCCTTTTCTTTTTCTTACATTTATTCTGTTACGCAACAACAACTTCTGCCCCCTAATGGCCAAATTTTAAAAGAGCCGCTCTGAACTCACAGAAAAACACAAATCCCTTCATTAAAGTGGTCAGAACTCAACGACACTGAAGATTCCCGTCGCTGAGGGACTCACACAGTTGGCCTCCGTTCCCAACATGTGCCGCCGCTCGTCAGAAGAGACGCAGCGTTCAGGGAATCCATCCCCCGACCCACCACCATTCCCCCCCACCCCCCACCCTTACCCCCAACCCCCCGACCCACCACCCTTACCCCCACCGCCCCGACCTCATACCCCCCTCCCATACCTTCGACTTATTGCGAACGCTCATCGCACGGCCCCTCGGCCACAGGTCAGAGGTCGATGGTCTCCCAGTGAAAAGAGGAAATGGGCTAATTGTCCACATTAGTGCCTGACAGATGATAGCGCGGTAACCAAAAAGAAAAAAAAAAAACGCTCCAGATCAGGCCGATAAATACGGCGACCCCAAACTTTGGAGCCCTGCGCGTTTATTAATAATCGCTGTTCTGCACCTTTTCTGTGTGGACCAGCGGCAACGTCCAATTGAATGCGCAGCCGCTCAGAGTGTAACAGGAGGATGAAAGTGTCTGCGTGAAAAAAAAAAGAACGAAAGAAAAAAAGAAAAGAAAATTTCCTACTGTAAACGTCTGTGGTCTGCGAGAAAGAATGACTGAGGGGGAAAGAGTCACAGCCGGGATAAAAAACTAACAGTTCACTGAGGTTAGAGAAACATTAAGGTCGAGGCCTTGAACAATTGCGGTGAAGTTGATGGTTTGGTTTGAAATAGGGGAATGTATAGTGGGATTTTTGTTTAAGTCCTTTAACGCAGAAAATGAATGAACAAAAAAGATCACGGAAATTCAACCTTTTTTCACTCCGTCAGTGAGGTTCTGCCCTCAGTGCTGATGTGCAGAGCTAAAAAATACATCACTCTCTTTTTCTTAATCACAATTCAAAGGTTCTACACAATAAAGATTTTTTTTTCACACACACAATAGCATGTGCCTCTCGACTCCCCAGAGTCCAGCATTTACAACCTACTCACTCCACTTTTCAGGAGGTGTACTTTTAAACAGAGCTCTGAAAATGAGCACTTTGTGATGTCACAGAGGGCACTGATTGCTCCAATGGTCCAGCAGAGCATCATTTTCTGCAGGAAAGGCTGCAAACAGAGGACAAAATAGACTTTTTCTTCCTGGTTAACTCCTTGTGCCTGGTGGCTTCGCAGCACAATCGAGATGTGCAAATCAGTTTAACGCTGGACTTTCAATACATCTCAGCTTTGCCTTAAACTTTCTGCTGTCTGTGCCTGAAATAGACACCGGTGCATTTGAATCCTCTGATAAATAGGCGCTTAGTGGCTACACACACACTCGCTCACACACACACACACACACACACACACACACACACACACACACACACACACACACATGCATCTGGAGCAAATGAGTGGCTGACACATGCAGGCTCGGCAGGGTGCAGGGAGGAGCAGGATGGACTGTGTGAATCACGGCTGCTGGATCTTCTTCAGCAGGAGACGTCACGCGGTGTCGTGCTGACGAATGACAGGTATTTTAACAGGAAGAGTAACCGCAAGCTCACACACACAGACACACACACACACACACACACACACCCACAGACTGACTCACAATTTGTCGCTCAAATGAAAAACACAAGGCAGACAATCCGACTTGATCCTCGGCCCTCAGGTGGAGCGGCTGCGAGCGTTGGGCTGGGTTTCTCCCAGCACTTATCCCACCGCATCCATCTGCAGCCGTCCCATCGCAAAAAAAAAAAAACTTTAACGCACCACACAAGAGAACCTGATACGGCGGCCCCCGTCCGGACAGCTGTAATAAGAAAGACGATCTGACGTTCCCGTACCCCCGGTTCGCCAGCAAGACTCTCGGGCCCGAGGAGAGCAAAGTGTTTTAATCAGGCCCGAGGTTCCCGGATCAATCCGACAAAAGATCTCATCACGATGAGGCGGTGGAGGCGGGCCGGCAAGCGCTGGGGGGTGAAAAAAAAAAACCCCACATAGGACTGACGGCAGGAGAGGAGGCGCACGATCGTGATCTCCTCCATCAAACTGTTGACGGCGCAGAAGAAAAACACGAGACGTGTTGACTTTGCCGGCTCGGGTGGACGGAGCCAAGAGTTTCGGAAGGAGGGAAAATGATCCCGCTGCAGCTTTATCCATCTCAACCCTCCTCCCCGCTTTTCTCAGGGGTTCATGAATAGCGAGTACTAACGCGCGTGCACACACACACACACACACACACACACACACACACACACACACACACACACACACACACACGAACACCATGAGTGAGTAAAATCTGCTCTATGTTGCTGTGGATTAGCCTCCACGTCATGTGCCTTTGGCTGGCTGGCTGGCTGGCTGGCCCACCACCTTGGCGCTGGGAACCCCCCAGAACACCCCCCACCCCCTCAGCTCTCTTCTGGACGGAAAGAAGGTGTGATGCAATTAAATAATGATGATTAATTGCAAAAACAGGCGGGAGAAGCAGACGAGCTGCAGCACCTGGCTGCTTCTCCCACGAAATACTCCTCCCCGTTCCAGCCCAGTCTTCCGCAGAGGAGCGAGAGAGAGAGAGAGAGAGAGAGAGAGAGAGAGAGAGAAAACAGAGAAAAAAGCCCCTTCTCACACTCGTTCCCAGTCACTTGTGACGAGAGTGAGAAGTAGGTCAAGTGGATGACACTGTTTCGCCGTGCAATAGGGGCATACTTGAAGTGTGTTGGAGCAGTTAAGATAAGCGATCTGTGATGGACGCCTGCTTTTCTCGTCTGCCGCTCTGCGGAAGAGGGGGGTGGAGAGGGGGAGGAAGCGGCCCTCCACAGAAGGGTGGAGCTCATTGTCGTCGCCCGACGGAGCTTTTGTTTCCTCTCACACCTTGATGGCAGGGAGGGGCTTCGTCGAAGGAGGAATCGGTCTTCAGTTGGGTCTCAGAGGAGATGCACGTTCTTTGTCCTTTCATTTCTTCTACAACACTGATTGAGGTGGCGATGATGGCGACTTGTTTGTTTTGTTTAGCTTTTTTTTTTCTTTTTTGTTTTATCGTGCGTCGGCCTCGGGGTTCCCGCAGTGTGGCAGTCTCACGTGTTTTAGCATCCGACAAATTCAATAAATACCTATCAAACTGTCGGTCTGTTTGCAGCCTCCAGCACTGAAATTTTCTTTGCTTCTTGGACCTTGTGCACATGGCCACGAGGAAGGAAAATCACTCAACACTATTCTTTACATTACACCTAATGACTGCCGTTCCATCACAATGTATAACTGAGATTAAGCACCACTTTGATTTTTTTTTTAATGACTAAATACTAGCAACTTTATTTCATGCGACTTCATTTTTCGCAATTTTCTAATCCAAAAAGTTTACATCTTCTTTCTGCTGACTCCTCTTTCCTCCTTGCTGTTCTCTTTTCAGGATCCTGTAACATAACTGCTCAGGACAATTTTAAACCGAACTCCTGATTAATTAAAAAAAAAAAAAAAAAACACACACATTTATCCATCTGTCTCCAGCTAAACCTGATGCTCTGTTTGGACCTTGAAAGTCTTTGGAAAGAGATGGAGAGAGAGAGAGAAAAAAAACAACAACCAGGTGGCGCCCCACTAACACCTGGCTGCAGGTGCTGTCTTTAACCTTGAAGGGCTGTTGGTGCCCTTTGTGACATCACAGCATGTTTTGGCAGAGGCTTTCTGAAAAGCGGATGGAGCAGGAGAAGGTTGGATTTTTCTCATTTCCGGGGAGTTCACTGAGCCGCTAGAGATATTCATTACAGTTAGAAAACACTGTTGGAGTGAAGTGCGTCTAATATGGCCAGTGTCAGAAGAGGCCGTCTCACTGGGAGTCCTGGCGAGGCCGGTGCCGAGGAGGACGGGAACCGAGAGGCGCGCTGCTTGCTTTGGCATCGGCACTCAGCTCCGGCTGCCAGCGGCTATTAAAGCTGACTGGCTCGCACAGGCAAGAAAAAAAACAAAACAAAACTGCCGTATCTGGTTTTATATCTGTTATTTCTGCTCAACGCGCTCCTCGCCACGAGCCGCTGGCCGCTTGTAAAGCCGCGAGGACTGACACCTGTCTGCGGATCCACCGATCGCAACCGAGTCAGTCGGAAACAGAGTTGAGTTCAGCCGCCCGACAGCCAGGTGATGAACAGTCAGAGGGGGGAACAGCTGGTGCGTAAAACTCCTCCGCAAAGAACCAATAACGCGCCGGATACTTAACAAAACCCCACCAGGTACGAAACTTACCCCGCGAGCGCGGTGTCCGCGAGATCTCGGGATGACGCCTCGTGAGATCCAGGCTGTAATCAGCTCTCAGCTTCTCTCCTCTTTTAACAAACTGTCCTCTGCGGGCGATCTGGCGTCTCCTCCTCCTCCACACTCCTCCGTTTGAGGATTTAGTAGAAGTAGAAGAAGAAAAAACAGGGGGGGGGGGGGGGGGAGAGCAGATGCAAGCGTCAACCCAGTCTAAAGTGCGGGGCCACCGTGAAGTGTCCTCGTGCGGAGCTCTCAGCAAACTGAAAGGCGTCCAGTGCGTCCATCGGTTGTAAAGGCAGCGCGGGGTTGGCTACTCCCCGTTACAATCAAACCCAGATTTCCAACCAACGCGCGCGCGCGCGTGTGTGTGTGTGTGAGAGAGAGAGAGAGAGAGAGAGAGAGAGGAGGGGACGAGAGAGCGCGAGGGAAGAGAGAGAGAGAGAGAGAGAGAGAGAGAGAGAGCGAGGGGGAGAGACAGAGAGAGAGAGAGAGAGAGAGAGAGCGAGAGAGAGAGCGAGAGAGAGAGCGAGAGAGAGAGAGAGAGAGAGAGAGAGAGGCGCATATTCCATGAACCCGCACTGGATGTTTTTCGGATTGATTCCATTTTCACTTTGATTTGAGTCTCGCAAAAAAAGACAAGAAAAGAAATTCCAGCCGTGCAGCCAGAATCAGAAAGGCAGCACAGCTCAGAGGCAAACAAACTGTCCAAATTAGGATGGGGGAGGAAAACAACAACACAACTGCTCTCACACCATGTTGCTCTTTCTCTCTCTCTCTCTCTCTCTCTCTCTCTCTCTCTCTCTCTCTCTCTCTCTCTCTCTCTCTCTCTCTCTCGCTCAAAAAAAAAAAAAAAAAAAAAAAGTGTCCTCGCGGCTCGCTCGCTCGCGCTCGCTGGCAGCCATATGGCGGCCGTAATGAGAGCGCAGCGCTGAACCTGTTGAAGCGGAGGGGACCCTGGCGGGACCCTGGCGGGACCCCGGGCCCCGCAGAAACAAGAGGCAGATGCAGAACGCTCCAATTTATTAATCCCGGTAATGGCTCGCGACACGCTGGTATTTACTGTCGTGTGCGCCCGTGCGTCAAGGCACCAATGACGCGGACTTCATGGGATTCACTAAAAAAGTCTGCGTGTAACTGGAACGGACTGCATTACGGCGTTGACTGGCGATTGCGTCACGGAGATGCTCTATTGTGCTGCGTCGAAAAGAAAATAAAAAAAAAAAAAAGGGGGGGGGGTTCTTGGCTCGAGGGGGAACGTGGCGGTGCGCCCTCGGGCCACGCCGCCGGCGCGTTCAGCTCATTGGCTCGGTTCACGTGGGCTTATAGCTGCTCATTAATGAGTTAAAGAGCTGTGGGTTCAAGCAGTCACGCAGTGTGCGTAAAAACGCTGATCGGTGATGTGTGACTGTCTGGACGAAACCAAACCAAA
Organism: Nelusetta ayraudi; assembly: GCF_046127955.1. Lineage (NCBI taxonomy): Eukaryota > Metazoa > Chordata > Actinopteri > Tetraodontiformes > Monacanthidae > Nelusetta > Nelusetta ayraudi. Next base: position 11,638,884 of record NW_027466092.1, on the reverse strand, counting down.
CGGGAGATCTGATCGTTGACAAAGGACCATGGCGTGTGTTGTAGTTTATTTACTAGATATTTCTGAGTTAGAAGTAGGAGCAGCGACAATGCGGGACTGACTGATGTGCCTTGCCAACGAGCACCGCGGCCCACATTTGTAAAAGCCAGTCCAGCAGAACCGCGCGCACTTTATCACGGCCGTGAAACTCGCAGCCGCGGCCCGCATGCTCGCCCCCGCGTGTTGTTGCAGGTGCAGCCCGTTAGTTGGAGCGTCGCGGGCCGAACAAATCCCGAGCAGCTCCCTGCTTCCGCCGTAAGCTGATCAACATTCCTGCTGTGTTTACTGTGCCATCCTCTGGGGGGAACGGAGCGGCTCGGCCCGGCCCGGCCCGGCCCGGCCCAGGACCAGAGTGAGCTTTTGTACCGATTTATTCCATTCATCTCAGACAAAGAGTCCTTAAAAAGTGTGTCCAAACATGCGGATAATTCACATTAATAAGCAATAAAAGCTCCGCTTCACAGGACGGTACCTGCAGCCAGCAGGCTAATTAATGGTGTCGGTGAACTAGCAGGGAAAATGAGTTAATAGGTTCAGCCACCCGAGGGGGAAAGTGGTGCCAATTTCATCAAGAAATAATTTAAATTGGAGTCTGGACGGGTGAATTGCGGCGCTGCTGCGTGCATGGTTAGAATTATTGCTGCTCATTAAAAAAAAAAAAAAATCTGACACATTTGCGCCGGGAGACACGCATTTATTAATTGTGTTATTACACCCTTCAGTTCGTTCAGCCCCCTTTGGCTAATTTATAAATTCACCATTTAAAAAAAATGCATAATTTTGCCCAAGTTGGACGGCAGAAACCATAGCTTTTTGCATCTGCTCGACTTCAGTGTAAACATGTTGTGATTTGAATTGGAATTTGAAACTGCAATTATTTTTTATTTGTGGCCGGGTGGGCCTAATGCGTATTTATTTTTCAATGAAATAATAAATATGAACTTTTAAGATTTGATATGTTGTTTTTAAAAATATGAAAGTCTGCGGAGTTTGAGTACATACGGACTGCGAGCCTATACTGCGCGGCAGGGTAGAGGAAAAACACAAACATTGTGCATCTTGTGCATCTACTGAGCCTCACAGACTAACAATATTTTTTATGCTTGACGACAACAACAGCAACAACAACATCAACAACAAAAAAAGGAGCCTCACCAGCCGGGGGGGGGGGCTATCTATGTAGGTGATCTCTCCAATTACAACCAGCAGCGATTTAAGACGGGCTGAAAGCGAGGAGCGGCGACAAGAGGCGACACACTCACTTGCTGTCAGACGGGACTGGAGCGGGGAGCTCTCCTCGGTGCTTTCCGAGTTCTTGTTCTTGCTGTTGTTGTTGCACTTGGAACTATTGTGCGGATTCTCTCTGCTCCCAGCGCTGGGTTCCCTGCGGCGGAAATGTCAGCCTGCGGCTTTTCTCCTCGCTTCATTTTTTGGCACCCCCGCTGTTGCGCCCGAGACGAGATGCTTACCTTGTCCAGTGGGGGCAGAAGCCCCGCTCGCGCTTCTATTTTTTCTTCTTTCTTTTCAAGTGTTTTAAAATAAGGAGAGGGCGCCCTCTTGTGGTGCGAGCAGTCAGACTACGCGGGAATCTGTGAAGGAAGCACGGGGAAGGTTACAAGTTGAAGTTTCTAAAAGGCCATTCAATTGCTCTGGTCATTTCTATTTAGATACACCATAAAAATCAATACATTTGTTAAAGGGCCAATTACACAAGTATATTGAATTGTATTTAAGATATTAGTTTATATTTATTTAAAACTGCATGTGGATTATCCAAAAAAAACAAAACAAAACAACATGACATGATTGATTTATAAAACATGAGGTCTCGAACATAATTGAGTTTTCAGCTGCAAAAAAATTAACTTTTATCTTCACAAGATTTAATTTCAGTGATAAAAAACACAACAACAAGTCAGATTAGAACAAAAAGGGATTAACGCAATGTTTTCTTACTCTCAGATGCTCCCAATTTACACACTGGGCCTTTTAATTGGGATTAAACACGTGCATGTGTGCATAGTTGTTCAGACCTGTCAGAGCCCAGATGTTACTAATACCATTAATGATTCTCTCCTCCTCCAATAAGCACACACACACACGTACACACCCACACACACGCACGCACGCACACACACACACACACACACACACACACACACACACACACACACACACACGCACACACACACGCGCACACACACACACACACACACACACACACACACACACACACACACACAGCCTGGGACTGAAACAACTGGAATGCAGCCATCGTAAATGTTATTAGTCACACCTGTGTGTGTTGTCTGGATCTTTGAGAAGGAGCCTCGATGGACTGAAGCGAACAGTCTCAGCTGTGCACATCGTGCACAGTTTTGTGGAGCTTCTCAAATCCTGTCAAAAAATATGAGATTGATTTGACAAATTTACATATTCCACACATAGGAATAATTTTAATATCTTGTTTAATTCTTGAATGAATTTAATTTACGAAAACAACAACAAAGGTTTTAGTTTTGAAAAAGCTCATTTTAGGTTGAACCTCCTCATCCTGCCTCTAAACCCACTTGACACAGGTCCTGGCCAGTGGTTAACTTCGACGTTGAACCGCTACACAACCGCACACACCTCTCGCAGTGTGTTATGGGGCAATTAACTCGCCCGCAAGTTGCCGACAACCTCCAGAACACGGATTGGCTTCCAGAACACTAATGACGTTGCCGTCGCTCAGAAGACAGTTAAGGAGGCAACAAATGTTCTGTCTGTGGTCTCTGCTGCTGATGGCACTGTTTTTAAATTATACTCTTTATAGAGGGTGTTTTTATGAACAGAGGAAAAACAGAATCTTGTTTCTTCCATTTGTGTTCAAATAATCTGCACTGAGTTGGTCCTATAAATTCAAATTAGCACTTCTCTAAAAGCGAAATTGTTGAGGCATGTTAAGGAATTTCTTCGGTCTTTATAATTAACACTCAGCAGTCATTTACAGGCTATAAGGGGGAGTGCACATGATAAATATATTCCAGCTGCTCTGTTGCTGTGCTCTCTGGTTTTCACCCATTGTCCAGAAAATTATTATTAACATAAAAAACAATAATCCTAAACGACTCCAAATGCTCCATGAAGGTTTCCTGACTAGCATCTTATTCCAGGTAGATACCAACTAATACACAATATTTACATTTCTTTGGGGAAAGAAAAAAAAAGAAGACAAATAATAAAAAATAAAATTAACCTGCAGGAGTGTTCTAAACATATGCCGCACGCTCCCTAAACTGTGAGGCCTTCACTGACCTCACTGTCCTGTGGACCCCTGCTGGTGCCCTTCAGCCAGACCCGTGTCCAACACACATCCATATGTCTTTTACAGTCAGCGGTGGTGGTGAAGTAGGCCAAGCACGGGGGGCCACGGCGGAACCCAGCTGACTGTTAATTAGTTCGCTGCCGGCGTGAACTCTGCGGAGGATGGATGGCGCTCCGGCCGGGGGGAGGTGGGGTGGGAGGGGCTTACAGGAGGGTCTGGGTGATAATTGGCCAGAGACGGAGCGAGGGCAAAGTGCTGAGGGCACTTCGGACATCGCTGAGATTCGATGTTTAAAACCAACAGCTTGAGCCCCTCTCAGCACACCTCTGGCTCGGGATAAACCCCGGAGACCCCGGCCCTGTTTACTTTCCCCTCTGCCGACTCGTTCTGGGGCAGGACGGCAGGTTGGCGTGAGTGTATACAGCCTTTCACACACTCACTCGCTCAGGGATGAGCTGCTATGCTGCTTCGAAGAGGAGGAACCCTGACAAACAGGAAGCCAGCAAGAAAAGCCTGTGTGAAAAGTGTGTGTGTGTAAAGCTTAAAATACCCCATATTAAGCAAATTGACTACACCCATGTTTTGTAACAGCACTCTCTCTCCAGCCTGTCAGTGAACTCAGTATATAGTATATAAATACTGATAGCATTTAATAAATGTTCTCCCTAAAACTTCTCCCAAGATCTCATTTGTACAACACTAATACGGCACCACTTTTCTATTGTTTTTTGCACATTGAATTCCATGGCTGCCATTGGATGGAACTCCCACTGTCCACAACATTTTTAAGTGAACGTCACAAAGAATGATTATAGAAAAATTGGTAAAACTTTTTTTTTGGGTGAACCATGCCTCTAAAATGTCATCCCAGCGCTCGCCAACACTTGAATATCTCCAAGAAAAGAAAATATTCAAATAAATATGGGCCAGATTTTTAAAACCAAGAGCTTAAACGAGGCCACACATTGTCAGCAGCCATTAAACAGGCGGAAACGACAGCAGTGAACGCGAAAAAGCAGCAGCAACAGCAGCAAAACAGGTTTTCCCTACAGAACCAATCCTCTTGGAAGCCTTTTCTGTTAAACAGAAAGGTCATGCAGTGTAGGCACGCCCACTGGAGCATCATGGAAGAGGAGACAAAGGTTAACTGGCAATAACAACATGACATTTAATTACTCCGTAAATCTTCCAAGTGATTAAAATATGGAAGACGTATTTTTATTCATTGACCTATTTTATTTATTTATTTACCTTGTTATTATTATTGTTGTGGATTTTGTTGTTGCTGCTGCTGTGTGCATTTCTTTGAAACTGTCCATGAAAACATTCTCACTTATGATATTTACCCATGAGAGGAACAAGAGCACAAGGTCATCGTTATCCTCGAGTGGTGATCATTACATCAAAAGACATGCGCGCAAGCTCTGCGATCCTTTGTAAAATTGATATGTACTCCAAGACATTTCCCCCCTTCTCTTCCTCCAGATTGGCAGCAAGATACTCAAATATACTTGTGCGTCATGAAAACATCTATTTTTCCAAGCCAATCATTAACATTACTAATTTGATCTCAAACAGCATCAAGGAATTATAGGCTCCATTAAGTTGTCCAGTTGTTTAATTTTATAGTACTTTTTATTGTAATTATTTGGTCAATGTGATATGTATTATTATTATTATTATTATTATTATTATTATTATTATTATTATTATTGGTAGTAGTAGTATTAGTAGTAGTAGAAGTAGAAGATACAATGACGCTCAATCGTTTGCATCTCTTGAGGGAACTATACATAGGAATATGGTAATTATATGGTATTATATGGTATTATTATAGAGTCAGCGCACTAAAATCACTTCATAACATTTTGCACTTGATCAACTTTAAAGCATAGAATATTCTAATGAAAAAGCCTTCCCTGACAGGAAATGAAGGACAACTGGAGCTGCTTCCCTGATGACGCAGAAGAAGGGCTCGAGACGATTAACATAGCGGAAGTAGCGACAAGCAGACGTGATGTCCAGCAGCGAGGACGGACGCGTCGGACTTACTACTTTACTTGTTGCTTCTTGGAGAGAGCTGCAAACTCCATGACTGAGACATATTGAAGGGGAACTCAGGAGCATGACACTACTCCAGTCGTTGGTTGTGATGATGTGAATAAGCTGCGTTCAAGACGCTGAAGGTACAGGTGCAGTGCTGTTTGCGCTACACACATTGAAGGATAAAGAGGAATTGAGAGAGTTGAGGGACTTGACGGTTTAAATAAAGTGCCTAGTTATGAGGGTGTGTTTGATTGGGAGTTGTGGAGAATGGCGCGTGTCACGTGTATGTCAGTTCTGCTCAGGTTTGCTGTTTGAACCAGCTCTCAGGTTCGCCTCGTTCACAACAACGCGCTGCATTCATGACCCAACGTTGCCAGGCTTATAGGTGGTGTTGCATTCACTGCCTGGGGATTTAAGCGGGAAAATGTAAAAAGGCTCCAGAAATTTGTTTTCTCTGATTTGTTTTTTTTTTTTTTTTCTTTTTCTTTCAAGGGTTACTTCTCGGCTGCACGCAGCCCGCAGGCCTCTGCTCAGGACCTGGCTTTGACTGCGGCAGTGTCAACATATCAGCATTTAGGAAGGTGAGATATCATTAGCTCCTCTGCCATATTATTGGCTCATCCATCATTTTGACATGCCACCACTGTGGTCTCTCTCTCTCTGCTGCTCCCACGGACGAGTCAACCGCAGAGCTGTTTCAAACCAGGCTACCTTGAGGCTGAGGTAACTGTATCTACACTCCCGAAGACGCTGGGGATGTGTGTGTGTGCACGCGCTAGTTGGAGAGTGTTGGCTTTCCGTGGGATTATTTTTGGGTTAACTGCCCCACACACACTTTGACAGCAGCCACTGTCCCGGCGGTGGGAAATTGGCTCTCTGGCACGTTGTGCAACACATGTGCAATGAACCCGCAGAGAAGAAAGTGTGTTTTTATACACATGTAACGCATGTCTGTGCATTGAAGAGTATGAAGGTGGTGGTGGGTGGTGGTGGGCGGTGGGGTGGTGGTAGGGGGTGTTCAGGTACCTCGCTGGTGGTATTTTAGACCCTTCATTTGTGTGGAATCCGGCGTCATTATCCCAAAGTGTTGCCAGCTGGAAGCGCTTGGGAGTTCCCATTTGAACTCGATGTGTGTTCCGAAGAGCAAAGAGAGTCTAATGAAAGCTTGCCGCTCTGGTTCCCATTCTGCTCCGATATTCACGAGCGGCAGAGTCTGGCACTGTCCTGTGGATGGGCTCATAAATTACGCAGCCACAACAATGGCACTCAAGCGCTGCGGAGCTCTGCCATAAAACTACTTAATAATAAATAATCCGGTGAGTTCCAAAGGACTGATGATTTGAGATCACTGATAGTTTTAAGCTAAATAAATCTGCAGCCAATTAGAGGAAACCTTTTTGGTATTTCCCTCCTGTCACGGCCAATCAGCATCACTCTGGCCATGTTCGCCGGTTTTGATTTGTGGCTGATTGTATGCTGAAGCTTGACTGTTGTTTTTGGTTGAGGATATTCCATTGTTTTCCTTGTTTTTGGTATCCGTTCAGCCATGACAATAGCAAGGCTTCTGGTATTGGCCTTGACCGTCTTACTGGCACTGCTACAATCCCAACTACTTTAATTCCAGAGAGACCAGAGAGAAATACCTCTGCGTCCTTCATCGTGCACAGAGGATAAACCCCAAGAACCCCCTGCCTCCGCCTGGTACATTGTGTTGACATTTTTCTTTTTCTTTTTAGGAAAATTTGTGTGGATTTAGGAGAGACACCTTTAACTCGGGCTTAATTTTGGTTCATCATAAAATACCCGTAAAGACTATGACATAAACTTCAGAGTTGGCCATACTTTGTCTTTGGGGTTAGTTTAGCACAAGAAGACCAAAGACCAAGAGTCCATAACTTATGGAACCTCTTCTTTAGTGCAGTCTGTCAAAATGCATAAAAAGAAAGTTTGATTTGTTACATTTGAAATACCCCCACCCCCAAAAAAGGCTTGTAACTGAATTAACACACTAAAACATACAAGTTTATTGGAATTTAAAGCAATTTAACTCCCTATAGATAGGTAGCTGTCGCATGGATGCATGAATGGATGGATGGATGGATGGATGGATGGATGGATGTACCACAAATCATATCATTCTCAGTTTCACCACTGTACCAGCTCTACCCTCTGAATTACTTCTCAGCTCTCAACACTAGATGGCAGTCTTTGTCAACTCTGACATTACATCCCCACCTGTCATGGTGTGTGTGTGTTTTGTTTTTGTTTTTTTATGTTTGTTTTTTGAGTATGGGGGATTCAGTCTGGTATCGGTTTTGATAATTAACAGAGGAAATTAATTGTAAGCCTGCTAAAGCCGCACAACAGGCGCCTTCATACCTGCCGTCAATCCGGCTTTCAGCAGGTACTTTGTAATAACATTCTGACAAGCAAATCTGTATTCAGCCATCAGGGTGTTGATGGTTTTTGTTGCAGGGTTTCAGTCTCAGGTATCCAAGTACGGAAATCTATTCTTTTCTCGGGGGCAATAGTCAGCTTTCTGTGGACACTTCCACCCACAAAAGGGGTATTTACCTCCAACATGGCTTGCGTAAGCTGCGAGGGAGGCTCAGGCTGCCTAGGTAATTATAATGCAACTCAAAACCCAGCGCCGCCATCACTGGGAGGACGCTTCCTCTCACCAGCTCGGTGATATGAAACGAGGCACTGATGCCTGTGACTGTGGGGGGTGAAAGTCTTTGTCCACTCAGTATCGTTGCATCCATCGCAACCCATCAATTGTCCATTTTTATTTTTATTTTCTTCAGCTGCAACCGAAGGTTTTGCACAGCCACGGCGGGGAAATCCAGCGGACAAGTGTCGGGCCAATTACCGGTGTATTACATTGTCCTGTCGTCTGTGGTCTCTCTCGGTGTAACACGAACCAGTCGCTCAATGAGACTAAATGCCCTCCGACCCAAACAAGTTGGCGGCGGTGTTCCCATGGGGGTCAAACTCCGTGTGCAATCTGAGCTGAAAAGCATCCCAATTTGGCTCTCTCTTTGCATTCACATCCTATTGACAAGTGCACACAGGCTGCTGCCCCCCCCCCCACCCCCTCCAAAAAAAAAAAAAAAAAATCCCTCACAAATCTCTATAGACGTTATATGTCCATTCCCTAATTGGGGGTTCCTCTTTCAAAGCGGTGATTATGTGTGTATGTGTTTAGAGGCGTCCTCTCTGTGCAAAGGCGTCTCGATTCAGTCCATCTCCCAACGCCGGAGGGGACAAAAGAGGCACCCGTTCCTCCTCTTGGGGGTGAGGGGGGGTTGTGGGTGGTGGTAGTGGTGGGGGGTGACACCAATAAATCCCCCCCAACTTCCTCCCCAGCGTGTTGGGGTTATGTCAGGAATGTCCCAGGTCCCATTGTCCCCCTGGTGCACTGTTTTTGGTAACCCATCACCAAGCATTCTCTCTTGCTACACTCAGCCCCCCCACCCCACACACACACACACACACACACACACACACACACACACACACACACACACACGCACACACACACACACACCCCGCCTCCCCGTCCCCTTTCCAACACACACACTAGCACAAACACACCCCCTGGGCAGTGTGTCCTCTGGTCCCTCACTCTGAATAGACCACCTCGGCTGAATACGACAGACAGGCAGGCGTCAGGACATCAGGTTCAGCGGCCCAAGTCGTGCTTGGTGGCCCAGCGAGGAGAGAGAGAGGGTGAGCCAGAGAGGGAGAGCCAGAGTGAGAGTGAGAAAGAGGGAGCACAGCCAGTTATTTTCACCTGTTTGGTTCCTCTTCCGAGTTTTTTGTTTTTGTCTTACGGGGATAAAGAGCTCTAAAAACAATGGGCTGAGTGTTCCAGCCTGTGCTCGTAATCCGCGCCCGGTCCTTTCAGCAGGACGGTGCGAGCTGCCCGGTCAAAGGTGATAACAGCTGAAGGACACGTTCATCTGGAACTTGTGGAGCTCAGGTTTGGGTTGAACGCACCGGTGGCTTCATGACGTCTCCGTTTATTGGCAGCTCAAGGTTCCGATCGATGCACTCATTCGCCCATGATGAGTGAGTCAGTGTGCCAGCAGCCACTGTGGCAGCCCGGCCGATTTTACACTGTATGAAAAGCTTTTCAAAGCCATCCCTTCTTCTTCTGCTACTACACTGCTTTCCCTAAAATTGCCAATGGACGGCCAAGGCAGAGTAGACGACATTGTACCACATTATAAAGCAAACACACAATGAAAGAACTCATCATGCCACTTCTGCTGCATCACCACTGTGGTGCTTGTAGGTGGTGATGCACTCACAGTGACTTCACGCAGTTCTAGTAAACACACACACACACACACACACCACACACACCACACACACACACACACACACACACAAACACACACACACACACACACATACCTGATGTGAAGGCACCTCCGCACAAGCATTAAGTGTCAAGTCGAGATGCCACCGTAATAAAGTGGGGATGTCTGAGTAGTGGGAATATCAATATTGCAAAGTACAGATATGCCAAACAGCCAAATGTATCATTCTACACTTCTAATGCTGGATTTGGAATGTTGGATTCCAGTCTGTTAAAAGAAGATTGGCAGACTTGGGAAATCCAATTTCAGCAAACAAAAAAAGTAAAAGAACGAACGAGAGAACCTGGTTATTGGCAATCTGACTAACTGATTTTCTTGTCTCCACCACTATTGACTATTGTACTACTGACAGATTCCCCACCAACTCTTCAGTCAGGTACAAATGCATTTACATGTAACTTTGAGCTGTGCCATCTCGGATATCTCTTCCCTGGTTTGGTTTCTTTTCAGACACAAACAGTCAGAAATCTCTCGTCAACACGACTCTGGGCATGATGTGTTTATTTGTAAGAACCACCCCCATAGCACCTAATGCCTTTTTTTTTTTTTTTCTTAACCCTCACCCCGATTCATCCGCTGCACACACAGGAGAGGGAAGTTCACACTCTGGTGTTGCTGCCTCCTTCGTGTCACCTGGCTGCCCTGGAGCTCACGCCACCGCCAAACCCCAAATTCCAGAGGTTTGATTTGTTGTTTGGTGGGGGCGATGCATATGCGTGTGTGTGTGTGTGTGTCTGCGAGGGAGGAGAAGGAGTAGGTGGGTTGTACACATGTTACGAAGTGAGGCGCCATTGCGGCCTAAAAAACTATTAGGCTCTGTAAATACACACTGTGGCGAAAGTAAACATTCTCAGCATGCCATCTAGGCGCACACAGGGGTACTGGGAGACAGCCGTCAGACAGGCTGTGAGGGGGAGGTGTGTGTGTGCGTGTGTGTGTGTGTGTGTGTGTGTGTGTGTGTGTGTGTGTGTGTGTGTGTGTGCTGCAAAGAGTACAGCAGCAATCAGTGAGCTGAGACTGGATGGATATGGAAAACATAGATTTTAATTGGGGAAAAACTGTAATAAAAAGTGTATGGCAAGGTTGTGTGTGCGCGTGTGCGTGCGTGCGTGCGTGTGTGTGTGTGCGTGCATGTACGACGCAGCTGGCGCACTCGTGATCAAGAAGTTGAATGTTCAAGTAAACAACTTAGAGACAGTTTAGCAGCTCGAGTCCTTATGAGAGGCAACAGTCAATTACGCAGCACTTTGGGAGTCTGGTTGGCAGTCGTCTGTCTCTCTGTTGTCTAAAGCGATGCATTTCTTAAATAAAACCTGTGATTGTATCTGGGAGATACAATATTATGCCGCACAGGTGTGATATCCAGCTTATCAGACTTGAAGAAAAAAAAAAAAATAATGTTGCTGCGTCGAGAGCCAACAGCATCAGGATGTCGAGGAGAAAGTTGCGTCACAGCGCCCTCTGTGTCTCTCCTGCACGTTTTTTTACTGCAACGGGCAGCAACGGTAACAGAATCGTACGTGTGAATCTCCTCGGGAATTAGCTACCCAAGTTACAACTCTGATATCGTACCATCAAACAACAAATAACAGACATGCCTCGATGCTAGCAGTAACACGGCCTGCTCAAACTAAAGACAAAATTGTAATTTACAAAAAAAAGTAAACGGCAGAATAAATACTGAGATGTTTGTCCTCAGGATCTTCATTGTCACGTGCTTACTTTGTCCCTTGACACTGAGCACAAGACTGTGACGGGCCCGTTAAATCCCTGTTTGTTTCAGGTTCGCTGCACAGGTTTGTTTTGGTGAGACGCGAGGCGCAAAACTACGACACCTAGTGTTGAAACGATACTGGCTACAGCGCCTGAAGGTGGGAGATGTGTCTATCGTCGATGCTCAAGTTTATGGTATTTTGAACTTACGCACACAAAGTGTGGCGTGTTTTGTAGAAAAGGCCATGACTTGGGACACACCTAGCGCCTGTGTTCTCTTGGGGGCGTTAAGAGAGCGCCGTGGTCATTTTGCATGTGGTTTCCCAAGTTGAGAAGGAAAAATATTCAGATGAAAATGAAGAAAAAAAACAATAAAAAAAAAAAATCAGGCCACCAGACATGCCGCAGTGCCCCACTGGTGCAATGGAACCATTTTCTGAATTTGAGAGCCGTGCTGGGAGTAGGAGATGTGGCGGGTAACCATAGAAACGGTACTGCGGGGATGTGCACTTTTCACAGCCCCTCGCGAGCGCCGCACACCCGCAGCTCTATTTTTAGCTCGCACTTTAGGCTCACGGTTTCTATAACGTCTAACGAGAGTTGTGAGCTGAGTAATGAAAAAAGTACGGCGGCACAAACTCTGACACAGTGAGTCTGGCTGCGATGGCTTGGCGGGCCAAGCGAGTCTCACCACTGCTGCTGCTGCTGCTGCTGTTTGTTTGAAGGAGGCGTCATGGACACAAACTGGATAACGAATGATGTAGCTGCTCTTCCAGACACTTAAGCGAGGACGTTAAAAGACTTGTAAAATAAACCCGGAGTCAAGAGGACGGCGGCGGCGGCGGCGGCGGCGGCGGAAGAGGACAGGAACACTCGAGGAACATCTTGTGTGTGTTTACGCTAGTCGCTGATCGGAAGGCCTGGATATTAAAAGTCTTGTCACCTTCTGTCTACTTTTAGCAGGAAAGCCCTCCTTGGCTTCGCCGGCTACTCCTCACACTCTTGACTGAAGTTGCCGGCCAGACTTTTTTTTTTTTTTCACAATCGATGGAGAGGCACTTAAAAAAAAAAAGAAAAAAAAGAAAAATGAAAAACTGCTTTGCATCACGGGTGAAACAGATACACAAGCTATGCTCGCACTCCAGACTCTTTGAGGCATCGCATGCATTTCCTGTCTGCTTAATTGTCCCGAGTGCTGCTCGTTGTTGGCGCCCTGGAGTTTGATTACAATCACCTGCTATCTGGCTACAATCACCTGTTGTTTGGAGGCAAAGATGGCGGCGGTGTTGATGTCACGGCACGTTGTGAATTTCTGCTGCGACCGCTGCTGACTGCGGATCGGGTTTGTGAGCTCTTACTGTGTTGCGTGCCCGACTACGCAGAAGGAAAAAAAATGTGTCTCAAGGCTTATATGTTTGCAGTTTCACTTTTGCACCATACAACTAGGCTGCTTACAGTAAGTTATTACGGCAAAAGAGTTAAAGTGCATACGAAGACCAAAACAACAACAACAACAACAACAAAAATATTATCTTAAGCCCTTGTCGAACCTTTATCACACACATTTTAACACTATGGCAAAGGAAAATAGAAATCGGCTACACAAGTGATGATAAAATAATAATAGAACTCTCAAGTTCATAAAATACATCCAATATGACCTACAATTAAAACAAGACAAAACTGTTACAACACACAGGATACAACACACTTGGATGTCCGGCCTGAATGACTTCAAGCAGTAAGTTCAAAACAATTCATAAAGGAAATCCAAAAGAAACCAAATCTACATCAGTGCAGTACCACAACATTACACAATACAAGATTGACTGTCGATCAATAACATTAAATGACAGGCAAAAATCCAATGCAAAAATGCAAAATAAAGTTCTAGGCATAAATTGCACCAGTAAGTAGCATTGTACAATGATTACCATGAACCGTTAGCGCCTATGCTAAGGCTAGTGCTGACCCGCTAGTGAACATGTTGACACCACATTCGACCAACAAACACTCACCAATTCCACTGACAAAACTGTGCACAATGGCGGCAACGGACTCCTGGCGGACCATAGGTTGTATGACATGAGGGGAAGAGCGAGATTTTGAAGTTGTTTGGAGACGAACCTGCTCACAGCTGTTCACACACGTCTGATTCGGGAGCATTCAGCACCGGTTAAATGTTGCGCTCTGCAAGCTACCGTTGGTCAGTCGCTGACCTGACCACATCTACGTGAGGCACGTAAGGCACGTAGCAAACATGATACATCACAGCCTTTGTTTATTCACAATAGGAGATGGGTACTTCTCTTCATCCGCATGTAACTTTATTGCAAACACACCTGCAGGCTGCAGCCATTTTGCATTGCACCGTCTCACCACCAGGTGATACTAAATCTCACACGCCAACTCTTTAAACAATCGGACTGCGGATCGCAACGAAGGAGCGGTGGAATTTACTTTCAAAAAACACACACATGCATACGCGCACATCAGATCCTGCCTCATCGACAAACCCTGGAGCCGTGCGTGGGTGTGCGCACGCACACACGCATGCACGCATGCACACACACACAGACACCACAAGCCAGGGGTCGGTGGTCTGACGGAAAGCTGGCTATCATCTGCGGCGACTACGCAATGTGTGTGCATGCTTGTCCATGCATGTGTGTGTGTGTGTGCGTGCGCACACCCGCGCGTGCACGCTCCGTTCCTTCATCCCCTCAGTGCTCCATCTAATACCCTGTCATCATCAATAACCTCAGCACTGCTGACTCACTGGCTTTTAAAACGATGGGGTTTGGGTCTTACTTACAGCCGCAGACCCTTGTCTCCGACTCTGTCTGTCTGTCTAGAGAGATGTGTGTGTGTGTGTGTGTGTGTGTGTGTGTGTGTGTGTGTGCAATCATCATGTACACCTACCTTTGTGGCCCTGCAGGTAGTGATGTGCCCCCACCCTGCACCCCAGTGGTTCCCAATCAGACCGCAGTAATCCCTAATAATAATAATTCACTCTCTTCAGGAGACGGAGCACCCCCCCCTCCCCCGTCCCCTCCCACCCACCCTTCCATCACCCTAATTGCCTCCAGTCCTTTGTTTAATCTCCTTGTGTGCTTTATCTCATATTAAACAAAGCAAATGGACCAATCAGTGCTCATTATTGGGGCTTTATTGCAGCTCGAGGGGGAACCTTGGCGGATGAATGTGAACATTGTCCCGACAGGGCGAAAAGGCCTCTTGGCATTTTCACCCAGACTGTGTGAACGCAGGCCGCTCAGATGTGTCATCGCTTCACATGTGGCGCTCGGCTGGTGTTGACGGGAAGGAACTCCTCCCGTCCGGTCCGGTCCCGTGGTCCCGCTGTCTCCTGCCACCGCCGCTGCTGTAAATTTTTCTACATCAAGCGGACGTCTCTGCCGCGACGCTGCCGTGATCTGCCGGTGAATGGGAAGCAGGGGGTTTTATGAATGGTGCAAAGCTGCGATACAGTCAGCATGACGGCGAAGACAGGAGGTCTCTGACAGTTGCTCATTTGAGGGTTGGCATTTTTCCCCGGTGGGAGCAGGAGAAACCACAGGGGCCATATTTAACCTGCAACTGTGTTAGATGCTTCTATGCATATTGAAAAAAAAGCAGGCTTCTATTTCTAGGGTGGGATTAATTTGGTGGATGTACAGGGGGGATTTGAAGCGCGGTGCCGGAGAGGGGAGGGGGGGGGCAGATTTGGAGCCTGAAGTTGAAAGAAATGTTTGCTCGGACAATGAGGACATTCTGAAATGTCTTCATATTTGAGCTCCCAACTGAGGATTTGCTTGCTATTTACTCTCTCGTTGAATCCTTGTGACAAACTCAACACTTTCCTGATAATTCCCTGCTCATTATTGGGCTGGAATACCCCGAAGGACCACCTGGAGGTCCCCGGACCCCAATTTGACAGCCACAGATCTGGCCGCCCCAGCAGGGTCTCTGTTTCTAAGAGGTGCGCACCTAACTGGCTGGAGCCAGGGCGGCGTATTGCCTTTCACACGCTTCTAAAATACTCTCCGGGCAGAGCCTGAAAGGGTTACTGTTTCCCAAAGTGCCTCATTCTGCGCAGTCGAGAGGGGGCGGCTGAGTGGCGCCGTCGAGTCAGAGACGCAGTTTCTAAAAACCCCGAGACATCATCAAGAAAGAAGCTGACAGTAAGGAAAGCACCCCTCCTCCTCCTCACTCACATGTTGCCGTTCCTTCTCTCTCGGCTCCTCTCACTCCTTCTGTCACAATAACCGGGCTGCAAGTGTCAAATCCACGCTGGCCGCATAAAAGAAAAAAAAGAAAAGAAAAGAAAGAAGGACAAGAAAAACACGGCAAGATGCGCTCAGTGGAAATACTACACAGGCAGGTTTCTTGGCTCCCACACATATGGTCATACACTATTTGAGGTCGCTGATTGTACTTAAAGAATAATATAAACAGTGTAACGCCCCGAACCCCCCCGCGCTCCTTCTTTCTACTTAGAGAAAGAGAAAACGACTCCTTATTTTCATTTCGTAGGATTTAATTTCCCTGCGCGTCTCTGGCGCGTTTAATTGGCCAGGTCTCTTTAGCTCGCAGACAGCGCGCCCCCGCGGGCTTTTTTCAATTAATAGTCTGCTAACGTCAAAAACAGTTGACCATTGTTTTACTGGCTTTGTGCTCCCGCTCCCCTCGTCTCTCTCTCTCTCTCTCTCTCTCTCTCTCTCTCTCTCTCTCTCTCTCTCTCTCTCTCTCTCCTCCTCTTCTCTCTCCAGGGCGGTCAGACTTGAATAGGCGCCGGTCTGCTCCAGTCCACCTCTATACAAATACCTCAGTGGAACTTGTGTGGAGCTTCCAGAGTAAAAAAGCGCAGACCCCGGACGCCACTGGCTCGCGCACGCAGCCCACGCTCGCCATTCCATCATTCCGGGCCGTGTTTGAAATGTCTGAATCATATTTTAGCCATTATGTTAACACCTCGCAGCCCCGCAGCCCGCGCACGCACATACACACAAACAGAAGAGGTGGGGGGTAGGGGTGCGCGTGGCCCTCTCCTCTCCTCTCCTCTCCTCTCCTGGCTGAGACAAATGAATGCCAGTTCTGCTGAGGCGCTCGAGGTATGCGTTGCGCGCGACGTACGCCGTAAATCAGCGCTGTGCACAATCACCACCGACGGCGCGCAGCTTCAGGCAGTCCGCACGCAATCACTGCGGCTTTTTTGGACCCGCTGTGCGCCCAATAACCCCGTCTGAGCTGCAAGAAATACCAGCCATGAAATCTGTTTTTTTCCCTCTCTCATGCGCAAAACATGAAGAAATCTGACTCCTCCTTGAAGTTCTTGCACGCAAATAACCCCAAACCCCGAGAGGAACCATCAGCTGACTTCTTTTTTTTTCTTGCAGGGAAAGAATCTGAGTTGAGTCGCCATGTGCAAATGGATTTTTTTTTTTTTTTTGTGAACACGCCCCCCTTGATATAGACAATCAGGCAACAGTGCTTTGACAATAATCCACGTTGAACATATGGACTTTATTGCTAAAACGTGTAAACATAACATGTACACTGATGTGTTTCACCTTTTTAAAATTTATTTTATTGATTTTTTTCATATTTTTAGAAATATTCAAGTAGACATCTCCCATATTTTTTTCTGGTATACTCTGCTATTCTCTTTCCTTATGTTCTATACTCACAATCGTTAAAATAATAAATAAAACATACAGATTTGTTTATTTCTACAATACTATGTATTCCAAAAAAAAAGCTGAGTTCACGCCTTTATATATATCTTTAACCTCAACTTTAAAAAAATTATTATTACTGATATTAATATTATACAAAAAGAAAAAACTCTAGGCAGCATTGCAGTGAAATAACAGTCAGCATCATCATTGTTCAGTTGAAAAACAGAAAGGTTCACCTCTTGCAGAGGTGTAGCATATGAAATCCGTCTTCAATGTCTCATAAAGATATCAAAAAGAAAAAGAAAAAAGCTCTTCCGTCTGAAGTGCTGTGTTTCCTCCTCCCCGAACAATCGTTTCAGGGGTGGAGAATAAAATATGGTCCTGGTTCAATTAGAAAAAATAGCTGCATTTTCTTCCCCTTAAATATGTACAATGTTGGTATTTCACTTAAAATGCTATATAAAAAAATAGATTTGCTATGGTGCCCACCTCTGTAGAGAGTTAACAGTGCAATAGAAACCGTATTTTCAGTCCACTCCTCCTCCTCTTGCTCCCCCTCCTCATCCTCCTTGACCGCCACCGCCGCTACTTCCTGTGAGAAGAATCAGCACGAGCACTTGCACTCTGAGATGATTGGGTATTGCACCTGTATCCACGTACAGTATTTCTGTCTTAGAAAGCCCTGGCAGTACCACCGCAGCAGAACCTTGTTGATTGACTTGACGGGCTTGCAGAACATCCCCTCTGGGAAGGAGCAGGAGCGCTCGGAGGAACAGTTCCCTTCCTTGATGTAGCGCGGCCAGAACCTCACGCCCAAATTCTTCCAGGTGTACACCACCGGGCAGTGCGTGTAGGTCCAGAGCCACTGCAGAAATTTCCTGCGGGCTTTCTTGCCCACTTTTACTCGCTTCCCCCAGGGGGTCTCCGTGAGGTCCAGCTTTTTAATCTCGTTGGGCATGGGCCCCGGCGGCTTCACCTGGTTGTCTGCCGCGGAGTGGTTCCCCGCCACGGGCGCGCTGATGGACATGAAGCTGGGGTCGAAGTTGCTGCCGAGCTTTTTCCTCAGCGTCCTCTCGACCAAGTCCTGCTCCCGGGGGTCGTACTCCGGGTCCGGGTCCTCCCTGAGGTCTGGCACGGGGAGGTGATCGCTGGGCGACGGACGGAGGCGAAGGTAGTGCTGGGAAGCTCCGAGCTGGACGCACAGCAGCACGTAGAAGAGAAGCGTCTGCGAGAGGCCCATCATTCCCTCTTGGTTTTTACGCACTCGCTCGTCTCGCGTGAAAAAAGATACTCAGTTCTTTGCCAGCTTACTGTAATCTCTGCAGCAGCCAGCCGGAGGCTTCATAAATAGTAGAAGTTCAGTTAACAGCAAGACGATACTCTTAATAGACCACGTCTGGTTTGAATGACATGGAGCGCCAGCGTTTTTCGCTCTTTGGGGCTCCTTCAACTTTGCGATTTTGCCCGCAGACTCAAAAGTGTTCGATTCAAACGTGCGGAGGGGGAAAAAGGCACAA
This sequence comes from Nelusetta ayraudi, assembly GCF_046127955.1. Taxonomy (NCBI): domain Eukaryota; kingdom Metazoa; phylum Chordata; class Actinopteri; order Tetraodontiformes; family Monacanthidae; genus Nelusetta; species Nelusetta ayraudi. The sequence goes on along the minus strand of NW_027466092.1, from coordinate 11,620,196 downwards.
AAATCCACCCAAATTAGGCACAAAAAAAAAAAAAAATCTCTATTCACGCGCTCTGGCTTCACCCCGCCGCTCCTTTTGGGATTCACTTTGGGTTTCTTTCCGTTGTCATGGTTACCCCGGGTACTGGAAGAGCCACGACGAAGTGTCTGCACTGGATGACAGCGGCCGAGGCGAGAGCTGCATGGAATGGAGTGTTTTCTAAAGGAGACAGAGTAGTTCCGGAGCGTCCCGCGCGCACAAGGGGCGCACAAAAGAGCACTTCAACAAGTTGGAAATGTCACGCGCCCGGCAAATGAGGGCTGCCCTTGGAGCCAATGTTATTTTTACGCACGGCTTTTATAAACGTGGCTCCTCTTCACGTCGCCTTCACGCCCTCGACTTTGACAAGGTCCCAGGGCGCGCGATCCATGGACTGAAGGGGGGTGGGGGTGGGGGTTCGTCCCGTTATTCCAGCCGCCGATAGGAGCGCGCGCTCTCAGAGAGGATGAAAAAAAAATCTCCCCAAAAAAGAGAGAAAATGCTTCGGCGATGGATGCAACCTTCACTTAGGAAGCAACAGCCATTAATCTTTCCAGAGGATGATCCAAAATCGCCGCGTCGCCCTGTTCATTAAAGGCTCAGTCCGTCACATTCCCACAAGCCGCCGCAAAAAACAACAACAACAAAAAAAATAAATAAAACATAAAAGAAAAGGGAGAGACGAGGCAGAACGTCAGTGCAGATGAGATGCAATCTGCAGGAGAGGAGCCAGCAGCCGGACGTCGTCGTCACAAGTTCCCCTCAGAAGAGCTACGGCTTCCGCCACACTCGCTGCATGACGGGACCGTCCGCAACACTTGAATCTGGCTTGATGTGCAGCGCAAGTCACTTTTCCTTCCCGAGGGAGCGTCTCCTCCTCCGCCCGGCGATAAAGTAGCACAGAAGCTTCCAAAAGTGAGTCGCTCCCACTGAGTCCGACAGAGAGTGTTTGGCGCTGGAGAGCCGCTCCTCCGCTCATAGAGGCACACCGTGTGCAAGTGTGTCTGCGAGCGAGTGCCGCTCAGTCCCAAGTTAAATATCCCCCCTCCGACCGTACAAAGTGTCAGAAGGGCCTGCCCACCGCGGCCACTTTCACTTTGATTGACAGCCCCCCCCCCACACACACACACACCCTCCTCTCCTCCAGGGCCTCCCCTCTCTCCCCTCCTCACAACGTGGAAAATATCAGCCACAATCACGACGCTCGTCTGGGTCCTAGAGAACCACTTTTATTCCATTTTACAATAAAATCCCTCCTTTGCTCACGCTCTTTATTCTTTACATGCCTCGGGCACGCATGCTCTTTGCTTTTTCGCGCCTTTTCCTGCCGCTAATGGCTTCAATACGCTGTCAATAATCAGCTGAAGCGTTTAAGGAGTTTCCTCGGCCCCGAACCGTTCCCATGAAATTGATGGGAAGCGTTTAGGAGCTCGTCCGTGGAAAAGAGGCATCACATTCCACCTTTGTTCAGCAGCGTTTGGGTCAGGAATTGGCCCGCTGAACTCAGGGGTCACGAAATGGGCCTGTAATTAAAGGCTATAAATGGCAGTGGATAACTAAGCGCTACCTTTCCCAGGCTAGGCAGCCGCTAGCATGAGGTGACTTTTTTTATTTTTATTTGCTCTTTCGCTGCTAAACGCAGCCATAAATTATTTCTTGAACTAATATTTTGAGGGCAAATAATGATTTTAGTCCCAGAACAGAATCTGGTATATTTGGACTCATAGCTTAATGCGAAGCCCATTGCCTGTCCATACCATTAAAAAAACAAAAAAAACAACAAAATCACGTTTTGTTTATCCACAACTTTGTTAGCCTACATCAAGCGCAGATGACAATTAACCTTCTTTATAAGTCACTTTTTTTCAAGCAAGTGTTTACTAAGTTACTTTTATTGCCATCTGGTGTCATCTGGGGCACTCTGACCAAGCCGACAAGTTGAAATATCAAATACCCCTGTTATTGTGCTTTTTCTATTGTAGTGGTCACTAGAGGGCGTCGATCCAGCACGCTGCGGTCCAGCAGCCATGGGGCTCCTCTGCCTCTCTCCCTCTGCTCGCCTACTGCTAATATTTAAGTACACTGGGAAGGAATGTGCGCTCACAGTTAAAGTGCAGATCAAGTGAAATTGCCCACCAGCTCTGTGGTCAAAGATCTGAAACCTCGCGGAGGAGCCATAATCCCCCCTAGACGGAGTAATTAACCTGATTTATTCTCAAAGTGAGAATATAAAAGCTTTTTGGTTACGAGGGATGGAAGAAGTTTTTTTTGTTTTTTGTTTTTTTAATCAGGAGAAGTGCTTAAAATTTTGCGTCTGGCAACCGATCATAAGTGCATTTAGCCAGCAGACATTACCAGCAGCTTGTGAGTGAGTTCCCTGCTGACCGCTGCGGCGTGCGTGCAGACCGAGCAGTAATCTGGTTAATGATTAGGGTGCCAGCATAGCTCAGCTCAGCGGGCAGCGGGGACAGTAAGGCTGAGCTGGCTACTGTAGTGCCGGTCGCCTCCATTGTCTGCCTCTGCAGGTCCGCAGGGCGGTGGACTTAGAGAGAAAGCCCCATGCGGGGAGAGACACTTCCCTTCCTCCTCGTCTCGGCCACTAATACTGTCCGGCAAAGCAAGAGAGAGAGCCGACAGAGGGAGAGAGAGAGAGAGTGCACCCCCTTCCCCGGGCTAATTACTGGAGATAAAGACAAGTGGAGGCGGCCAGCGGAGAGGAGGGGGCCTGATGAGCACAGTGGGGATGGTGGCGGCGGTGCCGGATGGCAGTTTGCTGTGGAATGGCTAATTAAATAACACCGTAAAAGGACCCCGGCTCGCTTTAACGAAGGCCGTCGACCTCTGACGATTGGGGAGGTTGGGGTTGGGGTGGGAGGGTATGTGGGGGGTTGCACCACGGTGGAGAGAGAGGTGGGGCTGGTGCCGAAAATTGGGCTTGTATAACAAGGGGACTTAGCTCTTTGGTTTTGCAGTGATTGTTCACGCTCCCTTAGGTCTCAATAGGGCACATGGTGAGGGTGCGTTGGGGGGCAGCCCTTAGGCACAGATAGGGACCCCCTCCCTACACACACACACACACACACACACACACACACACACACACACACACACAACCCCTCTCCACTCCTGTGCTGCAAGTGCTATACACACATACATATTGCGCGCACATACACACCGACACCGTAGCACATACACACCCTAACACCCCCGTGGCTCCAAACAAAGGCTGCTAGCCGAGGGCCCGGCAGCCAGGCAGCTTATCCAGCGCAGGGGCACAGCGAGGGGCAGCCCTGGCCAGACTGGCTGACTGTGCCCACTGGGGGACTGGTAGAATGGCACGGAGGGAGTGGATGGAGAGGTAAACAAGGACTCGGGGCGGGACTGAAAAAAAGAAAAGGGGGGAAGAAAAAAAAAAAAGCTCCCATCATCGACATCTTTTTCCAGTTTCGATATATTAGATAAGGTCAAATAATGCGGCCCGAGTTAAGAAATTTGGCAGTGCGTCCTGGCCATTTGGAAAGAGTTCTGACTGGGAGAGAGATAGTGTAACTCTCGAAATCCACCAGCCAACCTCCTTACTCCACTGGACGGCTGGCAGGCTGACAGAGTTCCTCTGAATGTCAGCAACTGACACTGACAACAATTGATAGATTTCTCAGCGAATGCCCAGCAGCCCCTGAGGCTGGAACCGCTGGATACTCGTGTCAGAATGTGCAAAAATCCAAAAGTCCACTGGCATGCGCTTGATACCCTTGAATGTCTTCAGATTGGCCGGGCCCAGACCCGCTTAAACGTCTTGACGTTTCGCACGCACATACGTGGGTGCGCAGGCACCCCACTCAGCGCCACAATTAAAAGCAGAGGGGACTCGCAACGCAAACACAAATGAATAACCGTCGGTCGTTGCATGTCAATATCGCATTCCGTCGATTCCCTGCCGCCCTTCGCCATCCTCGGCCGTCTCCACTCCCCTCATCTCTCGCCTCCACGCTCGACTCTGTCTGTCTCCGAGCCTTAACCCGAAGCAGATGGCTTGGAAAGCCCTGTCAAAAATCTGTCTCCCGTTAGCGCTACTTTTGAAGCCCCCCCACCCGCCTCTAAAGCTGAACCCTCCCCTCCTCCCCCCTTTGCGATCCCTCCTCCTAAAAATTCATCATAGTTATTCTTCTTTGTGTGCGTGCGCGTGCGTGCGTGCGCGCAAAATCCCCAGTAAACAGCATCAAAGTGACGTCTCCTTCCCGTCTGACGACGAGGGCGAAGGGAAGAAAGCGGCGCTGAGCTCGGAGGGCTCGTCCGCTATTGGAGGAATGTGCCACCGCCGCAACGACGTGTGATCTGAAGTCAATCTGGGCACGGCCGCGGCGTCCCTTTGTTTTTTTTTCCCGCTGCCGCATTCCAGCCGCGGTTTGAAGAGACGTCGCCCGACGCGCTAACGCTGGGCCGTGATTAATTGCGATCACATTGCAAACGTCTCGGCAGCTCGGCTGACGTGACGGTGGGGCCCCTCTTTCAACTGCCTCGGCCTCTGATAGTCTCGAGTTGCCTTTGTTATCAACCGCCCCCTCCATGAGTATAAATTGAGTCAACAGCTATTTTGTGTTTCGTCAGCCATGATGATTTTTCCCCACTTGTGTGCGCGAACTTGTGGTGGCTGTTTTTGGGTCGGTGGGGTTACTTGGAGATGACACAACAGCAGCTGCAGCAGTGCTGGTTCTTGTAATGCGCTCCTGCTTTGTCTAATAACGCTCGGCAACTTTCATGCGCCCAAGGTTGACGTGACCTTGCAGGGGTAATTAGCCTCATTCGCATCTGACAGAGTTGGAATCAAATAAAAGGGACGAGAAGCTCGGACCATCCTTTGTCTCCTGCCTTAGTTGTTCCGTCAGCCCGTTTTGGAAGGGCATGAGAGTGCCCCATCCGTTTGCTATTCCCCGCGTCTCCTCCTTCTTCCTCCTGCCTCCTCCCCCCTCTCCCTCCTCTGGCCTGCACCCCCGGTGCACAGAGTGATGAGGATGGAATTAAATTGATCACTGCCTTCCGGAAAACAACAGGAAAAAATAGCGCATTCCGAACGCCAGGAGGGCGTTCCCCTTGGTCTTCCCTATGGCAGGATGACATCATTGGCCCGCCGCCCAATTCCCACCGTTCACAATGGGGTCACTGTTGCCTTCTCCGCGGCGGAGCCTCGGCCAAGAAAGGAGGAGAGACACAGAGAGCAAGACTCAGGGGACAGACGGAGGAAGAAAATGAAAGGAAGGAGGAAAAAAAGAGGATGCCAGAGATGTTTGGGAGCTAAAGGCTTGTGCTTTAGCTTGTGTGCAAGGCAAACCCACAAATGCCCCCAGGCTGGTTGCTGACCACCTTCCTGCGGAGGGACTTGGCAGGTCGGAAACGTCAAGATTTATGCGAAGACACGCCATCGCACAGATATTAGAGCGAGGATGACGTGCATTCTTCGGCGCAAAAATAAGTACGTTTTGAGAAGTGCAGAAGCGTGCAAAGTCCATTCACACTGTGACGTCAGTATCCACCAGCTTGCTAACGTAGACACACTGTAGTGGTGGCAGCAAGGACACTGGTGTGTGTACGTGAAGACTTGCTCTCTTCACCATCTGCTTGCAATTTGCCATTAAAACAGACAATGACAAAAAAAGAAGTGACTGTTTGAAAAAAAAAAAGTGTCATCACTCATTCAGATGAGCGTGTGAGTCTACAGCGAAAACTTCTTCGACCAGAGTCTGTGGCACCGTGTGGGACGAAGCTACCGACACACAACTTTTTTCAGGAGTCAAAGTTGGACGTCAGATCCTGCTCCGCTTTCTCACGAACCGTCACACAGACTGTTGTTGTTGTTGCTTAATAGCTTCCCTGGTTGTTGGCGTACACAAGGGGCCACAAATGAAAGGGTACCTGCCCCAGAACACAGACACAACACCACTTAGAATGAGTTGCTTGGTTCCAAGGGCACATTTCCACTTGAAAGGATTGAAAAATTTGAAGAAGCCTTCGCGTCGGGACGTCGCCATTATCGCCATTCATGTCGCCGGACCAAGAGCCATTTGATGTTGAGCGCAACCGCACGTCTTTCAGAAGCTGTGCCCAAACTTAGGTAAACCCCGGCCGCAAGTGCCGGCAATTTGGTCATTCCACCCGACCGCTAAGCCATTGTGATGCCACAGGCCATCTTGTCAAAACGAAGCCGGTCGCCCGCAGCCGCCGACCACAACAGATGTTCCCTCGCCCGGCGCTCTCTCTCTTTCTCTCTCACTCGCTCTCTCTCTCTCCTCCGCATGTGTGTTCTGTTGAGTCTGGAGCCAAGAGACTCTCACAGGCTGGCACTGCGCAACAAAAACAAAGGCAGGGAGGGGGAAACTCGAAGGATGGCATCTTCACCGGCCCGTGACGGGATTCAGACTGAGGTGGCGCTGTTTAAACTCGGCGCCCCCTTGAAGCTGCTGTAAAAAAACAAAACAAAAAAAACAACCCAGAAATAAATGAAAAATCTGGTCAGGGATGCAGTCGGGTAACAAGCGCAGATTGCATGTTCATGGTGGACCAGTGTATCAGTGTTGTAACATGGGGTGGGTGTTTTGGTATTGATCCAATACCAAGTAAATACAGGGCTAGTATCTCAGATACCGGTACCAACAATGTTCAATTGAAATGTCATTGAATTGAAAAAACTAATTTGTGCTAAATAACAAAAAAGCAAGAATGCAACAAAACTGATGAAGTAGATGTGCTGAAGAAGACTAGAACAGGACCAGTCACTTTCACACAACAACACGCCAGAACAAACCTGTGGTTTACTGGACTCTCGCCTCACCACCATTTATTTTGAATGCCAGAAAAAAAAAAATTCAGGGAAAAACGGGTTTCTCCAGTACCCTGCCTTGCGGCCAAACTATACATGGAAGAGGTTAAAAACAAAACACTAAGGTCTTTCAAGGACACTCCTCCCGAGTCAGTTGTTGTTCAGATATGTGGATGATACCTGAGTTAAAATCAAAACCCATGAAGTTGAAGCCTTCACCAATCTTGGAAGTTGGAGCCCTTTGCTGGACAACTCGAAGAGAAGCTGACTTCCCAGCCCCCCGAATCCCCAACCCCAATCACGCACGTCGACAAGCCGGCGCTGCCCTTTGGCCCTCGGCTGTGTTTGCGGAACACGTAGGAGGGTAGAAAGGTGAGAGCAAGCCGGGATGCCAGGAGGACTGGGAATGCTTTGGGAAATGTCTCGCCCACGTGTGAGCGTGCACTGGGGTGCCTGGCCGGCTTGGGAACCGGACGGCAAAAAGGGACGGAGGGGCCTTTTGACAAGAGGCCGAGTGTGCGCTCAGAGAGATAGTTTGTCCAAGGGATGTACCAGATGTTGACTCACACTGGTTTGCTAATCGGGAGCCACAAGCCCCTGGAGCCATGAGTAAACAGGAGCGTCTGCCTTTCACTGTCACCGTGGGGAAATGGGACCAGCCCCCACGGTCGGCGGGGAAGGGCTGAGGATGTGTGCGCCGAGACAAGCAGCTCGGAATTCTGAGAAATTGTGGAACGCGGCGAGAGAAAAAACAGAGACATTAGAGGTCTTTTTGAACCCCTCTCCCCCCAAAAAAACCTCAAACTAGCAGGGCCTCAACAAGGAATGAAGTTTTTTTGTAACAAAAAATAAATAGAGGCGTGAACTCAGCAGGGGCTGGGCCACGCCCAGTCCCACCCACCTGTCATGGTGATTAACTGTCTCCTCATAATTGACAAGAGAGCAGCGTCAGATGGATCCATTAAGCGTCCATAAACTGTGACAGAACTTTCAATTCCCCTAAAATGAATAAAAAAGAAAGAAAGAAGAAAAAAATGATCATCGATCCAAGTCATTCTCCAAGCATTTCCTTTCATGAGTCAGTTGTTAAATCGACTGGGCGATCGCAACTCAGCCGCAGGATTTCCCTCAGGAGAACTCCCCCCGCACCCCTCCACCACCACCACCACCACCACCACCACCCTTGACTGCCGCAACTTGGAAACCTTCAGCTCGTGCCACAGAGGAGCCTCTGAGGCAGGAAGCAGACAACAGATAGCGCTCTCCCTGCACGCAGCGGCAGACAGAGGTCGTTAAATGCATTTACACTCCAATAACTTTCACAAGTCAAAGAGGCCATGGAGCGGCGGCGGTGAGGAGGAGAGCGAACCGGCTCGCCAAATGGATCAACAAGGAGCTATTGATACCAGGGATCTGCCCCGGTGTCAGTCTGGGGGGAGTCAGACAGGATCACAATTGTGGTTTGTGCCAATAACCTTGTTGACCTTATTTAACCTTGGATTTGGCCAATGGAGAGCCCCAGACTACAAGTGTCCATTCAGTGGAAAACATAGAGGGAAATCCATGTTTGTGCGAGTGCTGCTCTCCATCTGACTATAGACATTCATTATTTGGCCAAATGCTGTGCGTGCATGCGCACGCGTGCACGTGCACGTGTGCGTGTGTGTGTGTGTGTGTGGACGCCATTCAAGAGCCTTTATAAAAGCCCAGTTAATGGAGCTTTTTATGTGTTTCAACTTGAATTTGTGACAGATTTTATTCTTTGCTAGAGCCACTGTCTGCACTTTGAAGAGTAACGACCCCAGAAAATCCATCCAAGATCTTCGGGGAGCTCGCCGTGAGTCAGAGTTTCTCATCCCAACTTGAGCGCGCCGGCGGCCGACTGTGGCTGACTCAAGCCGGCGTCACAAGCAAGAGTGAGGGAAAAAAAGAATGATCCACTTACCGACCACAATCACTCTCAGGAAAGAGAAGAGTCCTGGTAATAATGTGATAATGTGAACAGCGAGAGCACCGAGCCTCGGCCCTGCCAGCAGCATTCAGCCTTTTATGAGCTGTAAGGCTGGGATCACACCAGACTGGGCGCTGTGGTGAGAAAAAGGCAGAGTTTCCCCTTCCTGTTCAGTGAAAACTCTCTCCCAGAACTCTAGCACACTCAAGTCGAGACGTTTTCGATATTGATTTGAACGCAGCAGCCAACCAAGGATTGCTGCTAGGTTCGACGTTTGCCGATTCGGTGTTTACCACCGTCGCCACTCAGCAGGACGTTTGTACGTTCGATCCTGACTTTCCCTTGATTTTTTTCCCCATTCTGTGTGGAGTTTGCATGTTCTCCCCATGTCAGCCTGGTTCTCTTTAGGTTTCCGCAGCATCCTCCCACAGTCCAAAGACATTAAAATTGCCGTAGATGTATGTTAATTACCTCGGTAATCATTGCCTGAAACCACAGTTTTGTCACGTTGCCACACTGGCAGATTGTGTTGATTACTGGGCTAAATGCCAGGGAAGGTTCTCCAACTAAAGTATCTTTGAGCACACTCGAAGATGAACAACCACATATACATACACTCAGCAGCCACTTGAAAATGTTCAGTCGCACGGCAGCAACTCAATCCATTCAGACATGTCGATTGCTGGAGCTCAAAGAAAGAGAAGTGAAGTGACTCTGAAGGTGGTGAACGTGGCTGTTGGCGCCAGACAGGCTGCAGGTCTGAGTGTTTCACAACCCGCTGCTGATCTGCTGGGATTTTCAGCACATCACAACCATCTCGAGGGCTCACACAGTATGGTCCCTAAAAGAGAAAACATCCACTGAGCGACACACAACACAGTTCTGTGGAGGAGCATGTCGTGTTGATGTCAGGGGTCAGAGGTCAGAATGGGCAGACTGGTTGGAGACCGTAGTAAGGCAATGGTGAGTGAAACACCCACCGGTTACGACCAGGGTCTGCAGAACAGCATCTCTGTGTTGGACTTGTAGCAGATATATTCAATGAGCAGTAACACTGAGAGAGGCACTGTGGCTTCCCCCTGTGTCCTTGCTGACTGTTTATCACTTGTGTGTCTGCCAGCATTTAAGATCCCATTCAGGCGTGACTTGCCTATGTCACAGGTTACAGGCTCCTTGTAAAGGTGGCGCCGCGGCTCCTCTGGGACTGTGACAGGCGACACTGCGAGAAAAACGAAAGGAAACGAGAAAAGAAAATACACATTCAGAAGTACAGGAGGACAGGACACCTTCCTCCCTCTGTTGGGTAACAGTGTGCATGCGTGTGTGTGTGTGTGTGTGTGTGTGTGTGTGTGTGTGTGTGTGTGTGTGTGTGTGTTTGCGCGTGTTATAATTACCGCCATGTCCTCGGCACACGGCCCAGTGGAAGTATCGTCAGTCTGTCTGTGGCATGGGGTGGCGCTGACCTTCCCTCTCGGATCCTCGGGGCCTGGTGACTCTCTGGCTGGCTCCGGCTCGCCCCACCCCACCCCACCCCTCAGCTACACTCACACACAGGTACTAGCAGGGACAGCCGGCTGTACACACACACACACACACACACGCACAAAACCCTGTACGAACACACAACAGGCTCTGTGAAAATCCTCCCTTTGTAACGTTCATCAATCAGACGCTCAGAGACGCTGCCGCTGTCATTGTTCCGTAAACACTGGGGGTGGTGGGGGTGGGGGGGTGTTGTAGGGGTGGGTGCTGGTGGTGGGGGGGAGGGGGCACGGGCGATATATCTCGCTAAAATTAGTTCAGCCCCCTTCCCGAAACTGTTTCAACATTTGCTTTGACTGCCTGACATTATATCACAATGTGAGCATTGTGTGTGCGCACGCACAGGGGACAGACAGAGAAACTCGGTGATCCACTCGGCTCCAGACGCTGTTTACCTCTCAGTTTGTCTAATATTTGGTCAGACACGTGCACGCACTCACGCATGCACGCACACACGCACACACACACACACACACACACACACACACACACACACACACACACACACACACACACACACACACGGCGCATTCTAATGAGGGAGAGTGACATTAATCCGCAAAGGTTTTGCTCCTCAGCGGGTGCAGGGCTTCAGGGGCCTTGAGGATGAAGACAAAATGTCTAGGAGAGATCCAACACCAAAGGAGAAGAAGAGGGAGAAGGAGAAGAAGAGGAAGACGGCGGAGGATGGTGGTTGGTTCCCTCAGACTATGCAACCTGTGAGAGTGAAGATGATTCCTCCAGAGAGCTGAAATATTTTCTGTCTGTCTGTTCTGGTGTCGGACACACGTTTGTTTGCACGTGTCAGCCTGTCTGTGTGAGCGCTCAGACTGCGTTTGTGTTTGCAACGTACGGTGCTTGTGTAATGTCGGAGCGTATCAAGACGCAGCGATTCCTCAGGAGATCGTGACACTGGAAATTGGAGGGAGGAGAAAACAGAAACCTTTTCAGCAGAGAACACCTGCTCCTGGCTGCCTTTAAAGGCCTAGTGACAACAATTTAGCAGCCATCTAATGATGAGGACCCATAGTTTGAAATTGCTAAATCAGAAATAGGACAAATGCCATAAAATAGACACGCAGTTCACACAGTGACAACTTGATGCATTAGATGACCAGAGGCACCTGAGCCACAGCTCAGGTAAACACACTCCCTGTGTGTGTGTGTGTGTGTGTGTGTGTGTGTGTGTGTGTGTGTGTGTGTGTGTGTGTGTGTGCGTGCGTGCGTGTGCGTGCGCGCGCGCGAGCACGCGTGTGCCCACCTAATCCACCTGCAATCACGTCCACCCTCTCCACCCCCCACCACATCCCTCCCTCCCTAACCAACCCCTCCTCCTTGCATCAAGTCGGGGAGCGAGGGGTGGAGTGAGGTGGGGGGGGGGGATTTATTTGACCCCTTATTGCCAGCGGTGAGCCTGTGGCGGAGATGAAAGCATGCCTTCCCAGTGTGGCCCCAGTCTCTATAGCTATGGACACAGACTCACACTGGCCGGGGACAATAGAGGAGCCCTGCCACTCGCCCCTGCCAGAGCCCTCGCCGCTTCCCACCCCATCCGTCACCGCAATCATATTTTCAAAACAATAACACAGCCCGGGGGAGGGTCCGAGGGGGAGGGGTGCGAAGGAGGGGGCGGGCAGGCGTGCGTGTTGGATCTATTGGTATGTTGGCAAGCATGTGTGTGTGTGTCTTTTTCAGTGTTGGCGAGTAATCTATTGCTAAGTAATCCACTACTGTAATGAAACTACTTTTTTAAAGTAACGGAGTAATGTAACGGGATTACTGTGGCAAAACTAGTAATAATATCATAATTACTTTATCAGGTAACAATTCCATTACTTTTCTAAAATATTTTGCAAGCTAAAAATGTCTTAATATCCTCAAAATGTCTGAAATTTAGAAAAACAACCTAAAACAATGATGTCGCACATTGATGATGGAGCCTTGCGTGCAACATCATTGACATGCGACGACGCACCAAAACAAGAATGGCGGCAGCAAAAGAAAAAAAACATTGATTGCGTTTGTAGCTGGAAATACAAACATTATTTTGAGATCATCTCGTCTAAATCAAGATTATTGTGGTTTGTTGTACATTAAAACGACAAGGAAACAAGACATTCTCAACTGTTACTTTATCTTTTTTTTAACTAAATTAAATAGTAATTAGTAATTGATTACTTATGACACAAAGTAGTTAAAGAAGTTATTAGATTACTTTTTAAACGAGTAATCAGTAGTTTGATTACTTTTATGGAGTAATCCCAACAACAGCGGTCTTTTTATATTTCGTTTCATCGAGTGTGAATGTACTCGTTTGAACCTCCATACATGTAGTCATGAAAGCAAATGTGCATATTTCTGCATATGTGTGTGTGTGTGTGTGTGTGTGTGTGTGTGTGTGTGTGTGTGTGTGTGTGTGCGCCAAGGCGGGCCTTTGATGGCGTGGCCGGAGCGTGCCTAATGTGACTGCTCGCTGCGTTGAGCCTCCTGCCCCAGTACTGTCTACCCCGCCGTGGCCCAAGGCTCCCCCTTGCAAACTTGAAAGGACCAAAGGAATCCGCCCACCCCCCCACCCCCCGCTTAAAGCCCCTCGACGCCCCCCCACATGTTTTCAGAAGGCATGACATCATCCTTTTTTGCACAAAGCGGGCGGGATCTGGTGGTGGTATGGGGCGGAGGGCGGGGGGGTTAATATGGGTGTGAGAGTGAATGCGTGCACCTCCAGCGCTGGGGGCCGCCGGTGTCGGATCGACTCCGTCTCTCAGCTTGCGTTGTGACCTGGATCCTCAGCGGAGATAAAAATGTAGATTTGCAATAAAAAAAAATAATAATAAAAAAAAAGCATGTCTCAAACTCTCACCCTGAAGCCCTGAGTCGGCAAACGTGCACACGCACAATGAGCTCAGAGAGAGTTTTTTTAGAAACGTTTTCTTAATGACTAACATGGAATTGATGCTTTCAAGTGTGGTGACAGAAAATAATTGGTTTCAGCTCAGCTACAAGGCAAACACGGAGTTCAGACTCTCATCTTTGTCAGATTCCTTTTTGTCAATAAAGTCTCAGTCTCTGACAGCTGCCAACTGCCTCATATATAACTGAAGGGCTGACGATGGAACAGGCTGCAGGTGAGCAGGTTTGTACGTGTGTTTGTGTGTGTGGGCGGAGGGGAACAGGTGAGCGTATGACTTGAGTGCACAACCTGATGTGGAAGGACGAATATGGGGGAACAACAGAGGCACGAGAGAGAAGAGTCTGTGGTTGCAGAGATAAAGTGGTTATAAAACTCTGGAAACCATGACAGAAGATTAGCAGCGACAGAAGTTAAAGGAAGAAAACCTTATCAGTTGGTTTTATCAGGAGAGTCTTTTACTACCCCACCACCCTGAGTGCAGGAAGAAGTGGCCATTGAAGATGGATGCATGGATGCATGGATGCATGGAGACTTTTACAACATGTTGCAGTTTTTCACATCACAAATGCACCACTCGTGTCACATTCTTCAGAAACCAGAAACTACAACTATTCATTCTGCATCCCATCTATAAACCATAAAGTCAATATTTGACAAACAAGCCAGTGATCATTAGCTGCATACACGTCTTTCCGACAGCAGAGGAGTTTAATTTCTGCGGCTCTCGGTGTGTTTTTGTTGCCTGTCATGCTCAGAATGTGACTAATTCCACCCACAGCTGCAACTGATACACAAACAAGTCATTCAGTCCAATCCCATTTACCACCTTCTGCTGAGAGGCTTTTCACACTGGATCAGCGAGAGGAGCGAGGCATCCAGCGCTCCGGCCTCCTCAGCAGGAAGTGATGTCATGGCAAAGCAGGACGGACGCACCCATTGTTGCCGCCGGCGCTCTCGGCCGACACATCTGGGGGACGCGCTTCTCATCAACCAATAGGAGGCGGATGTTGGTGTCGGACGACGCGACCAATGTTCTGCATTATGCGACGATTTTGGATTTGCAAATGTAAATTGCTGCTCTGTGTCACATTGAGGCTGCCAATCACACGCGTCACTGATCCGACACCAGCGCAGTGCAGCGACGCTAACACCGCCCGCCAGTCAAGCAGGGTTCAGGCCCAAGAGAAGATTCACTGATGACCTGATGAGTCCTTACACTGCTGCATGTGTAATGCTCAGACACTGAAACCATCCAGGGCAAATTCTACTCCCTTCCAGAAATAGAAATTCTGAAAGAGAATCAGATTATTTGCTCAAACTCCCAATTTCTTCTGCCATGAACACAGAGAGAGATCTGATAGCAATCAAAGTGTGTGTTCTGTGGAGTTTATTTATTACTTTAATCTATGGACAGACAAAAGTCCAGTATTGGTGATTTGTTCAAGAGTTGCAGAAAATCTGGAAATGCAGAAATGCCTTGGTGGTACAGCAGTACCTCATGTTGCCAATTATCTGATAATCTCCTCAGTGTGTAAAGACAGTTCTCCCATCCTTGATTGGCAGTAATCTGATGAGACTGTTAACCGTCGTAAAGCCGTTATGTAGGTGATGATTGTAAAACAGCAACACTGATTTCTTCAATTGAAGCCTGTTAAAGGTGTGAAACGTGTTGGTGTTTTTGCCATTTATTCATTTTAGAATGCCAACATTCCTCTGTTGCCCACAAGCAGGTAGAATTTCAGAATTTGAAATAAAAATTTTGAAAATTGGGACAACATAGTCGAGTGTCTCAAAGGGTGCTGGGGCTTGATTCAGGGTCAGGTGCATTTTCACACTTGGACATTGGATTGGATTCAATTCAAAGGTGGAAGTTCAGATCAGACGTGAGCGAGTCGTTTTGAATCGTGACTGTCGTGAATTGTTTTGCAATGTACAAGGAAACAACATGTCTCAGTTGTTACATATCTGGTGAAAAAACAAACAAAAAAAAGGACAAAAATAAAACTATTGCCGGGACTCAGTCCTGAATGAAACCCAACAACAACCTCACAATCACTAATTGCTCCGGCGGCCTCGCACTCACTTCCCTGATGAACTTGAAAAATCAACATCCGAGCTCTGACAAACACGGATGTTTTCCTGTGACAGGATGAAACTCACCAACGTCGCTCTCACGCTGCCACACACACACACACACACACACACACTCACACACCGCTCTATCTCTGCTCCTACAAAGTGTTGAGCGGAGGTGAGGGCCCGTCGCCCTCGCCTGCTTAATGGGCCATCCGTTTGCCAACTGTTCCTTTGAGGGAGCCGGTGGGTCGGGCGTCAGAGCCGGGATTTGTGGAGGGAGGTGGCGGTGCCGCTGGATCAGACAGATGGAGGGGGGTCCGGCTCCATTCATTTAGCTCCCTGAGAACAACGGAGCTCCACTTCAAACAACAAGGACGCAACCTGCTGGCCCCCATCGTCTGCGTTTCTTTTTTTTTTTTTTTTTTCTTTTTTTCATCATGTATGCGCGTGTGTGTGCGTGGAGGGGGGTGGCACACACGCACGCACGCACACACACACACACTACACGCACATGCTCGAACACATGCGTGCTTGTGCTCATAACACACATGTGCTTTTATTAGAACTTTCTCGACTGGTGTTTGATTTGGCGCGCCTTAAATCTACCTCAAGGACAGAAGCTCAGCGCTCAGAGATAAAACTGACACTGTTGCTGTTCACACTGCAGCTGCAGTTCATATGCCACCCTGCCCCCCCACCCCCCACCCTCCCTCTGCACACACACACACACACACACACTAAAACACACTGCACAACCATATGAACAAGGAGTTTTGGTAAGGGGGGGTATGAAACACACACACACACACACACACACACACACACACACACACACACACACACACACACACACACAGGCTCCACAGTGCCCACTCCCAGCAGCTCCTGCTCTTGCTGGGACTCCCCTCCGCTGCTACCACCCAGTCACCCCCCTCCCCCCGACCCCCCTGCGTCCCCCCCACCCCTCCCACCCCTCCTTCTGCTGAATTCACTGGCACTTCTAGAAAGCTCTGAGGCGCCAGCGGAGCGGGGCTCATCTCTTGGGAACAATAAAGCCAGATCTTCATAAAAACTTCAAAAAGGCCTCGCCAAGTGTTTTATAGGTGCTTTAAAGGTTTATGGGCCCTGGGGAGGGAGGGAGGGGGGAGGGAGAGTGAGAGGGGTGAGGCAGGGAGGGAGAGAAATGAGTGATGCAGTAGTGGCAGGCTTCACTTTTTCCCACCCACCGCAAACACACACACACGCACACGCACGCACACAGTTGTGTATACGGGAATGCCAGCATGTATACATGTAACTGGGCTGCTAATCTGCCGGCAAGCGGTGGGCTGGTGGAGGGAGGCGGGGTGGCGGCGGGGGGGTGGAGTGGAGGGAAACAGGTGATCAGTGGGTGCAGGAGTCAGACGCAGCGGGTGGAGGATGTCATGGAGGAGACGGGATGTGCAGGAGGGGAGAGAGCATCACTGTCCCTCCCTGCGGAAGCTTCTGTGTGACAAAGTTGCTGCCGCTGTAAAACAAGTATGTAAATATGTAAAAGGAGTTCCGATGGTTCCCGCAAGTCAGCAACATCATCAACCCCCCCCCCCCCCCCCCCCCCACACCTTAAGGGTTTGGAGCCCATAATCCCAGACGACCTGGGGAGGGCGGAGGGTCAAGTTAAAGAGCACCGGGGTGGCAGAAGGAGAAGGAGGGAGACCAGAGCTGCTCACTTTCCACTGCAGGGTCCATCTTTTTCATCTTTCCTGTTTGCCTCTCACAAACAGGAGTTGCTGCAAAAACTTCAGCAGCTTCTGAATCCCCCCCCCCACTGCTGCTGTAATATCAGATGATTCTCACAGACGCGTCATTGCTTTGTCGATAATTTTCGGCTACCAACGAGCTAAACGCATTTTCACTGTCTTTCATGTGCATGAATAGCCGCTATTCACTTCTGTTGGGGGAGTGGAGGGGGTCTGAGGGGTAGGGGTGGCGGAGGGGGGAGTGGGGGGGTAATCCAGATATATGCCAGGAGGTTATATTTAGCACCGGTCCTTCTGGAGTCAGAGGGGCTTAAATTAGGAGGTGTCAGAATTCCAGCGCAATTATTAAGTTACTGTCAATAAACAGTGGAGAGCCGCTCTTAAAGGCACAGCGGGCTCGGCGAGGACGACGCATTGTGACAGGCGGCGGTGCAGAGGGTGTGTGAATTTGTCTCCACATAGCAGAAAAGTGTAAATCCTCCACATGCTACACATGCGCATTTACACATGTAAACATCCAGATTTCTCTCCCTTGAACGCGCCGACGTTTTTTTTTTTTGCGCCGGAGCGGAGGGAGGGGGGGGTTGGGGGGGGGGGGGTTCAGCGTGCACGGTAGTGTTTGCAGGATCTGTTGACAGGGAAGCACGCGGCATTTTATTTGCTCGAGGAGTGAAATAAACACGTGGCGCTGGCGAGGCGAGCCGCTGTGATATGAGCCCGCTGAAAGCAACCTGGCCGGCCAGAATTTAACCCCGCCATCATAATTCAATCGCGCGGTCTATTAACGGTGCCGAGTAAAAAAGCTTTAATAGTTCTGGACGGCATGCAAAAGGGCAATTTTGCAGATTTAAAGATCCCCAGATGATGCAAAATTCACCGGCGCAAACGTTTCCTTCCTCCAGTCGTGCCGTGTGTCGCTGGCCAGTCGGAAAAGTCCACCTGCCCAAGAGACCCGAAAACAGCCCCTTCTGATGTCACAAAGGGTTGCTGACAACACCTCCAAGAAAGCATCCATGTTAACAATAAGCTAAAGACAAATGTTTTTTTTTTTGCAGTTGGCTGTAAACAAAGGGCTAAATATGTTGTTTTGTTGAAACCTCTCAAAGTTTTAGGGGACATTTCTTGATGCTTCAATAGCATACAGGATTTAAAGCAAAAAATCTGAAAGTAGTTTTTCACCTTTGTAGGGACATCAAATACCAAGCTATGAAAACTCAAGTCACTTTATTATATAAGCCTTGCTAACAACAGGTACCTAATAAAGTGGCCAGCATGGTCAATTCTGCTTCAAGTGTTGCACGTTCAGAGCTGCTCTGCTCCAGATCTTGGTTGTAAGCAATGGTTATTTGACTCATTGTTGTCTGTCTTTGGTCTCCAACCAGTCTGCCCATTCTGACCTCTGACCCGACACTCACACTCACTGTCTTGAGTCTTTTCTCATCATGACTAAAAACGTTGTTACCTAAAATGGAAGCAGATATTTCAGCAGCGTCACTTCTGTTGAGGTGATGCTGGGGAATCCTGGGGATGTGATGACATCACTGAAACCCAATCCTCTCTTTCTTAAAACTGAGTTACCTTTCATGTCGTTAGACTATAGCATTGGTGCCACTGTGGGCTCGTGTTGCTCCACCGGTGAGCCGACGGCCAGAGGCGCTGCAGACTTAACAGACTTAACCACCACAAAGTCAGTCAGTGATTAATGAAAACTGGTAACTGGAAGATAAAAAAGCATCTAAAG
The DNA here is from genome assembly GCF_046127955.1 of Nelusetta ayraudi. NCBI lineage: Eukaryota > Metazoa > Chordata > Actinopteri > Tetraodontiformes > Monacanthidae > Nelusetta > Nelusetta ayraudi. The sequence continues at coordinate 11,601,404 of NW_027466092.1, read as the reverse complement.
TATCTGCTCAGCGTGACGTCCAGGAGCTCCTCTTGCCCTCGGAGCAGAGGAGAGCAACCCCGACATGACACGGAGCTCATTTGTTAACCATTGTTGAGGAGCTGCTTGATGTCGAGCTGCTTTGTTAACGCTGGTATTACAAAATGCTGCTGTGTGATCTCAGATTTTACTCTGGGGTGAAGATCTGCCATCAGCGTTGCGTTCAGGTTCGAAGACTCATGGGAAAGTTCTTCACTGAGTTGTTCTTTTTTTTCTTAGTCTGAACAGAGGGCAGGCAAATGTATTTTTGTTCGTTCAATCAGTCAACTTTTATTTATAAAGCGCTAAATCACATCCAATAATTAATAGTAAAAATAATTGAAAATATAATTGATGTTCACAGTGCTGACTGAGTTTTATGCAATAACGCGAAAACCATCACGTAAAAACGTGAAACTAAAGAATCACAAAATAACGTGAACGTTCCTCCAAAGAATGTGAAAGTTTCTCAAAATAACAGGAACGTTTCATGAAACTTACTCACGTAATCACATATTTTATTATTAAGAATTAATGTGATAGTTTCATGAACTAATGATAAAATGATCATGTGAAACTGTCACAAAAAATAACAGTAAAATATCGTTAAAATAATCACATGAAAACATAATAATATATATAATAATAATACTGTGCCTTTATTTTTTAAGTAAGGCAACAATACGCTTCAGTACAATCGTGGTTTATCCACGTCGACGAACAAATTCAACAGTAACTGTGTTGCACAGCTTAGCTGCGGAAACACAGTTGCTTTTGTGTAGCCACGCCCACTTAATTTATCGTGTTTTCTTTGTGCTTGGCAGCGACCAGCTCCTTTTTAATTAGCTACTGAGGTCAATGGCGAACAGCATCAGTAAAACCAGTGGCTTCTGTTTGGTCACTCTCATACACGTTAGATGTTTGATCCACTTTTAGAGACAAACATCTGAGTTTGTGACGCTCCAACCTGAAGCAAACCCCAGGGAGGATCTGACCTTGACGTGTAAAGAAATAAGAAGGCTGTGAAATGTGGGACGTCGTGGAGTGTGAGTGTAGTGAGTGTAGTGAGTGTGTTACTGCGGAGGGGAAGTGTGGATTCCTTTAAATATTCTAGTCTGAGTCAGTCGTCGGGAGGCACGCGACACGTCGGGAACGTCCCACACTCGTCTCCACAGATGTGCTGACAAAAAAAGAAAAAGGGAAAAAAACCCGACACAACAGCGAGGATTTTATGTTGTTAATATTCATTTATTGTTCCATAAAAATAGATTTTAAAAAAGTGACGTGATGTCTCCTTCAAGACTCCGCCTCCTGGCTCTGCCAACAGCGCCTTGTAAACACGGGGCTTTGTTTTTTCTTTTCTTTTCTTTCGCCTGGAGAGAGAATTAAAAGCCCCCCCCCCCTTCGGCTTCATCTTGAGAAAAAACCTGTAACTTCAGTGACCTTTGACCTCTGTTGTAAGGACAGTCCAGATATTCACATTGAGGGTGGATTCAGTACATTCATTGTTATGTACAACGCTAGCTTCTTGCCGTGTGACCTTTTTTAGTTTGTTTTGTTTTTTTGCACTTGGCCCTCGTAAAAACACACACAACTCTGCAAACAAAGAAAACACCTAAAGGTTTTTTTTTTTTTTTTTACAAAATAAGAAGAGAAACGTGGTCACAGGCGGAAACGCCAGTCGTCTTTATACAGTAGTTACAGCGGCCGGCGCTCGTCTTCTCGGCTGTGAGGAGAGGAAGGTCAACGCTCTGACGCCATTGGTGGAGTCTGGAATGCTACAGGAAGTGAAGCCAGCGGCTCCGCTGAGGTCGCCTGCTAAACCACCTTCCTCTTTTTCTGGAGCTACAATTTGTTCAAATGACGATGCTGCTGTGAGAGACAGAAAATGATTTCTCTTGTCCTCAAAAAAAGAAAGAAAAAAAAAGCCTGACATAGAAAAAAAAAAAGTATAAATAAAAAACAGACAATGTTTTTTGTGCGACCGAGAGCTGTTTGATGTAAACGATGAGCAGACGCGTCTTTTTATGGAATTATTGTGATCTACGGACGGCAAAACGCTTCCAAGTGCTGACTGGGAGGAAAGATGACCCAAGTTGTTGGCGAGGCCTCTTCAGTAAAAGTTGTCTTGTCAAATAAATATTCTGAAATAGTTTTGTTAGAAAATCATTCATTTTATCTATAGTTTTGAAAGTATTTTGTATAACTCTATTAGCATTGTAATCAGTATTGTACTGTAGTAGTGTTACTATGATCATCTTGGGGGAATTAATAACAACCTGAGCATTTGTACATATGACCTTTCAAAATAAAACTAAGAATTACAATCCAGGCAATGATGGCAGCGTTTAAGAAAATCTGTGAAGATGTTTGTCAACATGATGTAAAAATCAATCAGAGATGGAGTCTCGGAATCTTTGGACTCAGTTCGTCAATGAACTCTGAGATAAATTCATACATTCATATTCATCCTATCAAAAGGCCGGTGTGGAACATTTCCAAAAGGATCAGTTGACCTACAGTAATACTGAATTAAAAATGCTGAAAACAAAGGGCTGTTGTGTTTGCATATGATGATGATAGGTGTGGGGCATCGTCATCGTTAAGACGGTATTAATATTTCCGCAAACTGTGCTTTCTCACCAATAGATGCTACTAAATCCTGCACGCTGGGCCTTTAAAGTGACCATGTGTTTGTTAGCTGAGTGTTTACTGCTGAGACGGTGACATCGACCCCGTCACCAGCGACCAGCAGCAGCAGAGGGGTCATTAGCCGCCAGGATGCTCACCTCATCTCTTCTGTTCTATTAGAATGAGGGACTTTTTCAAACTTGTTCTCTTGACATTTTCTCACTGTCGACTCCTGAGCTTTTAGTCTGCTTGGTAAACAAACTACAACTTTCAACACTGTAGCTACATTTTTGTTTTCTAACCTTTTATTAGCTGTTGATCCAGTAAGAAAAATATTGCATAGCGGAGATGATATTGTCATGTGGAGATCGGCTGCTACAAGTCTGTGTACTGTTGCAAAAACCCCACAAAAGATGTAAAATATCAGCGAGCCGGTCGTTTAAAAATGCCTTTGATTCCATAAAAAGGCCCATTGTGATGTCACACCACAAAACAATTGGAAGGTGCAACAAAGCCAACACTGGGAGGCTATAAACAGAGGGCTAAGTGTGTGGCGATGGGCTGTGAGGAGCTGCTGTACCGGAGCCGGGGTTAAAAATAAAGAGCTGGAATCAGGCACAACACAGGACCTTTAACATGTTTTTCCTTGTTGGGTTTTTTTTTTTTTTTTTTTTTAACGTTCTGCTCGATCTGCTCAACTCCAGTGTTTCGACTTGTTAAGTTACACTTTTCCATCTAATAAATACCCGTTAATACTCCTCTGAAACAGTAAAAGAGGCTGTGGAATGCACTGTACACGCGCTGGGGAGAGAACTCGGGCCTCTGAACAACTTGAGTCATCTCTTTCACAATAAGATCCCTTTGGGGAGAGTCTTTTCTAGACTGACAGGCACCAACGTTTGATGCATCTGGAAAACGCCACCGGGGCAAGAACAACAAAACACGGAGCGCTGGCTAACGAGGGTTTACATGCTTTTTCCATCGAAGTCCACAAAACAACAGGAAAAAAAGAAGAGGAAGAAAAAAGGAAAAGAAACAAAACAAAACAAACGGAGTATTGCTAGCCTGCTTTATCTGCTGCAAAGATCCCATCCAGTGTGTGTGTCTGTGTCTGTGTGTGTGTGTGGTATGTGTTTACTTTCTTCGTTTTCCTCACTGATTGTGTTTGTTCGCTGCGCTACAAGGTCCATGTCGCACTGGGAGGACTGGCTGAGGAGTCGTTTCTTCGCTGGCTCTGAGCTGCTGGACAGTGAGGTGGCCAGACGCCTGATGACTGACTGGGGCCGAATACTTCCCGGGAACATGAGAGAGAGAGAGAGAGAGAGAGAGAGAGAGAGAGAGAAGGGGGGGGAGCTCCGTGGAGAGAAAACTGCTTTTCCTCCATAAAAAGAGAGAAAGAAAACGGTGCAAGAGGACATCATGCTTCGTCTTCTTCTGCTTTTGTTTTTTGGCAAAGTGCACGAGGCTGATGATGATGATGTGTGTGTGTGTGTGTGTGTGTGTGTGTGTGTGTGTGTGTGTGTTTGGGACCGAGACGGCGATGCCCCCTTCAATGTGGTCTCTGATCACAGTCTGCTTCCTGACGACCTCCGACAGCCCAAAAACACCCGTCTCTGCTCTCTGGCGTCAAGACCAGGATGTTTAAAGTGGTTCACGCCTCCACCTGAACCTCAACATCCCTTTGTGATGTCACACGGTGGTGGCCCGGCTGTGCTTGAGCGCCAGCGGCGAGTACTCCTTGATGCGGACGCAGAGTTTGCCCCTCAGCCAGGGGTTCTGCAGCTCCAGGGGGCAGAAGTCGTCCTGCAGCCACTTCTCCCTGCTGTCCAGCACCAGCACCAGACCAAAGTGCTTCAGCTGCTCCACGCCGTAGCAGACACACTGCTCCGCCTCGCCACCGCCGCCGCCGCCACTGCCCAGGACGCGTCGCGACACGGCGTTCATCTCCTGCACGACCAGCTGCACCATCTCGCGTGCCGACGTCCCCGGAGTCACACACAGCTGAAGGGCAGGAGAAGGGAAAAGCCAGCTTGAGAAAAAAGACAACGACCACAACAGGCCTTCATTAGCCGGACGGTCGGCTGCACTTTATTCTGAAAACACCTTCAAGTCAATACACACTTGACTGGCTCTCACTGTCCCACCTGATCTACCAAACTGTTGACTTTGAGCTTTGATGAAAACAAACCAACTTCTCCTGCAAGTGCAGGTGTTTGCTTTTCTGTATATATTTTTACAGCACTTTCATTATTATAGTGATTGTTTTTAGCATGTATTATGTGTGTACAGTGGATGCTATGAGACATGTGTAATGCTCTTGATGGTGCGCTGTCTGTTGTTCCTGTGCTTGTACAGCTGTCTATGGCTCAGCGGCGGAGTTGCAAACTCGACTTCCTGGTTCAGGACAATAAAGTGCATCATACTGTACAGAGTGGTTCCCCACCTTGACGCTGGTCTCCCCTGGCAGCCCAGTGCAGTACTGGGGGTAAACTCTGAGCGTAGCGTGGCAGCCCCTCCTGGCGGCGGTGGCCGACGGCGAGGAGAGCCTCTGCGTGCCGCTGTCCTGCGACAGGGTCCGCGGCGGCGGCAGCGGAGGGCAGCGCTCGGCCGAGCAGCAGCGCTCCACCGAGGAGGGCCGGTGCCAGCGGTGGCGCCGACGCCGCTGCGGCGAGGTGGAGGGTGGCGCGGAGGGGCAGGGGGCGCGGCAGCAGCAGCAGGGCTGGTGGCGGCCGGCGGCGGCCGAGGGGAACTCCAGGCTGCTGGTCCGCACGCAGAAGGCCTGCCGCTTCTCCGTGATGTGCAGCAGCTCGATCTGCCTGCTGGGCAGGATGAAGTCGCTGTCAAACAGCTCCGGCGCCGCCCTCCGCCGCTCGCCGCCGCCGCTGGCCTGCAGGACGTCCGGCGTGGAGTCTCCCAGCGGGCCGCCGAGGCACATCCTGCCCCCGGAGCCGCTGCCGTCGCTGCACAGGAAGCCGCGATGCTCCAGCGGCGCCGAGCTGGAGAGCGGGGACGCCGGCAGGAGGTCCAGCTCCCGGGGACTCTGGGCGCGGCTGGAGTCGTAGTCGCTGTCGGTGGTGAGGAAAACCTCGGAGGAGCCCTCCTCATCGGACAGTCCGGTGAAATCTGCAGAGAAAGGTCAAAGTAAAAGAAGAAGAAAGAAGAAGAAGAAAATAGGTGTTGATGCTGTGAACAGTCAAAAATGAGATCAAATCTGCCCTTTCAATATGGATGTGATAATATCATAGCCCTGATAATAACATGATGGAAAACAGTGAGTCAACCTCCAATGATACAGACTTTGAAGCACACAATTAGTGCGTTTCCATAACATTTCAAATGTGTATTAAGGGGAAAGGCAAAATCTGAAAACATAGATACGGATACAAAATCAATTCTGATCAGTTTTAAATTTGAAGCAAATAGTTTGAAAGTTTGCATAAAATTCCTGTTTAATTGTATTGAACCATCATGTTAATATGGGTAAAACCATACCAGTGGTGTTTACCACTAAAAGTCTCGTATGTGCAGTTTCTCTCCGTGCTGTTTTACAAAACTACACTTTGTGGCCAGTGGGCCTGGAGTTTTGAAGTCATCATATGTCCTCAATGACGTCGAGAACTTTGTGTGTGTGTGTGTGTGTGTGTGTGTGTGTGTGTGTGTGTTTGTGTGTGAGACTCTGAACCTGAGTGTTTGCGGCAGGGTTCGGGCGATGGGAAGGGCATGAAGTCGCGCTGGGACGAGGTGGAAGGCGGCTTCTCGGGCAGAACCTCCTTGGACAGGTCCACTATCCAGCTGATGGAGATCCCCCCGGTGGGCTGCTTGTAGCGGGCGTACTGCAGGGCGTCCATGATCCAGCGGGCCTCACGCCACACCTCCTCCATTTGCTGTCAGAAAGCAAAGAGACGTCAGTTGTGCTAAAAGAAGGGAGGTTTTACAGATGCTGCATTTCCTGGCTGAAGGTTTCTGGTGGTTTCCAACCTGAAGGTGCTCCTGGACCTGCTGGTGCTTCTTCTTGGCGGCGAGCAGCTCAGCCTCAGAGAAGGCCTCTCTCAGCGCCTGCTGGGACATGAGGGACTCCAGCTCCAGCAGGGCCGACACTCTGCAGTACTGGCCGATGAAACTGGGGCAATAGGCGTTAAAGTGCACTACAAAGAAGGAGGAGAAAAACAAACTGCATATGATTGCTTGTGTCTTTCAAGGGGAAGACGGAAGCAGATGATGGCAGCCGCTGCAAACTGACCCAGTTCGAAGATCTGCAGCGGGAGGGTGAGGAAACCGGAGCGGGGCGAATAGGGGTTGTTCTGACCCGGAGCAGTGCAGACTTCGTCTGACGGAGGCAGCAGCAGCAGGAAAGACACCTTCTCCCCAAACTCCAACACCTCCTGGCTGTAGATGCGAAAGTCTTGTGCCTGGAACGCAGAGAAACGGCTCAGCTCGGGGAAAAGTGCTAGAAGCTGCCGGGGGTGAATCTTTTGACAAGATTTAATTCTGCTCGGAATTTGGCATCAGGATGGAAAAAGAAAGAAAGAAAGAAAACAAGTGTGTGGTGTGATAAACGAAGCGAGACATGTGTGAGTGAGAGCAGCGATGGTGGACGTGTTGAGCTCCTCTTCTCTTGGCAGTGACCAGGACGGAGAAGGTGAAGAGTGAGCACATCAGAGAAAAGTTTTGGAGATGAAGCCAGAGAGGCCAAACTGAGGTGAGTCAGACGTGTCCAGAGGACGGACAGTGAATATCTGGGTAGGAGGATGCTGAGGGTGGAACTGGCAGGCAGGAGGAGCAGAGAGGAGATTTATGGATGGAGCGAAACTGGATACGAAGTCAAGAGCAAGAAGTCTGGGTTGGATTCAATCAGCATTCAGTGGGAATAAACACAGTGGAAATAAATATGGAAAAATTTGTAGAAAAAAAGACAAAATGTCTGTCGATGACAACAACGACAACGACAACAACAACAACAACAACAACAACAACAACAACAACGCCCAAACGGAGCTGCCGCACACATACGCACACGCTGACTGCCGGCTCGCTTGTTTATGCTCGAGTGTTAAAGCGGTAAGACAACACAGCAAAGTCTTTAGTCATCTTGTCATTTACAAGGTGCACTGAGCAGCAAACATGTGGCTCGACCGTAAACAGACAGTCGTCAAGGCAACAGCAGCACGATACAAATGATTCAGCCTCGAACTGGGTTGACCTTGGTTTGGTCTTCATCTTCATCAGGTCTGATGAAGGTCACGCTGAGAAAATTCTCCGACACTCCATAAGAGAAAAGTGACACAGAGAGGAGGTTGAGGTTGTGCGCGCGCAGATTTTATTCCATCCAACTAATGAAAACAAACACACACTTTCATTCACTCTTCCCCGGAAAGTAGCTAAACACATTGGAATCAGGGGAGAACTGCGTGCCACCAACAGCATTATGTCTGAATTATACACACACATTGAGCTGGGAGAGCGGCTGATGTTTTATTCAAACCAAACAGACAATGTTTGCTATTGTGTGGGAACTCGAAATATGTACTTTTGGAGGAATCGTGTAAGATGTCGCGGTCTAACCAGAACCGGCTGATTAAGCTTTGGAACCACTTGTTCCTTTTGCGTTTTCTTCATTTATTTATTTGACTGGGGCTCTTGCTCAGCGCTGCCTCTGGGACCTGGCTGACTCAGACACAAACAACGACAAACAAGCAGTCGGTAGCCCCGGTAGCCTCGGTAGCCTCAGTCTCTGACCTGGTTTCCGGGGATGTTGATGTGCGCCATCAGGTCTCGGATGCCGGCGCGCAGGTCCTGCAGGAGGCGATGTGGAGCGCTCTGGTCTTCGCGGCCCATCTCCACCGATTCGTCCAGGGAGCTGAGAGCCTGCAGCCACTGCCACTCTTCCCTGCAGCCACACACACACACACAGGTACGCCGTGGTTTTCAGCGACGCCAATCTGACACTTTTGCATTTAGATATTTTGGCGGTGACGCTCACCTCGACACGTGGCTGTTGTCCCGGATTTTGCTGTGGCAGAGCACGTTGGGGAGCTTCTGGGGCACCAGCGCTCGGATCTGCTCCACTGACGTGCACAGCTTCAGGTAGCCTAGGTACAGGCCCGGTGACAGCACCTTCCTGCAGCGCCTGTGGTAGGCCAGCTTCTCCTGGCGAGCACAAGAGAGCGGCGGCCGTGTTTTTTTGTCGGGTTGCCACTTTTAACGCTTCCGCGATCCAACGTCACCTTAAACGACTCTGATGGCGTGTTTTGCCATTATTAGCCTCTGAGAGACTTTGGTATAAAGTTGTTACAACATATTTAAGGAGGAAGTAAACACAGAAAAATCACCCACTGGGACATGTTTATGTATTTTTTCCATGCAATTTGTTCATAGCAGGCCACAAAGCAAATATTTCAGCGCAGTGTGGGTTTGATTTTTTATTTTTTCAAAGTTTTTTTCCAAAGGGAAGCATTGCCATTGTTTTGCAACCGCAAGGCTCAAAGCCGACTTCCAGTGGAGACAAACAGCTCAGCGACAGAGGCATCGAGTTTACCGTGCAATATAGACAAAATCAACTTGTGGTTTTCATCTCAGACTGTGGTCGCTGTGAACTGAGCAGCCACATGAGCGGCTCGCTCGCAAAACATAAAACAACATCAATTAGGCTGATTATTATCATCACACCCATAATGCTGGAACTGGAGCGGGACGGTTTCACTCTCGCGCTGCAGGGTGATTAATATTCACTGTGAGCTTGATGCAGAAGCGACCTGACGTCAGTTTAAGGTTGTTTGAAAGCGAGTCAAGTCAACAGGACTAAAAATAAAAGGGAGAGGAGCGTCGTGAGAGCTCACGCTCATCCGGAAAAACGACTCCATCGTAATGGAAAGCACATTTCAGTCTCTGCAGCAGCCTCATTGTTTCAGCCTCGTCTCTGCTCATTCTCTGCGAAGCAGCTTTTGGCGACATCAGAGGAACGCCAATAAATAAATGTTCTCCGCAGCTCTGGGAGGCAGTTTGGAAGCGCCAGACGATGCACTTCCAGCTAAACTCTGGGCTAGGAAGACGTTTCAAGAATGAGAGAATGGATTTCAAAAAAGAAAGAAGAAGAAAAACAAGACCAAGACGGCTGCTACTGCTGACAGACCCTATTCCAACTGCTGCCGACCGCAGGGTGAAAGAAAGTGGAGGCACTCACGTGGAGTTTAATGAGCAGGATGTCCAGGGCGGTGGGCTCCTCTGGCGATGAGATGGATTTGCGCTGCAGCTGCAGTTTGCAGAGCTGCGTCCAGCGAACGCCGTCCAGGTTGGGACAGGCGCTCATGTCCTTCAGCAGCACCAGCAGGGCGTTGCCGTGCTTGTCTTTGATTGGCTCGAAATACACCTGCCCGAGGTCCTGAGTGCCCAGCAGGCCCTGCACGCACACCAAGAAGTGGCTCATATTTTACATCAGGACGTCACGCCGTCACAAGAGGATTTCAGGCGTTAATGTCAGACTGTGTGACGATTTCGATAGGTCGCCATCAGACCTGCAGCTGAGAGACGGCCTGGAGCATCTTGAGACGTGTCTGCAGGGTGCAGGAGCAGGAAGTCTGGGAGGAGGTGAGACACTGCTGCAGCCAGGGGATCTCCTCCCAGAGATAAGACACCTGCCACACGGGTGAGACACACACACACACACACACACACACACACACACCACACACACACACACACACACACACACACACACACACACACACTTGTCATTTCATTATAGTCAATAGCTAATCAAGTAATAATAGAGACAATAACAATAATAATAATTCAGTAGTAGTAATAATAATACTTTCATATTGTTTTAATTTTTGATCATTAATGTAACAAATTGTTTCTAATGCACAGTTATTAAAGGTGGCATCCCAGCATAGACACCAATGATTGTTTACTGTCTTTTTTTTTATTGCACTTCAACAGCCGGAAAATAAAATGTCATCACGCGGCTCCGACTCGTGTCTACCTTAGTAAACCAGAGAAAGTCCTGCATGAGGGAAACAGAGAAGGAATCCTCAACCTCCACGATTGGAATCTGATCCTCGGACGTCACCAGAATGTTGTCGTCTCGGTAGAATATGGAGGTGAGGTAGAGACCTCTGGAAGGAGACAAAACACTTCTGTCAGAAAAACTGCACAACAGTTCCTCACTCAGACTGACTTCGCTTACAGACTGTTTTTACATTTCCTGAATAGCCTGCGCAAGTCTCTACTTCAAGGACCAGTGTGTAAAATTTTTAAGGAATCCCACCTGACGTTTTATATTAAGGGAACTGTCAGGTTGGCTTCCTTAAAAAATGGTGGCCCAAGATGGCAGCTAACTAGGAGCAAGACCCCTGATCTAAGTATATGCTTATATATATGAGAACCGTTCAAAGGGTAGGAAACACAAATTCCTTTTATTGTACTGCAAGTACACACTCTCTATTTATGGGCAGGATGTTAAGCTTTTACCAATATAAAAATCATAAATCAAGACAAATTTTACACACTGGACCTTTAAAAAGTAGGAAGGAATCGAAAATATAACAAATCATTGGAAATGTTTAAACATTAAAATTGAGACAGAATCATTTGACATAACCAAGAGTGAAAACACATGTATCAATATCAACAATATCAACAATACAGTTTAAAGTCAAGCTGCACCAGTGGATCTCCCACCTTTTCAAACTTTTTACAAATTTACTGGTTGGTTGGAAGAGGTGGCGGAGGCTTTTAGACACGGAGTGTTTTCTGCCTGGTGCTGGAGCTTTGCACTGTTCTGTGTGGGGAAAAAAAAAAAAAAATTATAATAATAATGAACAGGTAATGACACAGAAGCTTGCATTTCTTCCAAAAGTCTGCTTGTTAAAGCACTTAGTCCTTTTATTTGAAGAGAACTGTTAGAAAAACAAAGCAATTATCTTAATATTACCACCAAAAATAAACAACCCTGATGGTCCTGATGCGTCACGTCAAGGAAAAGAAGAAGAAGAAGGAAAGAAAAAAAAAAAAGCTGTGGCCAGGCTCTTGATTGGCTGTCTGTTTTTCTTGCTAACACCAAGAAGCACTTCAGGTCCAGACAGACTGGGGGAAACATCTCTGGCAGTGACAGGCCCGGCCACCTAATTGACAAGCAACCCTGACACGTCCAACAACACGGCTGGAGTGGAATGTTTTTCGACATTTCAAGCGCTCCAGCGGCGCGGCACCATTTGACAGTCACACTGGCTGCCAGCAGCAGACTATGGGCCTTGAGGGAACCACTCACTCTCAGCTCCCACTGGGACACTAACTGTGTGTGTGTGTGTGTGTGTGTGTGTGTGTGTGTTTACCTGCATATGCTATAACTGCTGGGGCATGGCATGTCTTGAGCGAAGGCCATATGAGCGGAGCCAAGGAGCTGCAGGGGTTTGTGTATGTGTGTGTGTGTGCGCGCGCATGTGTGTGTGTATGTGTGTATGTGTGTGTGTGTGTGTGTGTGTCTGTGTGTGCATGTGTGTGCACACGCGTCTTAACCCTTTGCCACTCACTGACAGGGAGGTCAGTTAAGTCTGTGGGGACATGTTTATTTTTAGTGGGCCTGGAGGGGGTTAGAGGTGTGTGTGTGTGTGTGTGCGTGTGTGTGTGTGTGTGTTTGTGTGGGCGCCTGTTGGTGAGATAACGCACCTCCCAACTCATTAGACAGCCCGAATCCCTCACAGATTCCCTTCTCCTCCCCCTTCGTCCCCCCTTCCCAGGTGATCTTACCCCCCACCCCCCCACCCCCTCCTCCTCAGGGCTACTTTAAGTCAATAAGTCCCCCCATTCAGGAGCCCGAATAGAGCTAATTTTCCCTTCAGGTGGACGAGCCGATCCGAGCCCCCTCCTCGCCCCCTTACCTCCTCCCCCCTCTCCTCGCTCCCCTTTTACTCCCCACTCTGTTCGCCTCCCGTCCCGCCGGCGTTCGCTCTTGGCTTGACACTGAGTAAGACGGACAAGTCGCGTCGACTGCTTGGGTCGCCCGTGTTAGTCAAGGCCTCTTTCACAGTTTAATTAATAGTGTTTGGACAAGAGGGAGAATGTGGTGGCGGCGTGGAGGTGGGCGGCGTTACGAGTCTGGGGGGTGGGGTGGGGTGGGGTGGGGTGGGGGGCGTGACCGCGGATGTGTGCGGGGTTTGGTGATGGTGGAATCGCAGCTGAAACTACACCGATTGCCAAATGTGACCGCTGTGCAGAGCTTAGAGGAGGATTTCGCTAAAGTTCCAAATATTTAGAGAAAGAGAAGCGTCGTCGCCCTGAGCAGAACCTTCCAAACTGGCCCTGCTTGCCACTGTGTGGGACCACCTGTGTGTCACTTCATAAACACTGCTGCCACTCTGCAACCCCCCTACACGCCCCCCATTCCCCCAAACTGTTCAGGCAAGTACAGTTTAAGTTTAAGCTACTGTCTGAAAAAAAAAACATCGGCTAAGGTAGTACGAAACCTATATGATGGCCCCTCTAACAGTTGGTGATTCCTTCATTTTTTTTTAAACTGTGGTGTATGTCTTACATGTCTCGTCTTATTTAGACCTTTTTTATTGTCATTTTGACCACAATTGTTTTTTTTATTGTTATGAAATAACAGGAAATAAAAAAAAAAATAGTGCGCTCCAGTTCAGGGGAAAATCACTTTGCTGCACGGGCTCTCTAATTGTGACAACAAAAATACAAAACAAAACATTTCCAACATGTTTCACTGGCCAAACATGTAAAAAGGTTGTTGATTATTATTAGAAATGCAAACAGATTCTCTCTTTTTTTACCATCTTGTCTATTTCTATTGCATGCACAGCAGTCAAATATTACCGCGTGTCAGCTGCTGAAACCATTTGCCGCCTGGTTAGACAAACAGTGACTGTATCTTGAAAAGAAGATGCCGTAAAAAAAAAAATCTATTATTTAAAATGCAATTCGGGAAGAAGGTGCACACACTCTAATAGTCATGTGCAGCCATGTGCATGTGTATCAATGTGTGCGCCTGTCCGTCTTTTTATACATGTGCGTGGACAGTAGACAGGACGACTGGCGGGCTGTCTGGAGGGGTGGTGGGTGGGTGGGGTCGGGGTGGTGGTGGGGGGGGGGTCCAGCAGCAGCAGTAGTCAGTGTTAATTTATGCCCCCTCTCCACTCCAGCCCAGGACTCGTCTCTTACAGGAATAACAAACATGACCCCGGGACACGTCACCTTGGCTACCGTGTCTCAACTCTCAAGCTCAATCAGCTGCAGTCTGAGGGACCGAGGGGGGCAACACTCAATACTCACTATTATACTGCATCCCGGGGCCTATTGCAAATATAGTCTGGGCCACAGTGGACAATAGTAAGTGGCCGAGTGTGTTTTGGGATTTAAGTGGTGCGTGTCGGCGTGCGGCGGGGGGGGTCTGGAAGATTGGGGGGAGGGGTCCCTGGCGGAGGGTGAGGAGGGAGGAGGCGGGGGGGCGCAGACAGACAACTTGCTGGATGCTAAATCAAGTTTGCCGTCGTGTAAAGGAGTCAGTGTGGACAGCTCCTGACACTTATGGGAGCAGCGGCGTTACAGCCGGCAGTGTTTTTGAGTGGGTGGGTGTGTAGGTGAGGTGGGGTGGGTAGGTAGGTAGGTGGGTGGGTGAGGGTACAAACAGGCCGAGTGTTGCGAGAAGTCGATCTGCATTTTGTCACCGCGAGAAAAAGAGAGAGGGAGGTATTCAAGCCAAAGGAAGGCCTGAGTCATGGAAAGGCGCAGAGCGGGATGGGGGGCAGCCGGGACAGAAGGGAGGCTATTATTTCAGAGGCGGTGGGGTCTCGGCTGGACACCCCCCACCCCCGCCCCACCGCCTCACCCCGTCCCTCCGCCAGCCGCCGTTCAAGTGCTTGTCGTGCCTGAGATTGTGAAGTGTCTGTCAAGGCGAGACGCAGCGCAGGAATACGTCAAAGTCTCCACCGAGTTTTTACGCCCGGAGTCTTTCCGAAACCTGAAAGTCTCACCAGGCGTAAAAAGTGAGGGGGATCTGCATGGAAAAGCTACATGCGCACCGATTATAACTGCCTTCCCTGAGGTGCAACACACACGTGCTGGCTGTATCTTAAATCTGTCTAAAGATGAAGAAGAGTTCAGAAGCTTCATGGAGCGTTCTGGATATCCTGCCGGATATAAAACATTCCCACGTGTTGGTTCAGCGGGTACAGCGAGTCCCTATCGCTGTCAGGTGCTTTTGGCGGGGGGTTTGGGTTTCACCAGGGGTCAGCCGTGTGAGCCGTCAGAGCTCTCCTGTTACCGTTTAGTACGTAAGGTGAACGCGCTCTCGGAAATTGATGGAGAGGTTGTTGGTACCGTGGCAGACACAGTGGCGGTGCGCGTCTTTTATTTGTCCCAGTAGCTGGTCCAGGGCCTCCTTCTGGCCTCTCTGGCGTGGAGCGCGGCCATCCACGTCCCTCCAGCCTGCAGAGTCACAGAGGGGGAAAAAGTCAAGGTGTGACCCAAAAGTGTGTTGGAATGAGAGGATTGACAATCTGTAGATGGGTCTTTTGAGAGAAAGTTTGTGTGGAATGATGGAATAAAGCTGCTCCAAGACTGAATGAACTTTTCCAAAACCCATCCGAATGGTCATCTGACATCTTCCTCATGTGTCACGCATAGTGTTGCTAACTTTTATTCAGAAAAAAATAAAGGTTGCCTCCCGCAGTGCTCGGGGCCATGACCTTCACAGGCCAGTGGCTCGCCAGTAGTGGTCAATCAAGACTTGAAGTAGGGTTTCAACAAAGTATATGGTTCACATAGAGAAGAACTGCTTTGTTACCAATAGACATTAGAAATAAGCTGAATATTTAAACTGTATTGAAATCTTTCAACAATCAATAAAGTGCAGGAGGGATGGCTTTTTACGAAGGAATTAAATAAATAAAGCTGAAAAGAACAAACAATCCTGTTTCATAGCCTTCTCTACTCAAGCTATGCAGCCAGTACGCAGTTGTTGTGAATGGGTTGCACAATGGCATTGCCTGCAGCTATGTGGATTACGGTTTTGAACGCAAACTCTATGGAAACGAACGTGAGTTTGTATCGAAAATAAATTTACGTTCAAGACAACTCAGAAATACAGGACAAACCCCGTCCCGTACCGATTTGAAACAGGATTCATTTCAATGTCACATACGGGACAATTCTGTATTTTAAGGGACAGTTGGCAACTCTAGTCACGCATGACTTTTGAAGGTGTAAATACATTGGATTCCTTTCAGTGTTTGAAATCATTTAGCATTTGGTCTTAAGGCCCAATCTACAACATCTACAGGCATGGAATGGAATGAAATACATTTGTATACTATGATAAAGTAAAGATAAGATAAAGTTACAAACATGTTGTATCTTTATACACTAATATTAGACAATTGGATTTATAACAAATGGAAGGTCCACTGTAAGGAGGCTGAAGTAGCCCTAAACGTGAATCTATCAGTGTTTGGTGATTGAATCAATTTTTATATGATTTGTTCATTTGTAAGTTCCCATGCAAGAATCATTGGGTAAACAACTTTGGTAAGACAAAAATAAAGTGGATCAGAAATTATGAATCAAATTCAAATTGAAGCAAAGTTTGGTTAATTAAAATGACGAAACGCACAAACATACAGGTTGGATTGTGAACATTAATGTATGTTACATGTGCTACATGTATGTGGACTCCGCATGGCTGTTTCTCTTTCAGTATTGTACCGGGAGCCGCTGACAAATACATGACTGATTCTAGTCTGGGGTTAGGAGTGGGGGTTAATTCTCGGGACCCCAAAAATTCCTGGGCTGGCCCCGTTCCTGTAGCAGGAGCGTGAAGTGTGTCGTACATACACTAGACCTTCTCAAATAGGCCTAGTGTGTGTGTGTACGATAGGAAACAGTTCCCACCCCAGTGTGAGAAAGCTGTGGTTGGCTGACAGACAGACCTACTGAGCGCCGCTGCGACTTACTGCTCTGCACATATTTGGGCTCAGAACAGTGAGTATGAACACACACACACACACACACACACACACACACACACACACACACACACACACACACACACACATACACACACACACACAGGAACGGACAAACATGGTGTGTTTGCTGCAGTGTCAGAGAAGCGAGAAGAGTAACACAACATGTCCCACTTTGCTTCGTTTTGGAGGTGAAAACAAGCACAAGTGCAAGCAAACGCCTTCTATATGATACAATATTGTGTGATACGATACCATGCGATGAAAAATACC
Organism: Nelusetta ayraudi; assembly: GCF_046127955.1. NCBI lineage: Eukaryota > Metazoa > Chordata > Actinopteri > Tetraodontiformes > Monacanthidae > Nelusetta > Nelusetta ayraudi. The sequence continues at coordinate 11,584,509 of NW_027466092.1, read as the reverse complement.
ATGCGATGTAACACAATCCACTTTACTGTCCCTCTGGGGGAAACTTGTCTTGGCCTCAGCAGCTTTGCCATAAATGCCAGCAAACAACAAGCGTGAAAGCACAAATAACTCAACAAGCAGCTTATGGCCCAGCCATGCTACACCATCATAACAGTTGCTCAGCTTGCGTATAACCCATCAACACATGTTCACACCCAGTGGTAGAAGCACATACTAAAGACACACACACACACACACACACACACATTATTGCGCAATCTATTATGGCCTGGCCAACAGCATTGTGAAGGGATTTCATGGCAACAATGACACGTTTTGACCTGCTGGTTACAGTGAAAGACTTATTATATATGTTGAGCGCTCAAACTGGGGGAAAGGACAATGGGATGGATGGGCCACTGTCTTTGGGGGGGGGGCTTGCAGCTCAGTCAGCTGGACCCAAGAGGCCGGCGAGTGTTTCACCGGCAGCCTTACCCCCCTGGTGTCGCTGGCCGTCGCCATCCCGACGCGCCGTCTTCACTTTAACACACACAGCAGCCGTGAAGGCGTCGGCGCATCGCCGCCGCCACTTCAGCATCCTCGCCCGTTCACTGGAAGATGTGTCAGCGATAACCCGCTCCCCCCGAAACCCCCACCGCCGCCACCTCCCCACCCACCCCGCCTGCCGCCCCCCGACTCCCTCTACTGGAGCCCCCCGGAGGGTGAAACACGGTGCGCTCTATTCCCGGAAAGGTGCCTGTCCCCACAGGACAAGCGGGCCCTTTAATGGGCGTCCACAGGCCGGCATAAGGCCCCCACTGTTGGGGCTGCGCCGCGTGCTACAGCACAGACATGCAAATATTTCCAGTGGTAGGCCCAAATGGAAAACACAAACACGCAACATCGAAATTAGCTCCGCGAGAGCGAGAGAGGGCGAGGGAGAGAGAGAGAGAGAGAGAGGGAGGCGGACAGTGGAGAAAAAAAATAGAGGGAAAGCCCAGTCTGGAGCGCACACGCACGCGCACATGCACACAGGGGGCTAAAAAACATGCTGTGCTGATGAAGACAAACATGTTCATATGTTCCCCAGATGTGCCCGGAGCGGCGTGCCAACGTGCACACAATCGCCGCACCTATGCCGCCGGCTGCCGATGGATGGTAGGTGCTCCGCTCTGCAGACCTTCTTTCTTTCTTTCTTTCTTTTTTTTTTTTTTTTACGTGCGGCGCATTAACAGCAATCGGCTCATAAATCGCTGCACCGGAGCCGTCGGCTCTCGTTAGTCGCCGCATGTTTATTTATTTATTTAGCTGTAAAACCACAATGGTGTTATCTTATGCCTTGCAAAAAAACACACACACGAAAAACAGCGTAAACAGCAGAATGTCCTCACTGCATGGATAGATAGATAGATAGATAGATAGATAGATAGATAGATAGATAGGTAGATAGATAGATAGATGTTTGGAGAGGAAGCACACCAGCTGTTCCTGCACATGACTTGACGGTTAACTTCTTGGCTGAACCCTGCCAGTGTCTTGCTGCCAGCCATGCTGAGGCTACGGTTACACACAGTGACGCTGGCCGGCTGCGGCGGGTCCAGCTGTCCCCCACCCCCAGTGACGTCAGAGCAAACCATCGGAGCCACCACCACGACTTTCCGGCGGATGAGTGAAAGGCCTGCGTGTGGAAGAGATCTCAGCGATGTGGGGCGAGGAACACACAGCAGCAAACGACGAGAGCATCTCACAGCGGTGTCGTCTAGTTGTGGACTGAGACTTTTTGTGTTTCACTTGACTGTCACAACACAAATACATATTTGTGCGCACACGCTCAGCCGTGACTTACTTGACGGCGCGGCACAGGCAGGGGTGGAGACGAGCGGAGGCCCCCAGCCTTTCATGTTGTAGGCCGACACCTGGACGTAGTAGTGCGTCCCCTGGAAGGACAGAAAACACAGGAGTCAGTGCAGCAGCTCCCAGCTCGCCTGCGCTGACAAGAAGTGGAGCTGCAAATCTCTGTGTAAATTCTGCGGCAGGACCGACAACTAAACAACTTCACGACTCTTGCGAGGACAAACTGGTCACGCGGAGACGATGCTCGTCATGCATCCAAACGCTTCAGTTGAGTGATGAGCAGCTGATGTTTCTGCTGTCTGCCAGCGCTGAATGCGCACAAAAGGTCACGGGTTCGATCGCAGTCCAAAGACATTAGGCGGACTGGCAAGTCGTGAGCGCGGATGGTTGTTTGTCCCTGTGCGGCGCTGTGATAAACTGGCCACTTGTTCGGGGTGTCGCCCTGCCTTCAGCCCAAGAAAGGAAAGAAAGAGAGATTTATTGATCCCAACCTGGGAATTTCATCTCTGTATGTGACCCGTCCCCTTCTGACGTGGCACTCGGGAATCATTTGGCCATCTGACCTCCACAAGTCCAGCCCTTGATGCTGGGTGTCAAGCAGCGATGCAGCGGGTGCCGTTTTTTTTTCAATAGTCTCAGATATGACCCAGCCGCAGATTGAACCCATGACCTTCAAGTCTGGGGGCGGACGCTCTGGGCAGGGGCTCCAGGACCCTCCCTCCCTCTCCCCCATCATCACCACCACCACCCTCAGAGCAGGGCATGTGGTGGAAAAAATTGGATGGATGAATGTAGAGAAAAGAACAAGGAAAAAGTGAAAAGCTCCATTCTTCAAACTCGTCAGAGTGTCTTTGCTGGATCTGTGAGCTGCAACCAGGCAGTGGCAATCAGTGAAGATGCGCTACGGACGCATCATTGGCCATTTCCAAGTGTGTAATATCGAGGTATTGATTTCAGGGACTTTATCGGGGTTAGTTGACTTCATATACTGTAGGCAGTCAGACTGTGCAGCTGCTGTCGAGTGGTTCCTGAAAACATGGAAATGTTTGAGAACAGTTTGGTCAATCTGGCTGCGTCTATACAGGCCACACTTGTGTGTGTGTGTGTGTGTGTGTGTGTGTGTGTGCGCGCGGGTGCAGAGGGTGAACTGTCCATCAAGACGGGCCGTCTGTGCCCAGTGTGCAGACAGCCGGCCTCTGTCTCTTCTTTCTCAGCCAGATCAATCAAAGCAGTCGCCGACACTTCCTGACCTTGCCTTGACCCCTCCCCCGTCATGTGACAGGAGTGAGCTTTGGCTCGCAGCGAGGGGTCTCAGAGACGGGACGGGACGCGGGGGGCCGGCGTGCACTCTTACACAATAACAAACAAGCGGCGGAGCGTCCATTTGTCTGCGTGCCCCCTTTAAAGTGCCAAACATAAATCAGGTGGCAGGCAACCGAGCTGCTCGTTTTTTTGTTTTTTTTGTTTATTTAATGATGGCTTGATTTGTTTTTGTTTTGTTTTAAAGTTGGGCGCCAAAATCTCCCCCAAGCGGCCCGTCATCTGGGACTGATGAAATGCCTTTAAATGTCGCCTTAACAATCATTTCCATGTAAATGACGTGGCAAGCGAGACTGGCCTCTGCCTTTTTATTGGTCAGCAGCAACAGTTGGGAAGGCCGGAGGCCGAGTTCCCTCTTTGTGCCATGTTGTCACCCGCTAACGGCCAGAGACTGAGGCAGTGCATCAATTTTGATCTGCAGCTCACGGAGGCACACTTGCAGAGCGGAGGCAGGACGTCTTCTGGGCTGCAGGGGAAGATGAGCGCGTCGAGCAGATCTTCAATGACATATCAACGTTTTCATGTGTTGCCCTTTAGCTGCATTACACAGTAGCTGCGTTTCCTTTACAGTTTTTCGCAAAATAAAAGCAATATTTCTCAAATTTCAACAAAGTACAATTGCAATGTGCAGGTGTTTCCATTAAATGGTGTGAAGCGCATAAGGAGTATTTAGTTTGCTTTTGTTTGTTTGCTGCCAAGAATGGTTGTGATATCTTTCCGTCTCCTCCTCCGTCCAAACATAGTGCGCCATTTTCACTTGAAACACATAGCAGCTTCATATTCAGGTGATATTCAGGCAGCACCGTCAAACAAATGCACCGGTGAGGAGAAATACATGGTCTTCTATCCAGGCGGAACTTACCGAAGTGAGTCCTGTGATGTTGCACTGCAGCAGAGTGGTGTCCTCAACCACCGTCTCACCCAGCAGAGGGCTGAGTGACGCAGCGCTGCTCCAGCTCACTGCAAATCCATCAAACAATACAATAACTTACAACAATTTCGTCCCCAAAAAGAGAAGAAAATTGCAGTGTTGAAACAGAAAAATCGATACAGGAATTAGAGGACAATTTTATCCTGTTATTCCTCCGCCCGCCCATACACTCACATCAATGACTGGGTTGGTGCAATACAAAAGAAGATAACTACACACAAACACTTCGGACAAGGACAAATACAGAGAACAAAAACAAACTTTCATTTATTTATTTATTTTAAACATTTCTTATATGATTATGTGACTCTCTGGGACCGACCTTTGTACTTGGTCACCACCGCAGAGTTGACGCAGAGCGGTTCCTCAAAGTCCACCCTCAAGCTGCTGCTGCTGCTGACTGACAGGCGAACTGTACTGGGAGCTTCAGGAGGGTCTGAGGAGGCAGACAGACGGTGGGATGGAGAAACAGGTGAGCGGAGCGCCGGCAGTGTGAACAGCAGAGCCGACACTGCACGTTAAAGACAACAGCCGGCCAGTTCTGTGATGGCAACTGTTAGTCTGAGCCCGAGGCCTGTCAGGCTTTCAGCAGAAGATCACAGGCTGAAAAGGGTTTGTAGTGTGGGCAACTCCACTCCTACTGACACTTTCCTGAGCTGTTGTGTATTTATTTCTTGCTTAAATTTCCAATAAATTGTTTATGTTGATCTATAATAATCTGTTGTATTTTGTGCTGTAAAAAATTGAATTCTGATAATTTTGTTCAGCTAACGATAAGATAATGAAAGCAATATTAGCTTCAAAATAAATGATATAGATTGACCCTGCTGTGTAAGAAGGTCCATGATATATCTGAAATAGTCAGGAAATGACACGATACAATACAATATGATACGATGAGATACAATGCGAAAATACACACTATAACTCATTGTCCCCATATTGTATCTTGAATATAATGTTACTAAGATACGACTAAAATATACTACTAATTATACTGCTCTACTGCAATATTCTCTTCATTTGCAACGCTCCACTGCCACTGACAGTGTGAGTGCAGCTCAGGCATACTGACGACTGCTCTACGGTCTTTTTTTTGCAGTTTTTGCAGACATTTGCTCACATTGCCTCTAAATGGCTCCTGCTAGTATACTGCTATATAGTCCATATTTAGCCTGATTGGTGTGAAAGCTTGACAGGCGTAGCGACAGTAACCGAGGGGGGCGGAGCCCAGCAGACGGTTACGAGGCACCCCACTGCGATGACACGGCCGAGCGTTCTAGCGGGAAAGTTCAGCTGCTGCCAAGTAATAGATGCTCGTAAAGTGGTTGCATTTTACAGCGACGGTGTGGAGAGACAACAGCGCTCAACTCAAGTCGCCGCAGCACAACAGTGATGAGATCATCCACTGTGACGCTGATTGAAACCATGTCAAATTGCTCTGACATGTGTGAAATGAATTCCAGCCATTTTCGCAAAACTAACCCATCGCACTCCGCCGGGATGTGGGATTATGAAGATGACATCAGAGCTCAGGGACGGTTTCGCTGGAGGGAAAGTGTGTCGTGCATGTGAGCGAGCGAGCGAACGTCTGTCCACTCGGCCACCACCGCCTGGCGATGCACCGAACACCAATAAAGAAAAGTGAAGCGGGAACGCGGCCGTGTTGCGTTTGCACTCACTTCCCTGCATGGAAGCCAATAGCTCAGTTGAGACGGAACGCCAAGAAAGAAAAAAAAGAAAAGAAAAGCAGAGGCGAGAGGAAAAGACATCAAAGTTATGCAAGGCCTTACTGGCGTGCTCAAAGCCCGTCTGCATGCGGCGGAAGAGCCGCAGCCTCCACTCCCAGGCCTTCAGCTGCCGGTCCCGGTCCGAGCCTTCCCGCTCGCCGGGAGCCTCCCCGCTCACCTGGACCTGGAGCTCGGACACTCGCTGCTCGGCCTCCTGCACCAGGGTGGCAAGATGTACCGCTCGGCCCTCCAGACTCACAACTGGGAAACACAAACGTGAGAGGGAAAAGGATCAAACTGTGCAATCTGTTGGTGGACAGGGGCATATCTATGACTGACGTTGCAGTGATTTTTCTTTTCACTTTTTTGGTCTTCTATATGCCTTATAATCACTTAAGGTAGGGTGACCAGTGTCCTGGTTTCACGTCCTGTCCTGGACATTCTGATTTTTCTTTTTTTCCTGAAGTGATACATTTCCTGGTTTTCATTGTTTTTCATTAAATAAGTCATATTTTTTATTTACATCATTAAGATTAAAAATTATGAGAATTATTTTGTTAAACCTTGATTTGCTAATGTAGCTTGAAACTTCCAGGCCTATTTTTCTAATACAGAAGAGCTATATTTCTTCCAATTTTTCATTTCAGAAAATTTGCACCATTGAAACTTTTTGAGATTGAGATTTTTTTAAGCATAATGAAATATGTTGAGTAACCTCTGAGAATGAAGATGTTCCTTTGGTGAGAGGTAATACATAACAATATTCTATTCTTACAAAAGATAAGAAGCACATTTTGAATATATTGTCTTTGTTGCGTCTTTGTTTTCAGTAACCAAAAAGTGGTCATCCTAACCTAAAGTCTGCAGCAAAGGCAAATTTATTGAAATTTTACAGAAATAAAGGGTGAGTAGAAGAGCAGCGCCGGAGAGCAGCATGACAGAGCAGCGTCCTGTTTGGAAGTTAAAAGGACCAGGAATCGGCTGAGCCGTGTGTGTGTAATGTGGCTTGGATGGGGAGTTTTTTGTTCTACAAGCTAGACTACAGCGGGAAATAGTGATGGTTGAACTCTAACATCTTCGCCCAGTAACCCGAGAATAAACCACTTTGCTGCCTGCGACAAGTTCATTTAATGTCTTTGTTTGGCAGAATTGTGCAGCGGCTCCATCCAGTAAACTGTTTTAATCAGACGGGCCATCTCTTTAGCCATGACGTCGCTTGAGGAATGACAGAAAATGAGGCGGAGGAGGGAGGTGTGTTCCCCACAACAACAGCCGGTGGGGAAACAAAACCAGGGCTGTTCATTTATTTCAAGGTCTTTATTCCAACAAAAGCTGGAAAAATGCACATGATTGATTTCGGAAAATTTACAATGACGACAGTGACATCATATTTTTTTTGCTAGCGACGCCACCAAGGCCATCTATTTATTCAACCCAAACCCTTGGCAATAGCAACAGGTGAATAAAACTGATTTAGGGTGACTGTTGTAAAAATGTGGAATTGGTTGTTTTGTTTTGTTTTTTACCTACTTTTCCTACTTTTTCTTCCTTCTACCTTTCAAATTTCCTTCACCATTGAATGAAGTTGCACAATTGTCTTGAAAATCAAATGGCTCAGCAAACACATGCATAATATATATCACAATCAAATAGGGTTGGTGTGGAGGGTTAATTCTATCAGCATCAGCTGATACACAGTATCATGAATAAAGACATCAAATATAATGAAAAGGAAAACCACATGAGATCATTGTTTGATTTGTGGTCATCGTTTGAAACAAGCGTGGACACGACAACAGAACACAATTCCCGCACTTCAGCTCTGGCTTCAGGTTTTTGCTGTTCCTCCCCAGTCGCTGATGAAGATCTCCTGGAGGTGCTGCTTGATTCTGATTAAAGTGCAGGAGCAGGAAGGTGAAGCTGCCGTGGTCCCACAGGACAGTAGCTGCACTGTATGTCTTCTTTGGTGGCTGGTCATTCCTCGGAGTGTTTGGGACTGCTGCGTGTCTGTGTTTAGTCTGTGTGGTCTGTGTTTGTTCATTGTAGATTCCACTGTTGAGCGTTAGATTCCACTGTTGACAGTAAGTTTAAAGCTCCGTGTCAAAATGTCCATCTGGGTGTTTAATCCTGCGGCTCGCTCCGTGTCTCCGCGGCGGCTGCGAGCTTCTCTCAGTCTCCTGGTGTCTCCTACAGGCGTCATGTCCTCTCTTTTGTTTTGTTTTGTTTTTTTAATTCAACCACTTAAGCGACGACTTAAAGGCCATCTGTCACTTTAAGGGCAGTGCGAGGGCCGGCTTTAGTGTTTTAAAGGCTCAAGGCTTTGATTAATTCTGGGTAAAAACCAATTATCTGCAACCTCTGAAGGATGGAAACATTTGTTGGAGGCCCATTTTGATTTACAACTCTGGCTCCTCCAAGCCGGGGAGCTGCTCCAGATGTCATGCTTGGTCCTGGTTCCCCATCAAGGCCGGTATCCTTGAGGACCTTATACGTTCCCGTACCTCACACGGTACCCTCTCTTTTTCAGCTCTCTGGCCTGTCAGTGGATCGATTGAGTGACTGAATGGGAAAGTCATCAATGATTCTTTTTACGAAGTTTGTGAATGTGTCACGTGACACTCTGATACGAATGTATCAGTGTATCACTCCCAGCCTTTGGGACCACCTCAGCTGTAAACAGAGGGCTAGAGGGCAGAGTTTTCTAGAAATGATTCGGGCTGCTTCACTGGAGCCCAGGCTGATAAATGAGGGCTATATATGGGCCCTTTAAAGTTTATTCTACTGAAAGCCACAAAGGGACTCGCTTGACCGTCTTTGACCTCGGCCCGGCTCTTGGATAACCACAAAAAATGTTGCAATATCAACATCAGCATCAATGCCCTTTAGCAGCGTCTTTTGAAGTCGATACTCGTCCTCGTGATGCGTTGACAGTAATAGAAGACAAGCCGTGGCTGCTTTTTACGCTCTGTCGCTCTCCGCCACTCCCCCGTTTTCACGCACTGACGCTCGCTCACGACTTATTTGAGGTCTCCAGAGGGAGGCACAGAGAGGGAGAGGGAGAGAGAGAGAAAGAGAGAGAGAGCACAATCAAAGAGCAAGCTTCAGTCAAAATCTCTTTACGTTCAAGTGTTTTCAATTTCACAATACCTATATAAGACGCCTGGCTCGGTTCTGGATATAAGCCTGTGTGTGCCTGTGTGTGCGTGTGTGTGTGTTTGCGGGGCAAACACAAAACAAGCCAAGGAGCCTCGCCGGCGAGTTTCTAATCATTAACAGAGGAAGGGGGCTGAGGCTTGAGCAGATCACAGACAGTGAAAAGTGCTCACAAAGACGAGAGAAACTGCATCACTCTGTCATCGCCTCTATATGTTTCCTCTGCCAGCGGAAAACGCAGAGCCATGTCGGGAGTTTCGTCAGTAGCTTTCCTGGGAGAGCCGTGCAGTGACGGACCAGCGTGATAAGGGCTAACGTCCTGAGTTATGTGTCAGCGTCTGTGTCTGATGTTGTCCGGGCGACTGTGGTCGATTCCCATAGTGACTATTAAAACTCCGAAACAAACACTGTTGAGTAACGGTGAGATAAGCTCAAGAATGGATTCTAGGGAAAAAAACAAAAAAAAACAACTAATGAACCTGTCAGTGATGGAGAAATATGGTTTTGGGATTGTTGGAAGTAGCAGAATATTCCTTGGAATCTGTTAGTTTTCAAAAACTCGGCTGAGGACACATTCTAAGGTCAAGTCTGGAGCCTGAGTGGTCTCGCTTCCTAGGTCCAACATTCGCCAACATCCTCTGCACATGTCAAATGAATTGAAGTTCAAATGGATGCGACTGATTTTCCAGTTGCGGTGACGCTGAGATCAACAGGTTTTTGATTTTACTCCTTGAATCTCTTCCAAGTGTCAAAATCTAGCCAGTCATAGCAGTGAAAAACATTTGGGTTTGTGCAAGTTTCAACATTTATTATGAAAAAGTTGTTAAGGGTCAGTGACACGCAGAAACAAATTCATATATAAAAAAAGAACAGAAAGAATGTTGTGGGTTTAACTCCCAAGCCTCTGGCTTGGATGCTTGGAGTTTTTTGTGTTATTTCCAGGTACTCTGGCTTCCACAAACAGCCTCAGTTAGCACATTTTGCTAACTGTTAACTCTAAGGGCGTATTCACACCTGCCCTGTTTGGTTCGAAGTAAACCAAAAAAGTCCCTTGCGCGGACCTTTTGGGCTGGTGTGAATACAAACCAGCGAACTCTAGTGTGCAGCAAACAGCTGGTCCGAGACCTCACCGGAGATGTGGTCTCGGTTCGCTTCCAAACGAACCATCGTGCGGGTCGGTTGATGTGTGAAAGCGACCGCACCGTGGGACTCGAAATAGTTGTGAAATCACACACCTTTTTACACGTCACAGGCTTACGTAGCGACAACCATTATGGGAAATAATGTTTTGGTTAGCATAGTAGAAAGTTTAGTAGCCCGTCGTCGGACCGTCAGGCTAACATGAGTCGCGGTTCAACGTGGAGCAATGAGGAGACGCTTCTTGCCAAACGTCTTCGTTGTCGCAAAATGGTAAACATCTCCTCACAAAATCGACGTTGCATCAAAAGCTTCTGATGCTCCAAATTACCTGCAAAGCTTGTGCAGCACGCTGGAGCTCCATTATTGTTTAATTTTCGTATTTTACCGTGTTACCCTGCCCCGGACCGTTTTGTCCAATGATTGAACGATCTGTGCACACATGTGGGTTTGTTGTCAAATCCTGGGACTCTTGCGAAAATTGCAGTGTGAAAAGGAACCGCACCAAACCAAAAAGATGCATTGTATTTTGGTCCGGACCAAAGAAAGCCAACTAAAGGACTTTCCTGGTGTGAATACGCCCTAAGTCCAAACTAGCTGGAACAGATATGTCCACAGCAAGGAGTGCAGGACCAGCAGGGACTAAAAATCCATTGCATTTAACCTCTCAGGCATCTTCCCAGCTGAATCAATAAGAGATCAAAAGTAAAGTTGGTCAGTTAGCAAGTCTTCAAGTCTCATAGAACCACGTTGGTGCTCTCCTTTACGAATAACACAAGACTGTAATAGCAACGGGTCAGGCAGGTCAAAAGTTTTCCCTGCTGACGCCTGGATTGTGAAATGCCGAGGTTTTCTTGATATCTCAGAAAAACACTTGATTACCCAAAAGACCAAAGACGTGAGACACAGCAGACATAGCGGTGAAACCGCTTTGTGTTTTTCACAAAAATGAATAATGCAGCTTGAGTCAAGTCTAATGTAATTGTGCAAACATATGGCCTGCAGTAACAGCGTACTGTCAAATGAAGCTATTTCTGCCACGGCCTATTGCCTCACTCCTTGTTCCTCTTTTGTAATTAGTCTCCAGAAAATGACAAACTGAAGCCCATTGGTGTTATTCCAACACAGAGAAATGAAGAAATCTAAAAAAAAAAAAAAATTGAACCAACCACAGAGTCTTCCGAGAAACTGCAAAATGGGAGCCGTAATTTGATTTGTGCCTTCGACACTCAGTGTTTTTAAATCAACCCATGTGACCAGCCTGGCACTACAGCTACCTAGTGTTGCTGCACTCACAGTGAGGGCTCTCCTTGGCACCGGCCCGCAGCAGCAGCTTGGCCATGGGCACGTTGTTGGTCATGATGGCGATGTCGAGGGGCAGCAGGCCCTCGCTGTTGGGGGTGTTGAGGTCCAGCTCCTCCAGACTGTACTGGGAAAGGAGCAGCTGCACCAAGTCCAGCTCCTGGTGCTCGACAGCCTCGAACAAGGCTTCGTTACTCTGGAACTGAGACAGAAAGATACTTCTGAGACAACAGACAGCTTGCTAAGAAGGCGAATGGTGGATGTGAGCCATTTAATTTTAAAATGACATTGCAGGGATGATACATCGGTTGCAAGCAATCTAAATTGTTCATAAATCTCTTCTTCAAAAAATGTGACATTTGCATGAAAGTGAAAAGCTGTTCATTTTTAATTCAGTCTGCACCTGGCTTAAAAAACACACATGTAAATATCCATAATGTGATTTCAGGTGTGATTTTAGCCGTCAATCTGGGTCACTAAGGATTATGGAAAAATAAATACATTTTTGCTGTGAACATTTTCCCCAGGCTATTTTTATACCTCATTGTTCCTGGGTTTATTTTTTGACGTGCACCTTCTGACTTACGATGGTGGTTTTGCGCAGCCTCTCCTTCTCCGCCCCCCGTGCCGCCACCACGCCGTCCTCCAGGCCAGGGAGGTTGGTGCGGAACTTTCCAGACAAGTTGCGGTAGAGGCGGCGAGCCGCGCTTGGCGAGGACAGGCTGGCTGACTTGCGGGCCGCCGCTGCCTGGTCCCCTCGCATGGGCTGCGTCATCTTGGCAGTGTCAGCCCTGGACGAGTCATTCAGTCAGTCAGTCAGTCAGGGTTTGGAAGACAGACAAGAGGCACACTGTGAGTCAGAGGGAGGAGTGAATGGTGAGTGAGGTCTGATTGAGCTAATTAAATGATTAGACTGATGACAAATGATTAGATTAATCTTGATTAATCACAAAGACTTGAGTTAACAATCATTAGCCTCCAAAATGCTGCCGTGCTTCCATGACTTTGAAAGTGCACGTCTGTATTGTACTTAATGCAAAGTCAGCCAATTTATATGTTTAAAAAAAAAATTACTAAAGTATTAAAGGCAAAGGAAGTATAGATTGCAGAGAAAAACATTTTATCAAAATCCAAATGTAAACTGTTGATGCCTAAATAAAACGAGCCGCCTCAGCTAGCATATGCTAACCTATAGCTGGCTCACAAAAGCTAACATGCCACATACGGTTTTTGTTGAGTTTCGTGTTACTTCCAAGCCTTATGTTTGGTAACAGCTGTTAATACATTCTAAATGTGAACGGTCAAGTTGAGAAATACCGACTTTTGACCACAGAGAAAGTCAGGAGCAACAGATGTATACTGCCACTGTCGAGGCTAAGCCTACTGCTTGAAGCCCCTGATTACAGCCACTTTTATAAAGTCATCGAAGAAATGACTTTATAATAACACATTCCTTTGAACTAAAGTTTTAATGGCCGTTAACCTTGAGACTTGAGGAAATGAATTTGTTTACAAACACGTGGTTTGGTCTGTGCCGTCGCGATAACTTGCGACAATGTGCCAGGAAGACACCACGTCGGTTGGCATTCTCAGTTCTCACTCGCGGATGCCGCCCCCCGCTGGCAAAGACGCCCCAGCGGCTGATTTTGCCAGCGCAGCTCCTTCATGTCACCTCTTCCCCTGCAATCTTCAAAGGCCGGGCCTCTCGCATCGCCGGCGTCTTGGCATCGCTGGTATGACGGCTATGCTGTCACTCGGCACTCTGCTATGGGAACTAGATGGGTGACATTGAGGTTTCCAGTGTGAGTCTGCAACGTGCCACTCAGACACACACTCGACTGCTGAAGGAAATGTCAGCAGGACCCTACAGGCGACGAGGACAAACTTCTGCGACGGATCCTGACGCGTCGGCCCTATCGGCGAGATAAATGAATTCCTCAAGGAGGCTTGATTTTCTCTCCTTGTGTTGTGCTCTTCTAAAATTTCTGTTCCCCTTCTTATCTTTTCACACGTTCTTATCCTTGCCCTTGCTCTCTGGCATTTGGCTTTTCCCATTTGTCACCTCGGGTTTGCCGTCCCTCGTCCCTCGTCCTTGAACTTGGCTTGTCTCATCTTCTTTAATCTTGCTGCAACATGTTTTGGAGAAAAACTAATCAGAGTTTACCCTAAACCCCTGATACTATGTAATGAATGATGAAGGCAAAAAAAAACAACAACAAAAAAACAATTTCTGATAAGGCTATAATCCTCTCTAAAGGTGTTTTAAGATAACAGATGGGTTATTAGCAGTTCTGCAAGTGCAAACATCCTTGAGTAAACCATTGTTTCTATGAGGGTTTGGTCAAAAACAGGGGAACTAAATAAAGATTGGTTTGACTTTCGGCCGTCGTAGTTGACGTAGGCCAACAACAGATCTGTCAAGGTGAGAACATATGTAGGAAAAATGTTATTTATACTCCCGCTCCGCTATGGATGTGAATGTACACGAGCAAGCGTGAGCGCACACACACACGCACACTCTCACACACACAGAGTCAAACCCTCCTCCGACACATGCATTTCGTACAACAGCTGCCGGCGGCCCACATAGTCGACTTTAAAGCAGCCTCAAGCCCTCGCAACAGGCCCTTTTTCACAGGGCCGGTACACCTAAAATACCACCCCGATCCTCGTCCCTTCCCGCTCTGCCTCATCCATCTCCACTCCATCCCGTAATAGAGGCCTTATTTTAGACATCCTCGTGTTCCCGGCCGGGCCTAACCTATTCCAGGGTTCCAGATAAAGCGCGGCAGGTATTTGGAATAATTTTTCCATGGGCCTGGCCCGGAAGATAAAACAAGAGATATATTTGTAATGCGTGTGGCGGTATCCCATTTCAAAGAGAAAGCCCATTGGAATCCAGCCCCGGGCTTATTGTTATTTGCCTGAGATGGAACAGACAACTTTTTTTTTTTTTTCCCCTCTGTCGGCAGGACGGTGCCCCATCACTCTCTGACGACATTAGAGGGTGCATAACGTGCGTGTTGCTTTCAAAGAGATGCTCCGCGCAACATGTGAGACCAGGATGTCATTCCCCCAATGACACGGCCCGAAAGGCTGGACGAAGATGAAAGACGGTGCAAATGCGCAGAAAACGCAATACAAGACAAACAAAAAAGAAGAGAGACAGAAAAATAACTATTGCGAGAGAGTAAATCCATCATCGCAACTTGCGGCCGTTTTCCTTTTTGCGACTTGACTGCAATTAAAATAGTGCAGGCGGGTTAATTAAACTATACTTTATGTCAGTTTCAGGAATTCTCTTATCAGTTTGTTATCCTACACATTTAAACTGGTTTGACTGGCTTTTCCATGTATGTGCGTAACGTGACTAGCAGTTTATGAGACGCACAACTAAAAACAAAAGCCAAAGAATCACAATCAGAAGTTCAGGATTCAGGGATCATTGATTCTCGTATGACAGCAACAGGTGGAATCCTGCCATCCTGCCACTGTTAAAAACTGATATTTAAAAGTTGGAGATGTTTTCATAGTCTGGCGTCTGTCATTGAATACAGACTTCAAAGACACAATAAGTATTTCTGAAATTTTATTCAGAATTTTCTCGACAGGGTGGGAGAATCTTTTTTTTTTTAAACCCTAATTCTGTTCACGTCATCCACAGGTTGCATAAATGTTCAAAGCATGACCAAGAAATGTATGTAAATTCATAATTAATCCAAAATGCCTCACGTGAACTGAAGCACAAAGAAGCAACAACAGACAGAGGCAAATAAACAAGGATGCAGAAAGTTGTCGATTAACTTGGTCAATGGTCGATTCACAGGATCTACAACAAACTCGTCCTCTCTTGTCCACAATGTCTTCTTTATCTCCTCAAGTATGTAAAACATCCTTTGAGCTGTGTATTGTGATTTCTTTTCAACTCAGGAATGAATTCAAGTCTATCTTTTGGTGGCTCAGCAGTGAAAAGGTTCCGTCTTCAAGCCTCCCGCTGGACTCTCCAATGCTGACTACAAGCATGAGGAAAAGTGACATCATATAACACTTTCACCATTTTCAGGCCTTTGGTTTCTGGTCTACCCCGACTTTTAATCATCCGAGCAACAATTAGACATCAAAGATATAATGCAGCACGTAAACACAATGGAGTCAAGGCGCACATTTTCCTTCACTTTTACCAGGTCTAACAGGAAGCGGTCGTTCTGGGAAACCAGGCTTTCTCACAAAAACCAGACTTTATGTTTTTGGCCCCTGATCAATCCCACATCAAATAGGCCGGGCCTGCTACAGTGGGACGGCACCAGCACCACAGACAATCAACACTCCCACAGAGCACACACACACACGTGCACGCACACACACACATACATGCACACACACGCTCAGCATCTGCTTTATTACTTATATCAGGCTGTTTACACAAACATGCCCCACCCTCCAGACGGTGACTCACAAGTATTCAAAGAATACACATAAAAAATCAAGACTGCTGCAGTTTCTCACGTGTTTTTTTTCCGCCAGGAAGCAACGTGGCGGGGTTAGCGAGGGAACCTCCGAGGTGACGGCCAAAAATGTGGCTCAGACTGATGAGACCTGTGCGCTTTCGCCGCAAAACATAGATGGCGGAGATGGAACTGAGGGAGGAATAAATCAGCTGCATCCATGTTTGCGTGTGATAAGCGCCATTTGATCAACGAGCGTCGCTTGTTGAGTTGATCGCCGCCTGCCTCTGATGTGGCGTCCACACTTTGGCGACGTGTGATGGTAAAATGTTTTCTTCGCTATCAGACTGATTGATTTGTACTTGGGCCAAACTGAGGACTGAAGGTGCGACTATAAAGGAAGAAAATCCACAATGCTTTTTTATGAAACTGATGTTTCAAGAGGTCATACGCTTGCGTGTGGTTTCCATTTGACATGGAATGCTTCACAAGTTCACTTGCACTTTTGTGCACTCTGATGTTGTGCAGCTTTTACTTGAAAGCACTGGGTGGTTGGGAACACAGTGGTCACCTTCCTAAACAAAAAAATAACATTAATAAAAAAAATATATGCATCCCGGGGAAGTCGGAGGCCAAAAATAATGACGAACAGCAACTTCAGCCACTGCAACCGTGAACTTTCTCTTCAGTTTTGTGTGACGCGCCTCCCTCTGGTTTCCCCATCGCCTCCCTCCCTGCCCTCCTCACGCCCCGAATTCAACCTATGTGCCATTCCGGCGTGGCTTCGGTTTTAGGTCTCCCAGGTCAGCCGAGTGCTGACAGAACCCACATCCTCCCCGAACCCCCCCCACCCCCCACCCCCTCCCAACCCCCCCCCCCCCCCGCCGGGCTAGTTTACGGCCACCAGAAGCCATAAATCTCCGCCGCATGTTGCTGTGTCTAATTGTGCTCGTTGCGCCGCAAACCGCGAGCGTCCATTCGCATTATTTGACGCGCGTTGGGCTGGCCGGGCGCGCGGGTCAAGACTCGTTAAACAAACAACGGGGGCTGAGGAGGGAGCCGGGTGGATGGGCGAGAGAGGTGGAGAGAGAGGGGGACGGGGGGGCGCGCGCACACACACACACACACGACCAAAAGGAGGCAGAGCGGCACCAGAGAGACGGTGTGTGTGTGTGGAGGGAGGGTGTGTGTGTGTGTGTGTGGGTGTGTGTGTATGTGTGGGAGGGGGGGGTTCTGAGAGGCAGACAGCGAGATGAGAAAGTTGCACAAACTCTGTCTCACATGCACATGCACGCGCACGCACACACGCACTGTGCTGGCTGCTCTAAATGTGGCTTGTAGAAGGAAATTCTGAAATTTGAGTCTTGGCACCAGACAGACTGGAAGCAGGCAGGCAGGCAGGCAGGCTGCTGGACCCAAAGAGACAGAGAGGCAGAGCAGGGGAGAGTCGGGGAGGGGGGGGGGGGGGGATTCATATACCTCTCCCCTCTGTTTGGCTCCTATCGGCTTATGGACAAACACGAGGCCGCGCCAGGAGTGAGCCGCGACCGCTCGCGCCACAAACGCAACACAAACACACAGCAGACACTCTGGCCGTGATTTTCCTCAGCCGGCGGAGGTGACAGTCAGCCAGAGGGTCTCCTTGAGGCCCTTAGTTTTTTAGAGGCTGCAGACGGGATGGAGGGATGCGTCAGGTACGATGAGAGGTTCCCATCGTGGTCGAGGACGGAAGTGTGGACCACGGAGCCAGATGTGCGGCAGTGGGGTGGTGTTGGAGGGGGGGGAGGGGGGGTTGTTGGCACACTCGCCTGGAAGCAATTTAGCTGATCAGCCAGATTATTAAGACGGCAGACGGGCTCCTATTGGAACGATGTGCCTCTGATAACGAGCCGCCTCGCTGAGAAAACTTCTCGGAACGGCTGATAGGAGCGTCCTCGGAGGTTCCACTGTTTACGCTGCTTTTTCCCACGTCTGCAAAACACACACACACACACACACACACACACACACACACACACACACACACACACACCACCCCCGAACCCCAGCCCACAGGTCGCCTCAGTTTCCTCTATTCCATCAGCTTTATTTGTTTTCTTTTAGGGCAAATCTGATATTTATTGTTTGCACTGATACTGATGTCACCCTCGCCTGTGTGCGATGAAATCTCTCCTGGAGTCGGCTCACACACCTTCTATTTTTACTGGCGTCCAGGTGCGCCTCGCGCTCCCACGCTCGGCTCACGCGCCGCCCTTCATACCCCTCCATTTTTATCAGCCTCTGCATTTTTCTTTTTTTTTCCCCCTTCACCTCGTCCCTCCTTTTATCTTGTCCTCTTCCCCTCTCTCTCTGCCTCCCACTCCCTCCCTCGGGACGACAGCAGAGAGAGAGAGAGAGAGAGAGAGAGAGAGAGAGAGAGAGAGGGAGAGAGAGAGGGAGAGAGAGTGGGCGGGGCCCCGGCTGTATGTTTAACCTTTGAAGTGGGCCCGCTGTGCCTCGCGAGGCCTGCCACCTGTTGGCCTCGGCCGGCGCGCGCGGAGGTAAATCTCCCTCTAATTCTGACGAGCGGAGACGACAGCGGAGTCACCGCGGCGATGCGGCGGCGGCAGGCTGGCGTTCTCAGGAGGGGGGGCCGGGGTGGGGGGGGGGGTAGGGGATTGCGCTCGGGGTTGCTTCCGAGGTGGGATCTCAAACATAAGACCCGGCCCGCCCCTCCAGCTCGGTGACACCGAGTCTCCCACGGCGATGGCGAGCCCAGCCTGGGTGGCTCCAGGCCTTCTGTGTGTCACACCAGAGGGGTCCCTGCCTGGGCCGCCATATGCCACCCACCCACCCAGCCAGGGGGATAGGAGTGGAGGAGGGGAAGGTGAGGGGGAGGGGAGGGGGCGCGCGGCGACCCCTGGCCACCGGAGCCTCCAGTTGGCCCGCTCTCTCAGTCGCACGCCGGCTGGGCGCCATGTTTAAAGTCCCACGGCTGGTGATATGGGACGGAGGAGGGGTTGTGGGGGTGCTTGGGGGTGTTTGGGGGGGTTAATAATTTGCCCACTGTGATGGATTCTTTGTCAAAGTTTACAAAAAAAAAAGAAAAGGAAAAAAGGGATAATGTGCGAGCTCGCGGGCAGACGTGCGGATGCGGAGACGAGGAGGAAGGTGGACGTTGGTCCGCACTCAGAAATATAATCAGCTCAATCTGGTTCATTCAAGGTCTCGGCCAATATTGTAATGTTTATTTTCCATCCCAGAATGAAGGGAAGCACTCTTGCCTAATTTAAAAAAAAAGATACTATGGCTATTTGTATTTAGCCCTATGTTTACAACCCCCTGAAAAAATGCTTGATTTTAGCCTCCTGCTGAAGATGAGGCTTGGAATATAAAAATTTACATCAAGGTGGTGTCACATGGTGGAGCAAACTTCTGGCCGGGGGGCGATTTAACAATGGTGGAAGAGGTTGTGACATCACAAAGGGTTAATGCCAAGGGATGTGTGTTTTACAACACATTTTTCATGTTAAGGTCTGTAAAGTTTGAGGAGATATTTAGGAAAAAGAGACTTTAATATTTTGTTTTTGGAAAAAACAACCTTTAGCACAATGTGGAACTTTTAGGTATATTCTTTTTTGATAAATGCACAAAAGCAACAGAGAGATAGAGAGAACGAGAAATAGAGAGCAAGAGAGAGAGAGTGAGAGATCGATCATCATGCCCTGCAGTATAGGGGCTGATCTGGACTCAACCTCAGCTGCTGTGTGGAAAGTCATCAATGTTTATTTATGGGCAGCGATCCAACAGATCTCACCTGGAGGGCCCCAAATATAGAAAATAAAAACAGAGTTTCACTACAAAAAAAAAAAAATGTTTTCACTCGTTACAAACCTGCAGGCCTCTCTGACTCCCCTGGTGATTGTTTTTCGCCTCTGACACCGAACACGGCACTGCTTTTATCAGCTTATGAGCGACACACGGAGCCGCGCTGACCCCCGTGACCCGGGCCGCCGCGGGTCTGCGCTCACACAAACAGGAACAAACAGGAAGAGCGACACACTACATTAACCGCCTGCTCCCCCCCCCGAGCCGCCTCCTCCTCCCCCCGTCTATCACACCTCACCCTCTCACTCGCTCCTCTCCCCTCCTCACCCGCTACGCCAGCCGCCCCCCTCCAGGATGTTTCCCTCCTTCAGACCGAGAGCTCCGCCTCCTCTCCGCCTCTCCACCGTGCTGAGTGCTGGGCTGAGGTTTGGCCTGGAAGCCGGAGGATCAATGCGGAGACGCGCAGGACAAGAGGAAGCCAGACTCATAAATCTCCCCCTGCCCCTCCCCCCCACCGCCCGGCTGCAGGCCGCAGCATCCCGAGTCAACAAAAGGACTGTGTGTGAGAGTGTGCAAACACGGACGCGCACGTATCCGATGCTATGCGCATACTTTACTCTTTTAATGTTCGTATGTCATGTGCACGTGTTTCTAATGGATGTCAGCACTTTAGCGTTTGTCTGATTGTTTGTTCTTTTGTGTTTAAAGCCTTGTGTGCACGGATGTGCGTTTGTGTGTCTGCGTGTGTGAAAAGGAGAAGCCTTGCGGTGCCTCCAAGAGCAGCAGCTCTCAGGCTACCCTCGTGTGGATGTGATCCACACAATCCAATCAATCAATACGACGCCCTGGAAGCCAAACCAGCGTCCACTCGGCACCGCAGCACTTCCTGAGCTGTCGTCCAAAGTTCGACCCTCCACTTGGAAAATTAGTCCCAGTGAGTTTATCATCGTATCCTCCTTTCTAAATGAGTGGAATCTTGAGGGTAAAGCCCGCAAAAACACTAAAGCACTCTTTTCGCACTGTTTTGAAATTTTAGCCCATTGAAAGGCAAAAAAACACACACAAGTTTTTCCCGGTTTACCCTCCGAGTTGCCGCCACCATTCGTGTTTGTTATAACTACTAATAAACTTTTCCTACAAAACTCTCCGTGATGACGAGTGATCTGAAAACAGACAGAAACTCTGTTTCACAATGCTGGAAGTTCCCATAAAATCATTTTTTTCTCCGCAACATTGATTTGCCCGAAAATAATATTAAAACATCGTGTTACTATAGTTGCCGTCTGTGTTTTAATACTGCCGCACAGGCCGCAAACCCCAAGGAATTAAACATCAGATTATTTTTCTTTTTAAAAGTAACTCCTTTGAAAATTCAATTTTCACTGATGCGGATATTTATGGCAGAAACTACTTTACACACCACGACAGCCACATCGTTTTAAACGACATCAAATAACCCTCTGCGCAGTTGTTGATGCCGGAGCTCTTTTACTTTTTGCTTTAAGGGAATGTTCGGATTGAGAATTTTTAAAAAGGAAAAGAAAAAAAAGAGCCCCATAACCTCCTTCTTTGTCGGGCATGTTTGAAGTGACAGATCGCAGCCGCAGAAGAAAGGAGGAAAATATAAAGCGGGGATGAAAAGACTCAAATTAGAACCAAATGAGTGCAGTGGCACATTGTCCAGAGGTTCCTCACAGTGCCGTCGTCACTGGCCTCAAAACTTTCCCCTCAAAAGATGTAAAAGGCTGATTTTAACAATGTCCAGTTTTTTTCCCCCTCCTTTGTGAAATTTTCACATGATTAACACTGAGTAACCTCCGATTGCCCACCGACGACCCCGTGGCAGCGCTGATTATTGCAACGTGTGTGTCTTCATGTACATGTGTGACCATGAATACCGAGGAGAAGATCAGAACAATCGTGGAAAAACTCTCTCTCTCTGTGTGTGTGTGTGTGTGTGTGTTCTGGAGGATTCTATTATATCCACAGAGGCTGTTTTCTTTCCTGACGTCATCGCCGCTGCTCAGACGTCTTGCGCTGTCAGCTCCAAACTATCCCCGAAGACAGCGTGGCACCAGGGGGAGAACGGAACGGGGGCCCTTCTGGGAGCGAACGGAGAGAATTCCAACCCTCAGCCACAGACATCACAATCACAAAACACTTAATGTGGTACCAACTGCGCTTCTCCCAAATGTTGACGGTCAAACAAAGCACTTATAAATGGAGTTTACTTCCCGGCCAGTTTGTGGGAGAAGCCGTTAGAGGAAATTAAAAAGAAAAAAAAAAAAACTGCACCCAGAGGCTTTGGCGAAGGTCTGGAGCCGCCTGGCCGTCACTGCGAGGGGATATGGAAGCACTTATTTTATTTACTGGTCGGCGTAGGAACGGAACCAATGTCCGTTTATGGCTTCAGCATTAACTGTCCAAGTCCACTGGACATCTCCCATTTCCACGTCACACAAAGGAAAGAAGGCCGTTGTTTGCCAATGTTTGATTTTTTTTTTATTTCCCCTAATTTAGTTTCTACTGTTTTAATATGTTTGAATTTCTCACCCTAATTTTTTCCACTGCAGAGTGCGCTCTGCACTGTTTCCCTCCGCTCTTCAAATGAGCTCAAGATCTTTGCATGCACCGAGAAACTTTCTCATTGGCATTATTTGAAAAAATGAAAGATGTGCAAAACAGCACAGCTCCTGGTACATACGAGTTTTTTTTGGGAACTGCTTGGTTCAGGATTTGGGAGTCAGGGATTCATTTTGTAGTTATTACTCTGTAATCAACTCAATTTTTCTTTGGACTGCAAGTCTGTTCGCTTCTCAGTGGTTGCAGAAATCATTTCAGACATCGCAATGATGTTCTTGTAATGGACTACAACAACAACAACAACAACAAGCTTCAGTGGTTTTGAAAGAACCACAAGCAAAAGCAGCTCCTGGTTCAGATGTCGTCTTCACCCAGTGACATCACAGGTAATACACAAACGGTGCTTAAATGTAAAAATATCCAAATATTTTTCCTGCAACCCAACCCATTCCTCTTCATGTGCCTCCTTCTCCTCCTCCTCCTCCATCTCTCTACTCTTTTTCCAACCACACCCTGGAGCCCACTTACTATGATTACCAATAACAATAACACTGCCATTATATTTTATTAACGCAGGTTCCCAAGGTGCAGCCGGCTCTAACGGACCTTGATGAAGCTGCGAAATGACCACCGTCTCAAACTTAACCAAAGTAAAACTCGACAGTTTTACTTTGTTGGTGAGTTGGACTTGAATCAACAGAAAGGGCCGTGTTAGAAAAACAAGTCAGAGCATTTATATCAACTGTAGACTCCCCTTTGGAAAATGGTATAAATTATTTTATATTAATATTTTTGTATATCTTATATATTTTTAAACATATTTTCCCACTTTACATGTTGCAAGCAGCAGGTAAAGTCTAATTTGATATTTGAGGCATTCGAGTTTATGATTCTTAATCTTGATTAATCCTCAATCCTTAATATTTTGACTTAAACTTTTTAAGTAGTGAGGTTGAGGGAGTCAGTTGCCACACTATTTAAATACGTAATGCTTAATTTTATGGATTATGTTTAATTACTGGGAAACAATTAAAAAAAAACCCTGCTTATTGTCATTTAGTCATATAAAAAGAGGCAAATCAAGACCTGCATAGTGACTAATTTATATTTCAAGATATATTTTCTTCAGATGATCTACTGTAAGAACATGGGTGAATGCAGAGACGTTTGAGCATAAAGAGTCAGTCACCCAGGAGACGGCTGTGTTTTCAAGCATCAGCGATGTAAACATCCCCAAAACACTGCCCCACCCATCGAGGGTAACAGCCTGACGTGCCATGTTGCGGTGGAGACAGAGTTCTGCGACAGTTCCTCTGTTTCGCTCTCTTCGTATTCCTTGCGAGTAGGAAGAGGTCCAGAGTGGCTTCCCTCTGGCCTCTCCTTCTGGGGCGGTCCACTTCATCTGGCTCCGCTGCTCCCAGGAATTGTGCTGGGTGGGGATCATTCCAAGAAACGTCCGATCCCAATGCCAAGTAGCCGTTAGTGTAATTATTTTACTGGTAATGTGCGTTTCATTAATATCGGTGGAGGAGAAGAAGAACAACGACGTTCCAAATTCCGAGATGCGAGTCAAATTGTCGTGAAATACGGCAAAGGGAGACTAGAGGAGGTGCCATGAACAGTGAAAAATGCCAAAAATGCAACTGACTCATGGGAAGTTTCCAACGCCGTCTATTGACACACGTGTTTCCTTCTGCCGGCGCTGATGACGCTGCATTCCAGAGGAGCGCCGGCGGTCTCGTCGGGAGGTGGACTGACCTCGCTTCACCTTCCAGCGGAATGACTCAACCTGGAATCGCTTGTTTATTATGTCACACAAGGTCTGCTCGCACTTTTGCAATGGCGGCGTTGAAGTCAGAATGCGCCCCTCCATCATCTCTCTATAAAATGGCCATGTCCAATCCACCTACTGGTTTTCGTTAGGAGCAGACAGAGTCACTCACGGCCTGAACTGTAAAGGCCAGGTCCCCTATCCGAGCAAAAACCCTCCAAATGACGTCCAGAGAAGGACCTCACAACTGCACGTACGCGCCAATTCTCCTACACTTAACACCACATTCTGCTGGCGGACCACACATCGCAACGCCGGTCCAAGACCACACAGCGGGTCTCGTATGGCCGACAAAATACCTCGTAAGACCTCACAGCAGACTCGAGCAAGATTTGATGGGACCTTGGAGAAACCGGCACCTGAAACCTCTGCAAACCGCAAAGCATCTCAACTACCGTAGGAGAACCGTGACAGTCTCGGAATTCTTTTAGTTTTTCAACGGCAAATGATGTAGCTGGTAATGGTGAGAGAAATTTAAAGAAAGAGCTAAGAATACATCGAAGATCTTTTTTTTTTCCTTTTGGGTCGGGTGTGTGTGTGTGTGTGTGTGCCAAGATGTCTGAGCGGCAGGATGGATGGGCAGATAAATGACTGGAGGCCAGGCGAGGAGAGGAGAGACTGGGAAGGATTCCCATGGGTGGGGACGGGAAGGCAGCCTTGTGATGGAAAGCTTTCAAACTCCTTTCATCGTCTGCCTGAGGACTGGAGCTTTACAAGAGCAAGATGAGCCGGCGCCACTGGAGCTGCTCGGCGCTCCTCAACGAAACCCAGACGTGGAGACGGAGCTGGGGACGCTATCGCCGCCCCTCTGGCCCCGCCTCCACATTAACGTCTTTTTGCACAGTAACACGTCCGGGCGAGGATCAGTGGCAGCTGTCAAGGCCTAGGCTGCGATCACTTTTTAATTGTGATAAGTTGCAGATGGCGGCGCTCTTAGGGGCTGTACTTCTGACATCATCAACTGGGAGGATTTCTACCTGAATCCCCGAAGGTTTGAAGACCCAAGAGAAAGTTATTTGGTCAAAGGGCTGTAGCTGCTTCCTGCCACTGTCATACTATGAAATAATAAAAGATAAGTGTAATTGGTCTTACCAGTCCAGACTTAGAGATCGTCTCCGATAGGACAGAGGTCTATCTGACGAAGTCTTTTCTGCCTTGGCCCCACGCTCTTTGAGTGACAGGCGATGGGTAAATTTGGAGATGCCGGACTCTGACCTTAAGGAGACAACAAAACAAAACATGAATTCATCAGGAAAGCAATGCACTTTTAGTTGTTTCGTATTGTTCTACAAAGAAATCGATCAATTGAAATTGAAATTTCACCCTTTTCAAAATTTCAATAATCAGTTTTCACCAGTTACAGATCAAATTTCTCCAGACTCACCCTGATGGGCAAAGAGGCTCTCATGACTTTTGCTAATTCACATCGTTGTTCCTGAATTTCACAAGTAAATACAACTAAATCCGATGAAAGTTTACTGTGGCTGATATAGAAAAAACTCGATGTCTCAAGATATTCTCTATTCCTGGTGTCAAGTCAAAAAGTAAAAAGCCAAAGAAAAACAGGCACCCAACAACGCCCCTTTAGCAGGTAAGCAAAAAACATCTACCAGCTTCAGTGTTCAGTGACTGTGAGATACTTTTGGAAGACAAACTGAATCTTTTTTTCTCATGCCAAAAAACACAAAAATGTGGTTATTTGTGCAAAATCCCCTAAACTAGATGTGGTTGAACAAGCTGATGAGCAGTGAAACTATGCCGCTAGTCCCGCTGGATACGTTATGCATTTTGGAGAAAAGGCTGCACGCTTCCTGAGTTGTTTTTTTTTTCAAACTTAAATTAAAATGCCCCCAAAACAAAACTGAAGTCATGCATTTTTAATCTCCTCTGCTGGGGCCCCCAACGTCCCACTCCAACCTTTCTTTCAAATTAAAAACAGGATATGTAATATTTCTTCCATTCCGCTCTGGGACACATTTGACGCGACTTAGCATAGCAATATTGCTGTGGTAATGCTGGAGAATAATCAAACTGCAATAACACTCTATATCAAAGAGCTGGGCTCACAGGGCACGGGAGAGGGGCGCGTGTTCTGAGGGAACACTCGACATTTATTAATGAAGGATTTATAACAATGTAGTAAAAGTCAACAGAAATCTGTTGATGACCCTAAAGTGAGTCAAGGCTCCTTCCAAGAAGTTTACTAATGAAGGCATTTCCTACTGGCCTGGCAGTGAGCGCATGACAATAAATATTCAGACGGCGCGCGGGGTACTTTGCTTATGGTCTCGCACACATGTTGCTTCAATTTCAAAAATTGAAATGATAAAACATACCCTGATAATGACTCACGCATACTCGCACACAGAGATCTGCTCTAAACCTCTGCCAGGATGCGTTTCCAGGGCGAGATGTGCTGGGAGGCGAACTCCACAGACAGTTTGAGTGAGGGTGTACGCTGGCACTTGCCATCAAGTTCTCGCGGGATGCCAGATAAAACAAAGGCGCACATGAAGCACGACTGAAAATCTTCATGGTCTACCAAGAAATATGTTCAAACGTGACATGCGAAGGCTCACTGGAACTGGCACTGTGTGCAGGACCTTCTTGCTGTGGACGACACAGTCGTCGGGGAGAATGTCAACTACGCACAATCTGGAAAGCAAAAACATTTTCGCAATGTCCTGCACTGCAGGTTGTTGAAAACCTTTGTTCTGCATCGGCATTGCTAATTCATTTTTCCAAAGTACAGTTAAAAATGGAGTGGAGAGCCTTGGAAAACAGAAATACTAAGGCAAAAATTGCACTTAAGCGCATAACTAGTGTGGATGTGCTTGGTCACTTTCCACCCGTGTTAAACGAGACGGCTGAGGAAATTCTCATGCTGGACAAGAGATGCCTGTGCACAGCAGCTGCTGCTCCGCCGTGGAGACATTTCCACACACGTAGATGAAAATGACTTTTAGCTTCAAAGTGACCTCATGCTTTTTGGGCTTATCTGGTCGAACGAAACCGCTGCTGCCCGCATCGCCGGTCCAACACCCTCGACTACTGTTTCCTGACCCTCAGCCAGCTTCTCAAAGAGCTGGTTGACCTCGAAGACAAAGAGGCATACTTTCCTGTATGATTCATACAAACGGGGTGTGGGATTTTTGTCAGATGGCAGTGTACCCCCTAATTGACGGTATTAAGTAAGGCTGAGCTTACACTTCTTCAAGGGCTCTTAATTAAATTAGTAGCACCAGGCCCGCAGGCTGCTCCGGCTACTGCCAAACCACAGTGCCACAGCTTCTTCACACATAAAACTGCAGAATTTCATATAAAGTGTGAGAAATGATGGTTCATTGGGTAGCTCACAGGTGTGACCGAGTGGAGCCCCCGACGGCTCCTAGCAGCATCGCCCGTCGTTTCTTTTCTAATGCGCCGACTCGCATCTGACAGTGGCATTCGCGGTTCTCCATACGACTTCAAACAAAGCGCTCGGATCAAAAGCATGACATGACAAGACCGCAAGGATAATGACTTCAATGCCGTGAAAACACACAGGATCACGACATCAAAGACGCACGGCCAGCGGACACAGGAGTGGACCCAGGGAATCCCTTTGAGGGGTTTAGGGGCAACATGGACATGCGAAGCAGGTGGGTCTCTTTACAGGGGGGGGATCTGCTGGCAACTGGCTGCCTCTCGGCTCCTTGAGAGCTTCGACCCTTGGCTCCGCCCCATGCAGCTGTCGCCGATAACATCATCACAGCAGGCGCTCGGTGATGCAATCCCCCTCAGAGGCCCCGCTCAGGATATCCCAGCCGATTATTCTCTCATCGGAATCAAATCTTATCTTCCATTCCCAGGTGTTGACTTCTGGTTCTTAGACGTGACCCAGTACGTGACGCTGGACACCCTTAAATCCAAACGACTCGCAAAATATAGTACTTTGTAAAATTACAGTGGCACCCAAAAGGTGCAAAAAACTGATTTGTTACTGCATTCTACTGCAAAAGCAGTTTCTACAATGTGAGCCTGTGTACGTAAGGTCAGAAAGTGGCCTAAACCAGCAGTTGAAACCATGCTATTTCACCAATATCATGAAAATTAAGTTGCTAGCCGAATTATGCACGCTTGTGAAAAAAACCTCTATCCGACCCAATCTGAGCAAGTTGCTCTGCCAATGTTTTGCAATTTTCCACCCTCTTAACCCCAAGGCTTTTGCCCTGAAGTGAAACAGCATAAATGTGTAACAGAAGTAGAAGCTGGTTACAACAGGACAAGGGGAACAAGATGGTGAGTGCCAGAGCCAAACCTTTGTGGTTTTTGGACCTACGAAGGGACAAGGTTTATGTAAGTCACTTGATATAATTACCATCAGTGGCTAGCTAACTATTATTTGGACTATTTGGTCTCTGATGTAATTGTCCCACTGGAGAAAGGTCTCTTACTAAGAGGAAGAAGGGGGAAGATACTTTTCCCTTGATCTGGCAGATGACGTCCCTCCAATTATTGGAGAATCAGGGTCTGCTTGAGGTTTCTGCCTTTTACATTTTTTTTCTCTTCCAGCTGTCACCTCACTACCCGCTCCACTGGGACTGGAACCGTAGTCCAAATCAGTGGCCTAGTTTAAGTCGCTTGACTTAGCTGCGCATGTAAACCAGCCGCATCTCTTTCCCCTCTCGTCTCCTTGAACAAGACACAGGCCATTAAATCATCCGCACCAGGAGGAGGAGAGCAGAACGCTCACAGCTTAGCTCAGGCCTGAGCAGAACATCTCTCTGGAATCTATTTTGCTCCATTCCAGTTTGTGTCTTTTATTAAACAAAGTGCACTAAGTGCTCTTCAGACGGCCATTGTCAGTCTTTCATTACGACATCTGAGCAGCTATTTGGTAGAAAGCCATTTTCCTTTTGTCGATGATAAAGTTCCCAAAATCCAGGGAGGATCGACTTTTCCCTCTAGCGCCCCGATGAGGCCGAAATTTTTTTTTCCATAATGGAATGTTTCAACAGCTATTTGGATTGATTGTCATGGGTTTAAGTACCGATATCCATGGTGCCTAGGGGATGAATCCTGATTACTTTTGTGAGCCCCACTTATCCAGAGAAATATCAAGACATCTGATGGATTGGCACAACGTCGTGTACAGACATTCATGGTTTCCAGATGTTGACGTCCCCTGTATACCCACACCATGAGGTTGACATTTGTGGTTTTGAAAGAAATGCTTTAATAACTATTGAGAGGATTGCGTTTAAACTTAGTGCAGGCACTCCAGCCCTTGCAAGAATGCACGTCAACCAAAATTTGTTTTTAGTAAAATCCCTCAAAGAGATGAAAAAACCTCTAGACATTGCATTAACACCTCTGTGGTTCTCTGATTTTGGTCCAAATTGCTAAATGCTAACATGTTTACACAATAAAGACAGTAGCTCAATAACTAAAAACCCCTTTTTTGTTTCATTATTTCAAGGAATAGCATATCTGCAAATCTGTAATTTTACACAATTACTATTCACTACTGTATTAGTCCACCCAGCCACTCTGGAGTTTCACCGAGGGAAATAATTCTGTGCGGTTCCAAAACAATTAAAGGCCAAGCATTCACTTGGTCAGGCCAACATAAAAACAAAAGAAAAATATTGTGAGCCCACACATGTCCAGTGGAGACAAGTTGTGTTTTACTTCTGTTGTCTGTTGACTTAAGTGTTCACTGCCATCATAGGCTTCCTGTGATTTGGCATTGGGAGGAATTTTTTCCCCTCTGTGGAACCCTAGAAGAATTGTGTGGCTTATAATCAGTCACCAGAGCCTCTGTTGACATGGCGGTGAGTGGAAAATGGGGAAGATTCAATTTTGGGGAAAACTAGTCCCTTTAAAATGCCTTATAAATAGCTATATATAGTGGAGTTAGTGGAGACGAACACAATCTCGGCTGCTTTTAATATACTAGTGGAATGACTTTTCATAGAATCTCCCAGTCTGGAAGTCTTTGGCTCGAGTGACCACATGACACAATAGGTCTTCCCCAGAGCATTCCATCAGTGTTTAAGCCCACCACTGCCTTAATTCAAATCTGACCTTGATAATGATCTTGCCAGCATTAGCACTACAAGAGGGCTTTTGTCAGCACCAAATGGCTTGTGCGATAATGCGGAGAAAATATTGACCTCTGCTCACAGACATACTTCAAGCCTTGACGTCTCGCATTCACGCTGTCACGGCGAAGGATCGCCCTCTCGCAAACTCACCTAATGTCCCCTCTTGCCTCTCTGTTCCGTTGCCATGGCGCCAATTAAAGTGTTCAAAGGTATTCATGTGCAGAACAAATTCTGCGAAAGAAGCGATTGTTCTTGCTCACAGTACACAGAGCTATCGGCCGTGCACTCTGACCCCCGCTCATAGCTTCAGTAACCCACTACTATTTGAGAGCGGAGTTAAGACTGCGTGGAATTCTGGTGGAAACCACCGCGGCCTCGCTGTGCAGCCAGGAAAGCAAGGCCAGCAGGGGCTGTGTGAAGCACTGGCAATTATTGTGCATGATCCTTTTTGGGTTTTTTTTGTTCTATGTTACTACCAATGTAAAACCTAAACAGAGAATCAGTTAAATAGCTAACTATTATACTATTATATGTATACAGAAAAAAAATATATGTGTTCATGTTCATACATATATAATAAATAGAGCAATTTAAGTTACTTTGTTTCTTGGTTTTTAGACTTTAGAAATATCTTAATGTCATACCTTCAAGATTTTTCTCTTATTATTATTATTTTTTTTTACATAACAATATAAACGGAAATATGAATGGAAACTTCTTTAAATCTGTGTTAGCCTTAATACTGAACTATTTTTTAAAAGTCACTCGTGAAAAATTATCTTCTTATATTCCCTATTGACTCTCACACTTTCAATATCTAATTGTTTCACTGAGTGCCCTATAAAGGGTGAAGATATGGTCAAAAATGGTCAAAAAGTGCAGACCTTTAACTGTTCTCTGGCTATTTCAGGTTTTCTCACAAAAGAAGAAGCTTTAAAATTTGATCCCAGTAAACATGTTTTGCCGGTGGCTGAGTTTGCCCCATCCTTACAACACCGCAACTGGTGTCACTCTTCTAATAGAAATAACTCTCCTCATTATTTTTAATGGCCAGTATGAAACTGCCGTCCTCAGCGAAGTCAAAGTCATTCACAAACAAAAAGGTCCAATAACTTTTATGACTCCTAACGCCAATTTTACTACATTTGCTTTGGAACACGGGACAAAACCCCAAACTGTCAGCAAGCTGCCTGGAGGAGGGTCGCGTGTGACGCCCCATCCACATGCCGCGCAACATGCTGGCAACTTTGGGCCTCGGGATTCTGCTCGCAAAAAAAAAAGAAAGAAAAAAAGTTGGTTTGGAATTTCTAAAAAGCTGAGCAGCCATAAATTTATCGGCATGTTTTTTTTATTTTATTTTTTTTGCACTGCCGCACACCGTATTCGCGACTTTCACTGATATCGTGTGACAGACGCGGCCTGCAAAACCTCCCAGATAATGTGAGACGTGTTTTTGAAAGGAGCCCTCAGCTGGAAGCAGCGTAACACGATGCATTACACAACGTACGCGGTCTGTCTGGGGGCTCGACCGCAGATCTCATTTCAGCTTCAGCACTAAATCACGGGCGGCAGGGACGAATAATTGACCCTGTATCGGCAATTATGGGCGATGGCTGCCGACCTAAAACAACTACTTCTGGAAGAGGGGAAAAACAAAAGCGCAGAGATTTCTTTCATCTCCGTCTGCTGCCACGGCTCCTCGGCCCCCGCCAAGGGAAGCCTGACGGGCCAGGAGGAATTCAGGCAACGAGGCCACACGACAGATACGTGTGCACGGGTTGGAAAAATGGGCGCACGCAGACATGCATACACGAGTGAGTGATTTATTTTTATTTTTTTTATTTTGGAGGGGGGGTGGACACACGCCGTCAATGTGTTTCAATAACGCAAACAAAAAGGCTTTCAGTGGTCCAATCACGAGGAAACGCAGCCAAGCCACGAATATCGTTAATTAAAATGTGCTCAAAGAAAGCCTTGTTTTCCACTCCGCATCCTCATCCAAACCCACGTCTGTGCGTCCGTCTCTCTGCACGGTGGGGCCGGCTTTTATTTTGCTTGGAGCGCCATCGCGCCAATGCAACGCGCCGATATTTTTTTTTCGAGGAGAACAAGAGCAAACGCTTCTTTTTATTTCTATATTTATTTATTATTTTTTTGTTTCTGATGCGCTCTCATTGTCAAAAAGCAGCTCAAAGTGCAATAGAGACGGACGGACGGAGAGGTAATATTGGATTAGTGTATTGTGCAACACCTGATGAACTCCGGAGGCCCGTTTTTTTATATTTTTGGGGGGAGATCAACAAAATACTTCACACAAGTTATGAGCCACAGACTGAAAAGCTTAAAGTTCAAGCCGCGAAGAAGAAGAAAAAAAAAAGATTACTGATCAGAGAAGCAATGCTTTCTCTGGCAGGGACGGAGTTATGAGGGTCACAAGGCAGAACATCAGCAACAACCAATGATAAATCGCTTAAACTTCAGGCATTAACGAATCATCATGAAGTGAAAAAGCCAAAAAAAAAAACCAAAAAAACCTCACAAACAATAAACGGTTTGACACACACATCCTACACGTCTTCTCCTCAGCCCCGCCGTCCGTCCCGAGTAGCAACATAACGATTTTTCCGTCTCGGCTCGTCGCCCTCCATCTTTTCATTTATCGTGTTTCTGACTCACACTTGGTTTCTTCCCCTCCCGTTACTCAGTTTTCCGCAGATTCGGCACATACGGCGCGGCGATTGTCAGGGAGACAAATATGACGGTTAAATTTGGTGCCATTTCTCTCTGTGGTGTTGGGGTTTGATACCGTTCCCTCTTTGCCCGCCCTGCGCGATTGATGTGAGGCATAGGGCTGACTCACCAGGCGAGAAGCACCAGTGATTGCAACCATTACAGACGGCAGTTCGGGCACCACACGGCTTAGAGGGATGCTGGAAAGCTGCATCACAGAAAAAAGAAAATGTTTTTTGGGGTTGTTTTTCTGTGCAGTTTGTGAATGTGATACCTAGGAAACCGTTTCGGAGCGATGGAGGTTAACTGGTGCAGTGAGTTTGCGGGGGATGAAGGCCGGCAGGGCGGCCAGCTAAAGAGAGAACCAGGCAAGTGGGCAAGTGTGAATGTGTTTCTTCGGCACGTCTCTTCACAATCAACAGCTCAGACGCTGCTGCTTATCTCTCAGCTAAACTGTGTGTGTGTGTGTGTGTGTGTGTGTGTGTGTGTGTGTGTGTGTCTATGTATATATATCTATATATATACATATATAGATATATATATACATAGACACACACACACATACGTATGTATGTATATATATATATATATATATATATATATGTACATACATACATACGTATATATATATATACATATATATATTTATATAGCTAACAGGACGAGCAACAGTGACTCATGGAAAGAAGGTTGCAGGTTTGATTCCCATTCCCATGAACATTACTGGCAACTAAATAGTCTGTAGGTGTCAATGTGGACATGGGTAGTCGTACTTTTTCTGGGTGTGGCCCTGCGATAAACAGGTGACTGGCAGCCTATCGCTGACAGTTGCGCTAAGCTGGAGCAGCCCTATCACCTTAGATGGCAGGAGACAATGTAACAATAGAGAACTGTTGCGAGCTAATGTTGCTATGCTAGCATCGGTAAAAGCAGGCTCCCATCCTCCACTGGGACGGTGAAGCTGCCTGCCCGCACTTCCTTTTTATTTTTACATCTTCTGCCTTGTTAGCATTGTTGCTAATAAACAAACCTGCCTCGGGACCCCCAAATTAATCTTCATTGACAACTATAAATCGCTAAGCCAGACAGCAGAAGCCGACGAGTACAGCACGAGCTCTGGGGTTGTGTGGCCTGATGATTGGAGCGTGCAGGCAGCGCACATTAATCGTGGGCTTTGGATTTGGACATGAAATGATTGACTCGTGCAGCATGACTTGAAACTGAACCGCAAGATTTCTAACACTGTGGACTGTGCGCGCAGACTCTGCATGTTACGTCTGCGCCTGCAGACCTGTTTGCCAACTGCAGTTCTAAATTAAGGCTGGAAGGTGACTGCTGCGAACTGAAAGTACGAACACGCACGCATGGGGTGCACAAATGGCACAGAGATTCCAATCAGACTATGGCCAGCTCACTGAGGGGATTAATTACGGCAGCAAGGGAAAATATAGTTTTTTATTTCTATTCATGCGCGAACCAAACATTTATCTTAGCAAGACAGTGTTGAGAAAAAGAAAAAAAAAAAAAGTCGCTCCTAAGCCACTGCTTCCCTGGTCTGAAACATCAATTTAGGCTTCCAGTTAATGGCGCCACAAGATTTAACTCAGGTTCTGGTTACACTTGCAGTTTAATTGAGGCAAAAGAAAGACGGCGTTACAACCACAGACAATGTGACTGGGCTTCACCCAGAATTAGCAGGCCATAAATTAAAGAGGTGTGAACGTTTATTAGCAGAGGTCATTTGGACCGCGTCGACCGAAAACGTATCACGCTGAGGAGTTCCAGACGACTGCGTCCCCCTCAGAGGCAGAACGGAATGATGATGTTACTATAATGCTTGTTGCGGGGAGAAAAAAAAAAGTATTTTCCTTTCCTCAACAACAACAACAAAAAAGAAAGATGTCTGTTTTCAACGGCCGACTGAAACACTTAACGAGTTCCTTCTAAAAGGGCCAATGCGGTTAAAAAGCTGAGTTAGCTTGTTTGTACCGAGAGGAGTTTAACCCGAAAATCACATTTGCGCGATTGTGTGCCACACAGATGCGGCCGACCCAAAGTGTTGACATGTTTTTGGGAGTGCAGATTGCATTTTTAATGTGTGGTTTTCGTCGCGGCTCGAGAGGCTTCGCTCAACAACTGGACTCGTTGTGCAACATAACGGGGGGGATAATACGGTTCGGGGGGTTGGGGTAGTTATTTATTAAAGAACTGTTCATGTTCAGTTCAAATGGACGAAAACTCTATGCTGCTGCTGCGAGTTCTCATCCTGCACCTCAAACCTTTCTTTGCATTTTTCCCTTTGAGTCTCAGCAAACAAGTCCATCCCAGACCAAGGAGTTGCCGTCCAGCGGCGCTGACTGGGCTCCCGCTGCCACCGCCATTACCACTATTGTAAATACCCCTCAATATATATTTACACTGGGATTTCAAAACCCTGGAAACAAAATGAGGTGGAAAGAGCGAAGGAGGGGCAAGGGGAGGGGAGGGAAGGGGTGGCAGGCTGGAAAAATGAAGGAATGCGTTTCGTCTGACCAACGAGTCTCACATTGTCCTGTGATTAAAATGCTTTAGCTGCCGAGGCGATAAAAAAAAAAACCCAACAAAAACATAGAAAAAACTAAAGAAAACAGCAGCTCTGAGTTGTAAGGCGCGGTGGCGTCGGGCCGAAGTGAAAACAGGATGAAACGGGTCACGAAGCTGGAGAAGCGAAGAGGAGTCGGCCCAAAGATTCGATCTGACATCTGAACTTTTCTCGGTCAACTCCGCCTTCGCTCCCATTTTCCAATAGCTACAGCGGGAGGACGATCTTTCTGTCAAAGTTTGTGAGCAATTTAAGATTTATCATTTAGAACTTCCTCTCAACAAAAAAATAGTGTCAGCCTCTACGATTCTTTCACTGTGGCGTTTGGCAGCTTTAACGAGACGCCATCAGCTTCAGAAGCTCTGGCAGCTCGTGTCTCCGGGGCCACATCACAAGATTTCAGAATAAGAGCACAAACAAAAAGACATGTTCAAGATAGTCTAGTTCTGAAGTCTAGAGAGCCAAGTTCCCACAGTACTTGAAGTGACTGAATTCCTGGGTGAAGGAACTCTAGCCTGCACAGAATTAAGTTGAAAACACTTTATTTTTGATTTATTACATTCATGTTGTTTAATCCAGTCGCAACCCACCTGAACCTGACACATGGTGCTTTCTTTGTACAAAAGTAAGGTCGCAGAACTGGATGCAAAATTATACTCCTGCTGCTTTAACAAGTTTATTTTATCTGAAATCATTATAACGTTTTGAGGTTGCCAAAGTGAAAGAGGACCTACTTTTGAAAAATAATAACTGCTGGGAGGCCTCCTGCTTAGAAAGAAGAGCCAGTAACAAGAAAAATTGGAGCAGCAATTACTTTTTTTAGATCCCGCCTTTCAGACGAATGATTAAATACATTATAAGATATTCATTTTAAGAGGACATGATGAACCCACTTGAGAAACTAGAGCAGCTGTCAATCTCCTTTTGTTATGTTTGTTTGTTTGCCACCTTTTCCTTCCTCCTTTGTGTTCGATGGTTTGGGTTTTGACTCGGGAGTTGTTATGTATTTTTTCTCCCCTCACAGGTGCTTTGAGCAAGAGTCTCCGCAAGGTGTGGGTGTGTCTTTGAATGCAGCTAAGTTACTTTTAAAAGTGAAAGCGGGTTTTTCGCAACCTACAAGAGGCTCCCGAAGCTGCCGGCACACCAGCCTCCCTCATGCACCCTCCATACGAGAGCAATTACACGGCCTGCTCGTTTAAACAAATTAGCCTCATCAAGTTCCGCCTTTGTCGACATCTGCACCTAAATCCCTCGGCAGAATGAGAACGTCCAAGCGTCTCCCGGCCCGCAGGCCGCTCTGGTGGAGAACAAACTTAGTCGCATAGTCGCATAGTCGCAAAAAAAAGGTTGAAACACAACAAAAGGACAACAACACACAGACACACACACACACACACACACACACACACACAAAACACGGCAACTCTGCTGCTGATGGGAACAGGCAGGCAGGGAGGAGATGTTCCAAAGGTAAATGTGTCAGAGGCTTCGGTTGCTGGGAAACTGAAACTGCAGCTAATTTAGTTTGATGTAGGTCTCACAATTTCCCCACCCATGTGTCCAATAGATGGTAATCTGCCTTTATGGCAGATGATGGCTGATGCTTTTTCCTCATCCACGCAACACGGCGTGACATACTGGGAAATAAAAGCCTGAAACTCAGCCCCATTAATTGCCCCCCCCAATTAAGGCAACTGATTTTAACAATGGAGTCCCCCCCCGCCCCCCCCCCCCCCCATTCCCCTCAATCCCGCCTATTGTTAAGATGGGCCATTAATTACAGGAAGAAATGGGATGCTAGAGGCCAATTATGTGAAGCAGGATGAGCCTGTCAGCTAATTCCAATCAGGAAGTTCCAATGACACAAGCCGGTGAATTATTGACAGCGTGCTGCTGTTTCAAACAAGGACTCAGTGAGTCAGAGGCAGTTTGTGAACATCCGGAACTGCACCTGAACAGGTTGGCGCGCAAAAACAGCAGTGGCTCGGAGAGGGAAGGACGTCCGCACGCTGCCTGTCCAAGTATAGTCAAAAAATTCATGAGGGCAATAATGTGGAAGGATCATGTGTGATCTTCATCCATCCATCCATCCATCCATCCATCCATCCATCCATGCATTTCACTTGTGTAATTCTGGACCGTCTGACTGACCTGTAATTCTGAGACCGATCACTGAAATTTGTCTTCTATTGATCAGCGGTTGATTGACCATTTTTATGTTGAGGCTTTGGAGAATGGATCCACAGACTCAAAGGTCAAGCCCCGTTTGTGAAGTGAAAATTAAGTTTTAATTTCAAATTTTCATTAAACTGAGCAGCAAAATAGCCGCATGCTGACCACTGTGAGCCAGTACACGCTGATCTAAAGGATTCCTGAAAATATTGACAACTTCAAACCAAGATGCACAAACAACAATGGTATCTGAAGCATCATTCTATGGCATCTGTGGCAAAAGACCCTCGCGGTTCAGTCAATTAGACACACAATAGATTTGTCTGTTTGGGAACCGACCGCCACTCGATGCGCCTGCATTGCACTCTGAACGCTGCTGTTTGAAAGCTAGCAGCTCTTTGAGTCAGCGCTGAGTCACCCACTGACAGAGAGGAATGAGTGTAAATGTCACGTCCAGAGGAGCTCGATGAGAGGAGCCGCGTGACATCAGCGCAATCACTCCAGTGGTGGCCGGTAATTTATGGCTTATACCAGCGTAGTAACTTCCTGTGCTCACATAAACCTCAGCCACCCACATGGCCACCCATAAAAGGTGTGTTTGTGTGTGTGTGTGTGTGTGTGTACGTGGGTGGAGACATTTCACTTACTTCTTGTGCTGATTCTCCTTCCGATCAGCTGAGCCCAAACTCTGGGAAAAGAAGAAATGCACAGAATTAGAACCAGAAGCAGCGTATTGAGCTACTGTGTGTTTGCAGTCTAACTACCACTGCGTTGTGTTACACAAGCTCAGATTTAAAAAAAAAAAACAACAACCTTGTGGCGTTGCGGGTAGTGGGCAGCAATTATTCACACCAGGAAGTTAATCAACCTGGAAAAAAAAAATCTCATTACACAAACACCAGGAGCGAAGACCTTCTGCCTCCCACTGGAAGTCCAGATGGACCCTGATAGACAACTCACCTCGAGGTCAACCACAAATCAAATGATTGCGAGGACCCTGTGCGACCCATTTTCTTGTCTAATGGGTTCATTCAAAGTGGGAACTGATACACTCAACTGCGAACACCACATTAAAAGGGCAAGCCTGTGTAATTCGATCGCATTTAATGAGCAGGAAGGATGTTGCAAACAGCGAGCCAGAATTCTCACATCTCTCTCACAGCCGCGCTGTCAGTTGAAAAAAACCAAGAGACCAATGCTGTTGCAATATGACCGCCTGCTACTGACACAGTCACTGGAATGTCTGGTTTCACATATCGCCGATAACTGACATTAGTCATTATTTTCGCTACTGTCAAATTTTGTTTGTGCTGAACAAAATCTCAGTATCTCTCAAGTGCACACTGTGAGAATAGAACGCCTTACATTAATCCTGCATTGGGAATGTTTTTTCTCGTGTGAACACCAAACCCGAAACAAATTGGACCACAGACTTCTTGAAGGTTAGCGTACTGAAGTAGCTGCTGTTTATTAGTAAATGATAACTCCTGTTTGCGGAATTTGGGGAAGCTATTTCTCCCTGATCTCTCTGAAGTGATGGAACTTGACTTCCTCCTGGCGACGCTCAACAGGGGGCGATGGAAGAATTCTCCTCTTGAGGGGCTATTTCATGACGGAACGCGCCAACTCCCAGGGGAGGAATCTGCCGCATCCCCGCAGGCTGTCTGTCTCTCTGTGGAGAACCGTCTTGCATCCTGTCGGAGGATTGGAGTCGATGGAGCTGAAGTCCTCCACTATGACTCCTCTGTGAAGAGTGTCGAGTGAAACTAGTATCTGAACGTTTGTACGAATAACAACTGAGACATGACTCTCAGAACGCTAGGCATATATATATATATATATATATATACATATATATATATATATATATATATATATATACATATATATATATATATATATATACATATATATATATATATATATATATATATATATATATATATATATATATATATACATATATATATATTTATATGTATATGTATATATATGTATATGTATATATATATATATATATGTATATACATATTTATATATATATATATATATATATATATATATATGTATATGTATATATATGTATATGTATATATATATGTATGTATATATATATTTATATACATATATATATATATACATATATATACATACATACATGAGACGTGACTCTCAGAACGCTAGGCATATATATATATATGTATGTATATATATATATATGTATATATATATATACGTGTATATATATATATATATATATATATATATATATATATATATATATACGGATATACATACATACATATATATGTATGTATATATATGTTTGGCCTTGTGAGTGAGTGTGTGTGTGCATGCGCTTGTGTTTAAGCTTTTTCAGCATGGTGACATTTTGACCACCGTGTGTTTGTCTCAGTGTGTGCACACCTTGGTACAGTCGCAGTGCCCTGACATTTTGGCCGCTACTTGATTTCTCTGTGCCAGAGGTCTGCGTGACCTTTATCTTCCTGGTTGGAGTGGGAGGGACCTTACAGTGTGACCTTTCACCCCCGCCCCGCCGCCCCCCGCGGTGTCCCTCAGGTAGCGGCTCTGCGCAGAGGCAGGTGAGCGTTCTTTTGTGTTGAAAGACAGCCTCGATTGCACATCAGAGACGCATGAAAGCATAGAGGAGAAAGGAGAAATATTTTTCTTCTTCTCCTTCTACCGGTGAATTACAAAGAGCAAAGGCCACATTTAATCACACATGAACCAATTGCACACCACTCACGTTGATGCCTGACTAAAACGTGCCATCACATTTAGTTCGCTAGTGCATCTACAGGATAGCTAGCATGCTCACCAACGTAATGTAACAGTGAAATGTGAATTGTTGATTTTTTTTGTTTTTTGCAGTTTGCATCCAGCTGACTACACTGAATTCTCATAGTCTCCTCAGTGTCAATGCACTTCACATTGCGCACACAAAATATTAGGTATCCAGTAGAGTTATGGTCACCTCGTCAATCAGTCGATTAATTCAATTAATTTGCTTAATTCGCTTTGTTCTCAAGAGATCCTGTTGGTCAACAGGATCTCTTGAGACAACTACACGAAGAGTATTCATTATGATCTGCAGTGAGATGGACAGACATTGTCCACTGTAAAACGGGTGCGTTTGGATGTCGCCGTGCAGGATGGGATAAAACAGGAAGTATCTGTTTCTTATCATCCAATATGACGCAAATGTCTGAATCATGTTGCATTTTCCTTGATCACTCTTGACATCTGTTGTACTATTCTGATTTCAGAAAATATTGTGCAACATTTTCGAATTTTGATCAATTTCCAATTTCCAGTCTCGTTAATCGACTTGTTCATATTCTGTGTTCTCAGAGAAATACACGCTGGAGGACCATCAACGTGACCACTTCCATGTTTTCCCCAAATGGCAGGAAACAGGAAATGGGGTTTTGTCATGGCAGATTGACCACTAGGGGACTTGATGGGACAAATTACAAACCCTGACATGGGCTCTAATTTGTTAGTGAGGTTACCTTTTTGCCCACAGTTGCTTAGTTACACATCCATCAGCTGTGGGGCTAAAGCTGCCTGTGACAATTTCAGGAGGCAGTCGAGTCTTCTGCCACCATCGAGGACAACACTTTTCTTTTTTTATTATATCAGCACTGTGGTCGCATTACCCTCCAGTTGTGACAGTTATTTCAAATATGTAAATAAATGAATGAATCAATAAATTAGAGTTGCCGAAAAATGTCACCGCCATCAAGGGATGAATATGTGATGATTACTGCAGCTCTTTAGTGTTAACTTCACTGTGTCTCAACACCACATAACTTGTGCTCTTCGAAGGAAGCACCACACCACATAGCGCAACCAGTCGTGAATAAAATCGCCAGGCGTAATTTGGCATTTTTATCAATAAACTTTAATTTGCTGCCTGTCACGTCGTGCTATTTGCGGGACGCAGGTTTTTCTAAGTGCCGGCACCTCACGGAGCTCATTTCTCCTGGTTATGGGCACCGACAGCCTCGCACAGTGTGGAAAACATCAAAACTGCTGTACGTGCATCACGCACAACATCCTCGCACAGCACGACTAAGTTAATTGCGCGTGTTAAAATGCTTTCATGGTCAATGAAGATGCCCGCCCTCATCTCATCCTCTTCATGGAGAGCAGCCGCAAAACAAACAAACTTGTTCTGGCAGCTTCTCAGTTAACATCCTGCTGACAGTTCACTGAGGTTTAATATCAAACCTCGTCCTTTGCCATCAAACATTAGCAGGGGAGGGAAAAATTTATACAGAAGAATCTAAGTGTGATGTTGTCCAAAAATGTTTAAAAAAAAAAAATGAAATAGATGGCAAATAATTGGATACAGATTGAGGAATGTGGTAAGATTGAGATACTCAGTTCTTCCAATTGTGTGTGTGTGTGTGTGTGTGTGTGTGTGTGTGTGTGTTTGCAGCAGCAGGTGTACTACATGCCTTCAGTGCAGCTACCGAGTGAAAACCCCAAGGTTTCTCCTCCTCACAGCTGTTCGCCGGCACTGACGACACATGTTGCATTCTTTCCAAACGTCCTGCTAATCCTAATCCGTCTCACAACCTCGCACACAGCTACTGACCCCACAGGCAAAACAGACAAATCGGGGACAGCGACACGGTGGCACAGTAGCGGCGGAACACCATCCAAACGAACCTGTCGCATCCAAGTGGAAAGAAAGAAAGAAAGAGTGAGAGGAAGAAAAGCAAGCTCACCCTCCTGCTTCTCCTTCACCGTCTTGTTTTAGAAACCTCCAAAATTCTCCTCCATACTGCCGCTGACGCTGCTGCTGCAGGTCCTGCTCAGACATCCAACTTCTGTTCTTCTTCTCCTCTCCCTTCGTACCCCACACCAGCCTTCCCTACGTCTATTTTCCTCTCTTTCGGTCCGAAAAAAAAAAGCAGCCGGTCACACGGAGGGTTTTGCCGAAGCTCGATCCGGCAGCGGCAGCGACTACCTCCGCTGACTTGTTGCACTTTAATTGTGGTTGCTAGGCGATAAGCCCCTCCAATTCGGCGCAGCACCGCGGACGGGCGGGGGTTGGGATGGGGTGGGGAGGTGTTTGGTGGAAATGCTCATTAACGGACGCGGCAGCCTGGGGAGCCAGGAGGGAGATGTGCAGATGTCAGACAGGTGGGTGGAGGAGAGCAGGTGCAGCGCTGCCTTCGCGCTAATCTGGGCAAGTAGTCGATGCTCCAGCACACCTGAGGAGGAGGAGGAGGAGGAAGAGGAGGACAAGTGCACAAACGGACACTGATCCGTCGACCTTTTCAATCAAACGACGATTTAAAATGTGCCTTTCTTTCTTATAGTTGATGTTGGCTTCTTACTGAAGGGAAAACAGCGGTTTTTAACTTTGAATCAGTGAGAATTTCCCCATCATCCTGTTGACGTGTGGTTTCAGCTTATTGTCTTTGCTGGTGACAAACGTTTGTTACCAGCGTTTCTTTGATATTCTGCCCATTTTTTTCCAATCATAGTTTTTCATTCAGGACTCCAGAGGAGCAGACTTGCATGGTTAATAAAGCGGAACATTGGATCTCCAGTGTTTAGCATTGGTGTTTAGCATTGATCTCCATGGCGGAGCCAACGCCTGGCCGAGGGTGTTCACAAAGCCTTTAGCTTTAAAAGAACTTGAAGCAACTGCAGATGTCCAATTGCAAGATGCCCAAAGAACAGAAGTGGCCTAAAACTTCTTTCCTCACGCTTGATTTTCCCTAATTTTGTCAAACCCCAGGATCTGCTCAAAGTTTCTGCCTTCTGCTGCACAAGAAGCACTTTGTCCTAGTGGCCACTGCCACTAACTTCAATCTGTGGTGAACTTCAGTCAGCGTGCTCCAGTGCGCGGCTGCCTGTCGGTGACCTTCGTTGCCCCGGCGCACGTCAGTAGCTGAGTCTGTGCGTGACATCACAGCCAGCGTGTTTGCCTGCATTAGCTGCATTATGACTCACTGCGTTTTTGCACCTACGAACAGGATATAGCGACATTACTCACAACTTCTGGAAATGCCAGGCATACACTCAAAAAACAGGAAGTAGTTTCATACTATCATACAGTGGTGGGCCAGCTGGCCAAAGCATAGTCAGAATAGTCATATGACGTCCACTTGACATTTTACTCCAATTCAATTTCAGCTCACTTGTGCTGTCAGGTTCCATGAGATCTTTTAAAAGCTTTCAAACGTACTTTAATTCTTCTCCTTTCTTCTTCACACTGTCTGCACAACCTCTCTCTGGCCTGCATCGATAAAATCCATCCTCCATTCCATCACACACATCCTGCCAGCGGAGAATCCCAGCATGCACCCCTGGGGGACCACAGCAGGTTGCCGCCCAATACCTGTCAGTCACTGGTAGCGCTGCTAAATTTAACTCCAACACCCACAGCAGAAAACCCGTACGGTCACCACTCCTACGCACACACACACACGCACACACCTCATCTCAAGGGCTCTCAACAGGTTCTTGGTGGCCTTTCAGTGGATCCAACCTGCACAGGCTCCCGGTGAGACTGCTGTCTTCAGGAGGAACACAGTGCACTGCAAAAACCTCCTGACAACAGAGGTAAAATTCTGTCGCTAATAATAGCTCCTGCTACAGACATGCAAGGTATTTGCATAAATTTGGTGAAGACAATTATTAGCCAGTGAGTCCAAAAATAAAGGCATGATTTCATTGTTTAAGCAGAAATGTGACAATGACAGATTTAGCTTTTAACATTCTTTATTTGTTTCACTATTATTATTATTTTTTAAATTTCAGGACATTTTTTGGTTAATTGGGTCCTTGAAAATGCCCCATGAAGGAACTTGTAGATTTAGTGGCTTTAATCCTGTAGGATTAGACACGCTGGAATTCAACACAGTGCAGATTTGCTGTGGCAGGAGGTCAGATATTATTGTGTGTAACAACAACTCTTTCAGATTGATAAACTGGTAAAGTAAAAGATGTGCACCAGGACTGCAGCTACTGAATATTTTGTGATCTGGTGTTTTACAAATTAATCTAAAAATCCAATGTGTGGAGAAGAAAACAGATGTAAGTGTAAATTCACTAGTTTTGAGGCGGTTTATATTTTATAGGGTGGTTGAAAATTTAGTTAAGAGTTTGGTTGTCTGTACACTTTACAGGTCTGTGACCAAGTGCAGAGGTGGTGTGTGTTG
Organism: Nelusetta ayraudi; assembly: GCF_046127955.1. NCBI lineage: Eukaryota > Metazoa > Chordata > Actinopteri > Tetraodontiformes > Monacanthidae > Nelusetta > Nelusetta ayraudi. The sequence goes on along the minus strand of NW_027466092.1, from coordinate 11,539,660 downwards.
TGTGTTTGTGTCAGCAAAATTAAATATTTGGCACAAACTTGAGGGAGAGAATAATGAGACATGATGGTGAGTGCATCTGTAATTCTCAGTCAATTTATAGATACATTTTTAAATAGAGCAACACTGATCATTAAACGTTTGTAAAAAACAACAACAAAAGAAATAGAAAGTAGCCTCAATCTGTTTTTCCTTTTGTGGTTTTTGAGGAAACACAATAGAAACCTATTAAAAGGAGTGATGTTTAAGTAATCTCAAATAAATGACAGCTATTCTGGCACAGAATTGTCTCCATAGTTGTTCCAAAGCTGAAAACCAAAGCAGAAACTGACAAACGTTTCCTTTTTTCTCGACGTGATACAAGCGGCAGTGCGCTCCATTGAACACAAATGAACACGGGCCGTTGTGGAACAGTGTGTTCTCGTTTTACAGTTTCCAAACACTCTGCTGATCGCTTTTCCACTACGTCGTGGAATTAAAAGGGGCTTTTAAAAATCTCTGACACTTCAGAGGCCGAAGACAAGAAGAAGGACGAAGAGAGCAAAGAGAGCTGGAGCGACGGACAGGGACATCAGCCGGGAAAATAAATGGACAAACAAAAAAAAAAACAATGACATTAGGGCGCCCAGGTGTGGGAAACAATAAAACGTGGTGAAGGTGAATCTTTTTCTGAGTGTCCCGTTGACTGGACGGACCAATCAGAAAGGTTTGGACAGCCAGGCTGCGACGGCAGAGTGACGGAGTCGCGGAGCTGCACGCTGTCTCCGCTTCAGCGATGTCATTATTTTTGGTCAGGATTCCCCCCCTCCCAAGTCTTGCGGTCTGAGCGCCAAAAAAAAACAAAAAAAAAACTAGCTCATAAATCAAGCCAGTGGAGGGAGACTAAAGATATTTACCCATAAATCACTGCGGCGGAGCCACCTACAATCAGACTAATAGGGCTGGAAGACGTGCTGTCATCCAAGCCATGATGTCATCGAACCCGAGCCTGTGGGTGTTGATGCTGGTGGTGGGTCCCTGGATCTGTGTGTGTGTGTGTGCGTGTGTGCGTGTGAGCGTTCGGTGGCACTGTAGGTACACGGTGCGGCTTGTGTAAGTGTCTGCTGTGTGGGAGACAGGATGTCTGTTTTTAGGGGTGTGTGTTTGTATGTGTGTGTGCGTGTGTGTGTGTGTGTGTGTGTGTGTGTGTGTGTGTGCGTGTGTGTGTGTGTGTGTGTGTGTCTGTTCCTTCATCATCGTCTTTGCATTTATGTGCATCGGCTCCATCCGCGCTCACGTAAACAGTCACACGCAGCGTTAGATGTAAATCTCAGACTGGACCCAACACACATGTAAAACGCAGGCGTGAGCGCACGCACGCACGCACACACACAAACGTGCGAGCCGGCCTTGCGGTTAGCTCTGGCTTACAATGGGTGTGGGATTCCATCGAGAAAATCTAAACAAGTCGAGCGGTTAGCGCGGGTCTGCCACGTTTCCACACAATGGCGCTCATTGACATAAATAACTGGGGACTCTGTGAAACGGGACACCCATTAACTTCTCCACAGATAATTGCCCATTAGATCCTGGAAAGAGGGACGCTGGATTGAGAAATAACTCACGTCTGACACTAAACGCAACTTGTAATAATAAAAAAGTCAGATTGTGAATAGGAGAAGGGGGTCCTGGGCTCGCTCTCTCTCTCTCTCTCTCTCTCTCTCTCTCTCTCTCTCTCTCTCTCTCCACTATCATGCAGGCCAGCCACTTGGAGCGTCTACAGAGGGGAAACCGCGGCCTGCTCCGAGGCCTGCGCGCACACGTCTGCGCCGTCGCCCCCATCGCCGCGCTTTGAAGGCGGAAAAGATGATGACAAGCAGGAGAAGAATAAAAAAGAGGCACAAAGAGGGCTGCAAATTGAAAAATAAGACGAGAGGCGAAAAAAATAAATAGGCGGCGGAGAATATGAAAATTACGGTAGTCTAGTAAAGCAACCAGAAGCTGAGCTGGGGTTTTTTTCCCCATAAAAAAAGAAAAGAAAAATGAAAGAGACAGGCTGGTTCTGAAACAGTGTAGAAAATGAAAATACAAGCAACTCCCTCTTGGAAACTTGGACACTAGAGAAGTCAAATGGCCCCCTGGTGATGCGCAGAGGTTTGATCGACACAAATGTGAGATTTGCAGTTTTACAGCTTTTAGACTGAGTGAAAAGTGAAATAAATGGCTTTGGGGCTGTTGGCAATGGAGACACGGCAGAGGTTGGCCGGCTACTGCAGCACGGTCAGTTCTGGATGGATGAAGAGGAGAAGTCACCATAGTTTAGCCTGTCACGGCCTTCCAGATCCTGGTTTTTGTATCTTGGCGCCCAGAGACGAGACGGTGAGTCCTCTGGTGGTTACGGGAGACACTGTGTCCATGTCATAAATAGGAAGGTCTCTGAATCTCTTCCCTATTTGACTCTCTTAGAACATAATTTTGTAGTAGAAGCAAAACAAAAATACAAATACTTTATGTTAAAATGTAAACATTCATTCAGATGTTGGTGTTGTCTGCATTTATACATCGGTCTATGTTTTTTTTTTTTTTAATTATTACAAAAACTTGTCTAATCTAAATTTTTGACTTTTATACAGAATAATTTGGATAGATACCGATATGTGTGTATTAACTATTATTATTGAAGCTGTTAGCTGGGATGGAAGGCTTAATGAGCTGCACTTGAAAACAGAGCGGCAGATTATGTTGGATGATTTCAAAATCAATGTTGTATCTACTTGTGTTGGCCAGATTTCCTTCCACAGATACGGCATTGTTCATTTAAGCATTACAGAGTGAAATATGCCAACACATACACGTCTAAAAAAAAAAAAATAAAATCCAAAACACATAATGACGCAACTATTTATTGCCTGGTGACTGTGTGTGTGTGTGTGTGTGAGCTTTACACATTAGCAGGAGGTGGAGCAATAAAAGCTGTAGACTAAACAGAAAAACAACCTCCCCATGGTCGACGATGACATCATCACAGTCTGACCTGCTTTTATGGGGAGGGGATTTGAACAAACACTGATAGCTCTGTTTACACCTGACAGGACCTGTTCCAGCCAGTGCTTGATACAGTCAGGATGAAATGGTAATAGTGAGAATTCGGCTGGCAACTCATGGAAAAGAAGAAGAGGAAAAAAAAGTCTTGAATGTAAGTAGCAGTTGACCTCAATCCTGCTTCATGTCATCGCCGGGTTTCATTTATTCCTCGCAGACGAACCGAAAATATTATTTCTAAAGCACATTAGCCATGTTTGACTTGTCTTTTCAAATCAGGTGCTAAGAAATTTAAAACCAGGGGAGCCGGGCAGGGAGGGCTCGCGGCCGCATGTACGTTTACCTACAGCGCTGTTATACCAGACGCCGTGTGTGTGCGTGCGTGTTCATGTGGAGGTGTTTGCGTGTGTTCTTCCCTCCTCGCTCCATATTCCAAAGTGATTTATTCCAATTTAACGCAGCATGTTTGTTTTGGAGCGCGATATGTATTTGGTCATGAAACATTAATAGAGTAGAAAACATGTTGAAAAATGAGCTCGCTGACTCGTGTTTGAGTACTGTATGTGCCTGCGTTTTGTGTGTGTGTGTGTGTGTGTGTGTGTGTGTGTGTGTGTGTGTGTGTGTGTGTGTGTGCGTGCATGCGCCTGCACTCATACTGCAGTCTTGAGGCCCATGCTGTCAGTCAGCCCAGCTCACAGGGTGGTCCAGACACTGAGCTCTCTTTACTTTTAAACACACACACACACACACACACACACACACACACACACACACACGCGCAGTCAAACGTGTACATGGACGGACGAGCGCCGTACGCACGCAAACAAACAAACACTTACTGTTGTACATGTGACGACACAAGAAACAAAGTACACATGAATGTGTATTTCTATATATACATTTGACCATAATGAAGCAATAAAATAACCTCAGCGCTTCCTGTCCCAAACTGTACCCCTCCTCTACTGGATAACAGTGAAAAAAAAAGGAGAAAAAAAAAACTGCAGCGGGACGGCAGCGACTCCTCTGGACTTCACATTTGGACTCCGCTGGAAGATTCTTGAGTCGAGAATTAGTGGCTATAAGTGACGATGTCAGCAGGCAGTTTTCTGGCTGAAAAGGCTTGGAAGGCAAACCGAGGTCGGTTGCTGACGTAGAGAAAGGAGAGGGAAGTGTGCCTGGCTTGGTTGTGATGTACACAAGTCACAACCTTTAACACCAAAGCAGGCTTGGTCGTTCTTGGCTGAGGAAAACAGCGAATTTCGGCTCGGTAGAGAAAACCATGTCACACCTCTCAGAGACGAGCTCCCCAGAAGCTAGCTAAACAGTGTTTAGAGTTCTAAGCGCAAAATGTGATTTTTATTCTTATGAGGATAAACTCAATACAGCCCATTTGGACTGATGAACAGGCACATTTAAAAGCCAAGCAAGTCACTCTTAGCATGATCTAATGGCTTAAAAAGTTCCTGAAGCTGCTAACGAAGTGTTGAATTGCTGTAGTGAGTTTAGTTTGTCACCAATAAGAATTTATATTTACATTAAAAAACAACAAGAAAGGCCAGAAAACATCTGGTGGTCTGCAGCCAAAGAGTATGGGTTAAGTAAAGATAAAAGCAAAGTTATCATCCGATGCTTCCCAGTAAATCTTAAACTAGCTAATGCTAAGCTCATGCTAAGATAGTTTATGCTAAGCTAAAAACAACCAACACAAAGTATATATAAAATGTCTATTAAAAAGTCACTGCTCACTTGATACGATGAATGAAAAGTTTTGGATGTGCACAGCATTTATCTGATGTCTCCATGTAGAAGTGAACAGAGATGTGAAGGGATGGAGGTGATTGGACAAACAAACATGTCCATCAAATCCAGCAGTGATGGACAGTGGTAAGACACTGGTGCCTGGAAAAAGACTTCATGCAAACCAGTGCGTGAGTGGGTTCATACTTGACAAAGCCACTTGTCTCAGCCAATCAGGTGAGTGCTGTTATTTTCTGGTCATTTCAAGAGAAAATATTGGATTTTTTTCTATAAATCTGCCGTTAGTTTACATTGCACGTTTCCGAGTCGTCCGCTTATTCTGGCGGTCTTGGTGTCACGATTTCACAAATCTTATATATTGCATATAAACTACTGACCTCATTTACCCCTCGCAACTGATGCTAACAGCACTGTAATTACTAACAGCGATTCCTGAAAGAAAAAAAAATGAAAAAAGATAGGAACGAAGAGAAGCATAAAGATCTTGAGCATGTGTGCTCGGAGCGCATCAAAGGAACATTACGTTCGAGCTGCACCAAAGGAATCTCACAACAAGAGCTGATGACATGGTGCTTGTTGACTTCGCAGAAATCTGAGGCCGACCGTCAGTCAGAAGAAAGGCGTTAGCGTCAAACCAGATTATATGCCCCGGGCATCAAAGACTTTGCTTAAAACACATTCAGACGCGGGAGGAACAGGGCTGCTTTTCAAGAGCAGCAGACTGTGGCGGGATTTTCCATGACTTGCAAAAGTCTGAAAAGATGGAGCGCCGCGCACACGTCGAGCTCCCGAGTCAGAGGTGTCAAACTCATTTCCACCGAGGGCCACATCAGCATTGTGGTTTGTGACTGTAAGACTGTGTTCAAATTACTGACCTGCGCACAAGCACACGGTTCCGTGCTCCCTTTTTGAACTAATCAGGTCAAGAAAGCCACACAAGCGCATCAATCAAAGATGAACAAATATCATCGAAGCACACTGGACACTGCATTAACTTTATGTTCAAAATTTTGTTCAATTTTATTTATTTTGCATCAGTTTTTCCTCAATGTTACATAATAATTTTTGTATCTGTCTTAACTCCACTACTTACTGGTTGTTATATGCTTTTTCAGCTCATTGTGTTTTAAGCAGGATGGAGAGGTCAGAGGGATGTCCTCCTGTATGCTTGAAGTTGTACGGAGAAAGCCAGAGGTCAGACCTTTGACTGTGTATAAAAATGGGCGGAGTCATTGTGACATCACCCACGCATACGTGTACAATCGCCTTGAGACTGGTTTCATACGCAGCAAAAGTATTTCCAGTTCGTTTTGAAACCCGATGATTCCATATTTGGACATGTGGGTGGGACCAGAGGTGGGGAATGATTGGAGCGTGAGTGCAGCAACACCCATTCAAAAAAAATGTAACCACTTGGTGAACGCACAACTTCAGTCCTCCTTTCCGTATTGACAGCAGGTCTTGTTTTTTTTTTTGTTTTTTTTTTCATTTGCAACCATTTTTGGCGGTCCCTAGTGGCAAAACAACAGAATGCAGGTTTTTGGCACATCTTCCCTTGGCTCCTTTTTCAGGACAGGGAGAATAAGGAGCTCTGATCATCTTTTTGTGCAGTCAATGGGTCAGATTAAGATTGTGTCCAGAGGAGAAACAGTGAATATTTGGGTAGAAGGATGCTGAGGATGGAACTGGCAGGCAGGTGGGAGAGAACAAAGAGGAGATTTATGGATGTACTGAAGGAGGACATGCAGGTGTGAGAGAGGAGGATGCAGAGGATTTAGAGGGTGAGATGGAAGCAGATGATTGGCTGTGGCCACCACTGAAGGGAACAACCCAAAGGAGAAGGAGATGAAGATTCTCCTTCGGCATCACACAGCAGGAAGAACGAGGCTCATTTTTCATTTCCCGGCTATTAGGCGCTCATGAATTAAAAAGAAAAGAGAAAAGAAAAGAAAAAAAAATGCAAATGAGGATCGCTTTCTTCTCCCGCAAAAATGCTAATCAGCCATAATTGCCTCTGAAATGACAGCATTAGAGTCTTAGGAGGCCCTGCTGCTTTTGTGTGCAGCAGTCAAATTCTCAGATTCCGATTCTCAGAGCAGAACTGGCGGCAAGAAAGAGAAGGTGCTGCTGTAAAATCATCCATCCATTTCCATCACTGCTTCTGCTGCACTCCCCCCCGAGTGCAGCAGAATGTGTTGGAGTCGATCCCAGCTGCCTCTGGGCGCGAAGGCGAGGTTACACCCTGGACAAGTCGCCAGTTTATCGCCGGGCCACAAAGGCACATTAGTACTCACAGCTACAGCACAACTTAGAGTTCCCAACTGGGTTCACATGCATGTTTTCGGACTGTGGGAGGAAGCTGGAGAACCCGAGAGGAACCCACACAGGCACATGGAGAACATGCAAAGTCCACACAGAAAGGCCCCAGGCCCAGGAATCGACCTGGACCTGCACCACCGTGTGGCCCACTGCTGTGTGTTGAATGCTGTTTGTTTTTCTTTGCAACACAGATGAAGTGTTTTTTTTTTTTATGTTTTCTCATGTTTCCCTGACGGGCCCAAGTCAATCCAGACATTGGCTCCTCTCTTCTCCTCTCCTTTCCCTCTCCTCCCATTTTCCTTCCCTTTTATTTTCACATCGCACCAATTTCTTTTCCTCCCCTGGATTCGGAGGCGCCATTGTGCGCTTGCGGCTTGTTTACGAGGACCATTGATTTGCCCAGTGAGGTTTGGCTGGAGCATGGAGACGAGAGGGGGAGGGCGGCAGCGCAGGATGGGATGGGATGGGATGGGATGGGGGGAAGAGGGGGCGTTGGTTGAAGAAGTATGAATGAACTGCAATCACATCGACCCTCAGCCACTTCTCCTTTGTCTTCTTACAAAATCCTTCCCTGGTGCACTTGGGCCACCTCCACTTGCACTTTTCCACTTCCCCCGTGGAACGTCAGGAAGAGAGCGTCAGCCCGAAGCCAGAGGCGGCGGCCGGCGCCGGCCAGAGGTTAATTTCTGTGGCCGGACCAGTGAGTATCCCGACGGCTGGCAGGCGTCTCGGGGCCAGATCCTCCTTCCAGCACTGCTGACACTCACTCACTCACTCACAAACTCACCCTGCTAGTTTTTCTAGGATACTTTGGTGCAAAAGCAGTGGTTTATAATGTTAAAAAAAAGGGTGAGGTCGGTTTAACTGCGAAAGTCTTGCAACTGAATTTTTTTGTGAAAATGTCACATTTTACAAAGTCTCCCTGGTTGCTGCTCTTCACTTTATCCATCGTTCGTGTGCAAAGTCTGCAGTTGCCATAGAAACTGAATTGTTGGAACTTTGAGTCAAGGCAAGAAGACGCAAGAAGAGAAAAATATATAAATCTGTATTCATCCTAAACGGAAGAGTATTTGGAATTTTTTTTTCTAATCCAAACAGGGACAGCAATTTATACAACAAACGTATAATAACGTGAAAAGAATTTTATTTCATCTGTCAGTAGAAATAGAGAGCATTAATTGGATATTCCTGCCTGTGAGTGCGTGTGTGTGTTCTTGAGCTAAAAGGGGGAAGTCTTTTCGAGGCCGACTGAGTTCAAGGTTTTTGGGGAAAAAAAAACAAACTTCAATAGTTCATGCGGAGAACAAATAAAACAACACATGGTTTTTGCAAAAGTTCACGGGTTCAGGCCAGGGGTGGACTGACGGAGGCGGTGTTTGATTTCTTGCTGACACCAGAGGAAAATGTCGGGAGGTCTTGGGTTGGGTGGGGGTGGGGGGCACCGGGGTGGTGGAGGGTTGTTGGCGGGGTGGGGCGTAACTCTGCGTCGCACCTCGCTGTTTCCCACGGCATTTGGTTGTGTGTTCAGCGGCTGCAGGTCGACTCCTGGAGGCTCCGTCGCTCCAAGCTGCCTCCGCCGAGCAGGCCGGCGTGAGCGACCGGCCGGGATTTCCATTTCATAACACTTTTTGACTGACGCCAGAGTTCCCCCCGCCGCTCTTCCTGCTGTCTCATACCCCCCCTCCGCAGGTCTTGGTCTCCCTCCTGCTACAGTAGCCGCCAGCAGCGTGACCCTCTTCCATCTCTCCCACCGCCGTCTAATCGTTTCTGCAGTTTGTGCTGTTTTGGCATCGACGTCCGGATGCTGATACCCAAGACTGCGAACCCGAAACCCCCCCCTCACCCCCCTTCACCACCCCCCCCCCCCCTTCCCTCCACCTCCCTCCCTCTGCTCCTGCTGACACGGTGTTGCCTCACACTCCCCAGAAACAACCCCCCCCCCACCACACCCCGCCCCCGACTCCCCTACAATCCCGTCGAACCTGATCCCTTCCACCCCACAACCCCCCCCATCAGTCTCCCCCACCCCCCTTACGTCCCTTCAGGAGCATTTTGCCACATGCGGGGCCTCTAATTTACAGTGTTTGTTCAAACCGGAATATCCGTGAATGGCTCGCGACTCCGGGCATGTGGAACATGGCACCAATGTTGCAGTGGTAAGCTTAACCCTACCTGAACCCCCCCCCCACCCCCCACCCCCACCACCAACTGCTGCACTTCAAACTGCTGTATTTCTTGCGGAGGTCTTTATTGCGGCTGGCTTGTGCGTCCCTACCTGGTTCCAGTTTAGCACTAATTGTTGTATCTTCAACGGGAATCTTGATTTTGGTGCCACCTTTGAACTGTTTCTTTCATTGGAACCTTGTTAAGTCTTTGTGACTCACTGTTAGAACAATTGTCTCAGTGGACCTGCTTAACAGAAAGCCGTTTCATTATTTTGATTAACAAGCTGACAAAGACGGTGTCAGCGTGACACAGAGTTTTCCTACTCTGCAAAACAAAATAAAATGAAAAAAGTTCTGCAAGGCAAGTAGGAGAGAGTAGTGATTTTGTGTTCCCCTGAAACATGCCTTTCCATTCCAGGCATTTGAAAGCAGAAATACCACAGTCTCTGCAGCGCTGCAGCTCTTGTAAATAATCTGAGTCTGGGCGCCACCTCAGAATCCCCAGCCTGGTCCCTGACCTGGTGGGTGCCGTGTCAGTGCAGAGGAGGGGAGAGGAGGGGAGAGGAGGGGAGGAGTGAAGCGGTTGTTGGGGAGGGTGTGTGTGCGGGGGTTAAGCTCGCTCTTGATTAATCATCATCATCATCATCATCACCATCATCATCATCATCGTCATCGTTCTGCCTGAATCTCATTTCAACTCTTTTTCTAATTCATCCTCGGCTCCGCACATGCATCCACGTCCGCATGTGCGGCTTCTGGTGGGGTGACAACTGCTCGAAAGTGCAGGGCATTCCACTGAGCTTGCAGCAGGCAATCAGAAAAGGCCGGACAAATAGAGTACATTATGCTGAGGCTAAACGATCTGCAAGCTGCAAAGGCCACGCAAGCTAAACTTGACCTCCTCAGCCCCCCTTGCATGAGCACAGTTGCCAGGCATCCTGATCTCCACCACATAAACATAGTGCAGAACTACCCCGCTGTCACATCCACCTGCCGCAAATTCAACGACTTTCATACAAGTCTGTGGTAGAAAACATCCAATTACAGGGTTTTTCAAAATCTACTTTAAGTCCATTGAGGAAAAATGCTGCTGGCAAAACCCTGCAGGCAATTTTGTTATTGCCCACATATCAATATATGTGCAAACGGATTTAGATGGCAGATAAAATAAAATATAATGTGCGTTTGCGACTGTTTAATTGCATATTTGCTGAATGTCTAAATATCTTGGAAATGATGTTCGGTAAAAGAGATATTTCATTGATCTGTAAGAAGAGGAAACCAAAAGAATGATTCTTTTAAGTCAGTTGAGCAGCATCATGTAAAATTAAATCAGTAATTATCAATGACTTATCTGTTTATCCTGTTGGTGATGGGGTAGGAGAGTGAAGAGCGTGTGGAAAACATTGGTGCTGGTATTATTTTACAGTTTTGTGATGAATCAGTGTGCCACTGCAGCTCACTGGTACCTCACTGTGGCTCCTAACAGCAGTTTGTCAGCCTCTAGTGGTTACCTGTAGAATTATCAACTGGCCGATGGAAGGAAGACCCACAGCAAGCAGCACACAGCTCCGCATGGAGTGAAACTGCTAAAATGCTACCAACAGCATTGTCAGGCACCTTGTCTTGTTGCAAATTTTGCACATTTGAAGCGAGAACTGCGAGAAAGCGCAATGACGTCACCGGTGCCATCGGTGGTCAGCTGATACAATCTTTTTCATCCTGATCATGAATACGCTCGGTTTACCTGACGTCGGGAATAAAGGCGCGTGCGACTTGAGAGGGCATTCCAACTCGTCCACTACTTGTAAATCTATCGGCGGGACATGTGTTGCTGATTTACGCGCCGAGGCGCAGGAAACCCGAGTCGTGGATTGTGCTCGACGAAGGGGCTGGAAGCGGAGGGACATCGGCCTCCGCTCATCAGGCCATCCGTCTTTCGCCCTCATCCCCTCCTTCCATTTCACAGGTTTGCATCACCAGCCGCAGTGGTGCTGAGGGGGGAGAGGTGTGGAGGGGGGCAGTGTGTGTGTCTAGAAAGCCCCACCTGTCGGCATCATCCGGGAGGGTGACACAGCCGATCAGGCGCTACAGCTTCACCCAGGGGACGGACATCAAACGTGGGGACGCTGGCCTTGGTTCTCCCAAATGAAGAGAACAGCCGACCGGCAATGACAAATGGCAATCTCAGAATAAACACCCGGAGGGAGGGAGGGTGGGTGCGTTAGAGGGAGGGAGCGAGGGTGGGAAGGGGGGTGAGGAGGGGGCAGTGGGTGGGGGTGAGGAGGAAAAGTGCAGAGTCACTCTTTCAACATCATCAACCTCTTTTTGTCCCTTCCATTAACCTCTGGACTCTGGTTTTGATTGTCTGCCTGCCGTCAAAGGTCCTTCCTGTTCAGCCCTGAACTGGAAGATGTTGCCTTATGGCTCATGTTTACAGGTCAACTGCCTTACAACAGCATCAGGTTAAGAGTTAGGATGCAGTTGAGTGTTCAGACGACATTGTTTGAACAAGATGCATCAACGTGAATCAATAAAAGGGCTGAAAAAGTTTGCCGGGACTGTAGGTTTTGCCAGAACGTGGCAGCAATGGGAGCAGTGGAGGTGGTGGACAGCTGCTTCAGTGTTTTAGTGGACGAGAACAAACTAATACCCTGCACTGCTTGACAAAAGAGCGGCGCTTCAGCCTATCAGAACCCTGTTTTGAGGTTTCATTAAACCCAGTGATTTTCAACTCAACTGTCAACGATTGTCAACTCCTCTATTGGCACGTGCAAAGAGAGCTAAAACTAATTCAACTAACACAAGACAGGCTCCGTCTCTGCCACGTTCGAGGTAATCAGAGCACCTCCTCCATATCACTGCATCATTCTGACAGAATTAAAATTCAAAAATGAAAACAATGACTTCAAAATAAATACTTTTCTTTATCCTGTTTATTGTTAAAGCAACGTCATGCAAAGCCATAAAGCTGTGTGCAAGTTGCACTCAACACCAGTCATGCTACTGGCTGTAAACAGGTGGTAACCACGGTGACACCAACAGCGTGACACAAACTTGGTCAGGTTTTTCAGGAGGGCGGGGCTCTACTTGTTTATTTCATAAAATTGGAACATGAAAAATAATTCCTGCCCTTGTCATTAGAATATATATAGACAGAATTCCAAAAGAAAGATAGTGATCTGGCAGGGAGACAACCTCCACTGGCCCGCCACCGCAGGGATATTCCTTTTACAAGCAGCAGGGATGAGGGCCCGGTGGAGGAAGCGTGCATGTGCGCTCGCCTCAGGTGGCTGAGAGGAGAGAAAAGCATCCCAAATTGAATCAATAACCACCAGCCACCGGCTAATCCTGAATAGCCTCCATGAACACGGCGACAGCAATCCCTCCCTCCGCACCCCACCTCCCCACATCCCGTCAGAGCCAAAAGTCCTGCTTCACCCGACCCCACCCGACCTCTGGACCCCTTCATCTTTTTATACCCTCCACCAACCAGGGCGGCGCAGGGGTGCTCAGGTGAGGGCCTTTTCAAGCTGCAGGGCGAGCCGCAGGTCCAGAGTGAAGAAGAAAAAAACAAAACAAAAACAAAGCGGGGGGGTAAAGGGGAGGTGGGGGGTACACGCTCATCCTCCCAGGTAATCCATCAGCAGACAGGCCAGCTTTGGACTGAACGGCGACTGGCAGCTGGAGAAAATGGACAGCTGCTGTGGGTCGAGCCCAGCCACAGCACGCCAGACGGGATAAAGAGCTCAGTGCTCCCCCTCGTCCCCCGTCCACAGACCCATGTCATCCCAAAGCTCTTTCATCTTCTAACCCAGCGGGTGCTAAAGCAAACTTTCCACTTTGGCTCTCTAGGGGCCAGGCATTGTGGAATTATACAGAGACTGGCTCCCTTCGCTCAGTGCCACAAGCCTTGACTGATTGGTGTATTCAGGGCCGAGTGGTGGCAGAGGACGCGTCGCTTGTGATAACTGTAACCAATTGAGTGATAGGAGAGACGGTGTAGGGTTGGGATGGAGCCGCTGATCAGCTTATGACACGATGGGCAAAGTTTAGCCCTGAAACACACCAGGGTGGAGGTGGTGGAGCGAGTGATGCTTACAAAAAATACATGTACACATCTATATAAGTATGCGTGTGTGTGTGTGTGTGTATGTATGTATGTATGTATGTATGTGAATATGTATGTATGTATGTATGTATGTATGTATGTATGTATGTATGTATGTATGTATGTGAATATGTATGTATGTATGTATGTATGTATGTATGGTATGTATGTATATGTGCATGTATGTATGTATGTATTTGTACATGTGTGTATGTATGTATGTATGTATGTATGTATACTGTATATATACATATATACATATATGTGTATATATATATATATATGTATATATATATATATATATATATATATATATATATATATATATATATATATATATATATATATATATATATATACATATATATACATATATATATATATATATATATATATATATATATATATATATATATACATATATATATACCCGGGGTATATATATATACATATATATGTATATATATATATATATATATATATATATATATATATATATATATATATATATATATATATATACATATATATATATATATATATATACATATATATATATATATACATACATATATATACATATATATATATATATATATATATATATATATATATATATATATATACATATATATATACCCGGGGTATATATATATACATATATATGTATATATATATATATATATATATATATATATATATATATATATATATATATATATATATATATATATATATATATATACATATATATATATATATATATATACATATATATATATATATATATATATATATATACATATATATATACATATATAAATATTTACACACAAACACACACACACACACACACACACACACACACACATATATATATATGTATACATATATCGGTTAGAGACTGATGATAGATGATGGATGCTGAGGTGTGGATCAAGCCGTGGAATGGAAGGATTTCCAATTTGAGCAAATCCTGACCCCAGGCCACCGGCTCCACGCAGGAATGCAGGGCATCCACCATAATAGCGCCTTTCCTCCCCAAGCCCCATCTCACAAAATCAAATTTCCCCTCTTTTCCCCACTCGAAGATTTTCCCCAAGGTGCTAGAAGTAACATCTTAGTCGAGTCGCGGCAAGAGGAAGAGGACGCGTCCACGGTGAAGATCGCTGAGGGCGCTGAAGTCAAACTGTGAGAGTAAATCAGAGCGACTTCAAAGCAGACTGCGAGGAAGACGCACAGCCGAAGGCCGTCCACACGGAGATGAGTGCAGGAGTATCTGCAAAAGTTTTTCATCGTCTGGATGTTTCATCCATGCAGAGTCTGAAGACGCTCATTGATGAGAGCAGCCCTCTGAATGGTCACTTCTCTCAACACCACTCCTACTTTTCTGTGATTACAATCTCCACACATCTTACCACATCTGACCAACAAAAGCAAAGATGTTGCGTTCATTTGAAGTTCATCATCATTGCTGTCGATTCATGCTAACGTCCCATATTCACCACGATCTTCTTCTTCTTCCTTCTTTTTGTGTTTGTTTGATTTATTTGTGTGGTCGTATGATTGTAAGGTCTTCTTCTCGGTTTTTGGTGTATTTCTGTGGCAGCGTTACTGCGCCACCTACAGGCCTGTTAAAGTGGTATTGCGTGGACATTCACAGTTTCTTTCTACGTTGCTGCGTTTACGGAAAAAAACTTTTTTCAAAACAGAGGGACTTCATCGTTTCGAATCTATTTTGATCTCGATGACCGAACATTGCAGGATAAGCGGTGAGCTCCGCCAGAACAATACACATCGGCTATAAGCAGCATAAACAAACAAAGTCAAAGTTGGCAAAAGACGACCAGCAGTCACACACACACACACACACACACACGCACACACACACACACACACAGCTGTTCTTAGCAGCCAGCCAGGCGGGCTGACAAAAAGGCAGACGGACAAATCGAGTGAGAGATCCCCGTGTGAAAGACAAGGGAGGGTACAGTAGTGCGCGGCGGCAGCCAAGGGAGACTTCATTAGTGAGGTCAGTGCCCCGGGGTACTTAGTGTAACACTGGAGGCCTATGCAGCCGCCCGGCGACCCTGTGCCGAGGTGGATATTGCATCTTTGCGATAACATCTCCCTACATAGGAGGAGGAGGAGGGGGGGAGGCAGCATCACAGCATAAAGACCCCTGTTTTCGGCAAGTTTGAAATAAAGCTTTGTTCCCCCGCGCGCCCCCTCCCCCCCAAGGCCTCACCCCTCCTCACCCACTCCCCCACCCCACCCCCCCCCCCCACCCCCCCACCCTCGCCCTCCTTCTCCTACACTTTCCTCCTGGGTGGGCCGGAGCCCTTCCAAAAAACTGAGAAACTTGTGTCTGGGGATAGAACCCCTACTGAATACATGTACGCATGAACGTCGGCGCGTCTACACGCCGACGTTTCAGCGCCCGGGAGCGCGTCAGCGAGCACGTGCACTCTGGCCAAGATGCTGCGCGGGTCAACAGTGGTGTCCTCTCTGGCTCCTCGCCACGAGGAGATCCAGCGCCGCGCTTCCACAGGAGGCCTTGGTGGGCCCATCTCACCCCGGGGAGTGGGGGGGGCGGGGAGGAAGAGCGGCAGCAAAGAGAAGTAAGTGTGTGTGTGTGCGCGTGTGTGTGTGTGTGTGTAGGCCTGAGGGGGCCTAGTCCTGGTCAAAGGTGCCTGGCTGCCTGGGCACTCCAGGGAGCTCCAGAGACAGGCAACCTTTACATGAAGCCTCCCTCGGCACAGACTCTCCACAGTCAGTTGCCGACAGTTTACTGTAAAAAAAAGGAAAAAAAAAAAGCTCTCACCTCTCATCAATTGCCATACTCACGGTCAAAACACACCCATAATAGGAACATTCACGATTAGAGCTGCGTTCATTTTTCACAGGCAAATGCGCTTGGTATCGGCGAACGAAGAGACGTAGCAGCGGTTGGGGGGAGGTGTTGTGTGTGTGTGTGTGTGTGTGTGTGTGTGTGTGTGTGTGTGTGTGTGTGTGTGTGTGTGTGTTGGGGGTGAGGGGCTTGAGTAGCGCATGCTAATTTTCCCAGTCCGCTCCTGACATGTGAGGGGGTTTGTCAAGGTCTTACGGCAGGACGGCCGGTATAAATATCCCCTGTTGTGATGCTGCGACGGGTTGCCAGGTAGGAAAGAAATGCACGCCGCCGCCATTTATACCCACATCAGCTGGTGGGTTTATAGGACCCTTAAAACGGATCAATCATTTTCCACTCCCAGGTCTCCACGCCTCTCATCCCCTTCTCTCCACACTTTCCTTTGTCACACGGAGCCTATATGGGACAGGCTGGGAGCAGAGGTGGGGGGGGGGGGCTTGGGGGGGTGCACCTGTGTTGCCTTTATACCTTTTAATGTATGAGGGCCCGCTCCACATGCAGCGCCGGCTGCGGTGCCTTTTTTGTGCCGCGCGGCTCGCATGTGCTTAGTGGGTCAGTCAACTAGAGGCGGCCGGCGCGTTTCATGTTCATTATCACTTGTTTTATAGTGGAATATTTAAGTCGGAGGGGCCTTGGCGCGGCGGCGGCTATAGTTAGAGAACAAAGGGGAGCGCCGAGGGTGTCAGGAGGGTGTGGCATGCCGAGCGCAGAGCTTTTCAGTAAGTGTTGCACCCCACACTTCATGGAAAGCCGGAGGGGGGGGGGGGGATTGGGGGGGTTGGGGGTGATTGGGGGGTGGTTGGGTGGGGGACTGTACGGCTGCACGGCCAGCCGTGCAGGCAGACGGAGCTAAATTCAACTCATTCCTGTATTAATGGGGGCTTATGAGCCATTCCACCTCAGTGAAGAGGGCATTAGCTCGAGCCAGACAGCCAGGATACACCTCAAAATATCTCCCCTCCCCCTCCCCCACTTCTCTCTCTGGCATACTCTGTCTCTGTTGCATCAGGCATCTATCTTTCTTTTTTTTCCCTTTACCTCTCTGATGTTGGAGATGTTAGATGTCGGTCTGATTAGGACTGTGAGTGCCAACACACGAGCCACAATAAAAAGCAATATGAGCCGCGATCAAAAAAAAAATAAATCAGTTCGCCTTCGGCTAAATGGGGCTGGGAATCAGGGTTGAGCCGCGATCAGGCCCCGTCTGATTAGTGGGCTGCTTACCTTTTGTAATGGTGTAAAAGGGAAAAACAACAGGAAGACAAAGACAAAACGCTCCGTCTTTCACCTGAATGACCTCCAGGTGGAAAAGGAATGAAAGTGGCGGCTCTATTCTTAAGACCGCTGTGGGTTTGGATTTGCTTGCTCCTCGTAGGGGTCAATGTCAGGTTCACTCGGGAGGACATGAAGTAAAAATAAATGAAGAAGAGCACAAAACAGATAGGAGAGAGGGATGATAGACTAACAGGCCATCCAGCTGAAGGAGGTACGAGGATAACACAAAGAAATTACGCTAAAAAAATGTCCCTTTCAAAGATGTTAATAAAGGTCTCGCACCCTGCTGGTGTAGAGCGGAATGGTAGTCAAGCATCAATACCCGTGTCTGCAAGACGAGTGGGATTGAGCATCCTGCACACCAGTGCACAGACAGAAAAGTAGACAAGAAAAGCAAAGAAGAGTTAAATTTGTTCTGGTGCTCACTGGACGCGTCGTCATAAAGGTGGCGGTGAACAGAAAAACATCTGCTTCACTGTCGCTTCCAGCCGCCATTTAAAGCTTGACAAGCAACAGTCACTCTCGAACACTGTCAGAGGATTTCAATGTTCTCATCAATTCATTTGTTCTAGCGTCTATTTTGTTTTGGCCACTTTGTCAGCCGTTCAGATCCATCCGAAACACTGAAACGTTCCCCCCCGAGCAACCTGGCCGTCTTCCTGACGGAGACCTAAAGTGTATTGAAAACAAAACAAAAAAAGTCAAAGCATGTCAGGGACATCCGTTTTATATAGAGGAATTTTAGCACGTGTTTGTGTGTGTGTGTGTGTGTGTGTGTGTCCGTGTGTGTGAGTGTGAGTGTTGGCTGACGGAACGGACTTAGCGGTTATTAGCTGGCAGGGATAATTGGACTCTATGTAGGTGGCATGACCCAGCTGTCTGCAGCAGGAAGGCCCAGAGCTGAGCGCGACCTCCACCGCTGACCTTACAAATGCAATACAGTGACCCTTGACCCCTCCTCGCATTAAAGAGACAGTGTTGTCTTTCTGCAGCCGACCAGAAAATGAGAGCACAGGGCACTGAAATATCTCGGCCGCCTCTCCTGTGCTGCGATTGGCGGAGGGCTCCGAGGGTCCGTGAGGTGGTAAGGTTTAAAATCCTCCCCCTTGTCTCATCCACGGAAACATATTTAACAGGAATTTATATACAATAGCTGGATTGGGGAGAATGGCGTCTTTAGATTTGTGTTTCTTATGAAACAAATGAGCGATGGTGCATTTATTTGATTCAGCGACATTAAAGTTCCTCCGCTGGTGTTGCTTTGGTTGGTTGTTTGCTCCTTATGATAATTGGCTACTGTGCACATTAACCTTGCAGACGTAGCGAAACACTGTTGTGGTCGGTGCTGCTGTTCTTGTTGTTTGAAGATAAATTAACTGCTGCTGGATTTTGTTGAGCTTTTTTTCGTGCAGGTAATCCATTTGTTTGCCTGCCAAGAAATGTTAGCATATTGCTAACTGATAGCATTGCCTTTGCTTCTGATGTAACGATGTTTCATCTGAGGACCGTGGTTCACAAAGGCCGTATGTAAGCGCACACCTAGGGGCTATTCAATCAGTCGCCATGAATGAGACCTTCACCAAACAGGAATCCCAGCAAGACAAGGAATGCAGTATACACTTTAGGGGATGATCGTTAATCTTTGCTGCTAAAAACAGAAAAAAAGAAAAGGAAACCCTCTGCAGGCTTTTTGTGGCCTTTGCCTTGTAATGCAGCACCAGGGCTCACTTTTCCAAAAAAACAAATCAATCACGATAGAAACAAAAGGTATCGCAAGGATGAAGCTGAAGCCCTGTTGGAATATTTCAACAAACATCCTGATAAAATAGAACCCCTCAAGTGTAGACAAACTATTTTCTTACGTCAGCAGATGAAATTGCAAAAAACAGAATCAAAAAATGAGTTTAAAAAAAATGGCCCCATCACACTCTAAACACTAGTGGACAGCATGCAATTTGGTAGGTTTATCTATGTTATATATCGTCACCCTATTAAAATAATGACCTATGTCATTTGTTGATGAAAATTAATTTTTGGCTTAAATTATCTCTTGGTAATGCTGGCCATCTCTTTTTTTGTTTTCCTAAAAACTTGAAAAAAATGACTTAGGCAATTATTTTAATAGGGTGGACATATGAGAAAGTCTTTACAGTTTTACTGCCAGCCGCCAAATTGACATTGTCGATGTAGGAAACGAAGCTGTTAAAAAAAAAAGCTCACTTCCTGTCACAACTCAACTCAACAACTGCTGCGATTATTATGTATCAGAGTTAGTGTACCACACTACAACGTTGACAGAAGAACTTAATGCTAAAAAAAAACACAGAAAAATAATTTAAATGTGCCAGCTTCCAAAATGTTGATTTCAAACGTCACTTTTCGTGAATAAAAATAGCAACAGACTGTTTGCAACAGACGTATGGATGGATGAAACAAATTCTCCCATTTGACGATTAAAAAAAAAGTGACTCATCAATATTTGTTCATTCTATATGACTCACAACTGTGGACGATGCCCTACGACAACTTCTGCCATCGTCGCCTTCTGCCATGACGCGACGACATTGAATACGGACTCCAGATTTATAGTCCAGCTCTGGTAGCCCCACCGTTCATCCGTCATCAGTTCATTAGTGGAACGGTGGTATGGGAGACGGCGGGGGGGGGGGGCTCTCTGGGGGAGACATCAGAGAGGAGACATCCGTCAGGATGGGAGCGGCGCCCCCTCAGGCTGCCACTGAGCGGCAAGCGAGTCCCCTCGCCGGCTCTCCTGTATCACAATGCGGCAGCTGAGTGACCGCGCGGCGCTAATGTAGCAACAGGTATCGGCCAAGCAGCCAGTCGAGAAGCTTCGAGGAGGCCAAAAGAAAGAGAACAGGGTGTGCATGATGCGTGCGCGTTTGATGTGCTTCACGGCCTTTGATGGCAAAGTCGTCTTCGGCTTGGCAGCTCCACGGAGGAAATATAACGAGCGCGCGGGTGGGCACGCGCTGCGAGGATGCGATGGATGCGTGAGCAGTCATAAGTAAACACAGGTGCCGCCGCGTGAGTGTGTGTGCATGTGTGTGTGTGTGTTGTGTTGTTAAGTGAGTGTCCGGCGTGCACGTTTATGTGTGCGCTGGGTCATTAGCGCAGCTTTAAAAGGCTTGGCATCGCCGCCGCAACTCGCTATAAACCCGAGGAATTCAACAACTCACAAAGACATCGGGAAGAAAAGGGTTTCGCCGCCGCCGATACATCATCATCATCATCATCATCATCATCGTGACTGTTTCCCCTTTAGCACGCGAGCTAAAAGCGGGGAATTTTTCGACGCCACACACTGTATTTTATTACCCCGTTCCGGAATGTTTGGGTGCCTGACTTTCCGGAAGAAAAGTAAAAACCGCTCAACAAACAACAACAACAACAAAAAAAGGCAATAACAAAACACAAACAATAAACAATCATCCCTCTCAGTGCGGCCGCTCGCACAAAACGATGCATTTCTCGTGTCATTGCCCCTTAAATCTCTAGCGTCCCTGCCCGCAGTTGCCACCAAATTCTTTGCGACCAAATAAACTTTTGTGCATTCAAAGCTAAATATTTCTTGTTTATTTTCTCGTAGGATAACACTGCATGGTTTACCGCCGAGGAGACGCGAAGGCTCGACCCCCGTCCGCTCTCGCTGCTCTCAAGAGTTTCCTCGCTTGACAACCGGCCATTATCCTGCAGCAGCAATGTGTTGCAACTCTGTAGCACAAACACGTCAGGCTGGGAGTAATCGCACCAATAACATTTTTTTTCTCTATCTGTATTTATTTGCAAAATTATCTGGTTGTCGCTGGTTTTTCCGAGGCCTGCCGCGCTCCCACATGGCGACCGCGTGTTTGCTTTCGTTTCGCCGCTCTGAGGCCTCCTCCCTCCTCTCTGTAGACGCTCCACATCCTCCTCCGTCTCACAGGCTTGCCCAGCCTCGACACGCTTTCCGTCCATCACCGCCTCCACAGTCCGCCGTCTTGCTACTGGTTTGCTTCGCTCGTCCCTGCAACCTCTCAAAGCTTTGAGCAACCCACCGAGGTGCAGCATCAGCAAAGTTGACCGTGTGTAAAGTTTAAAGTGTGTAATACTTTGAGATTTTGAGAAGAAACAGTGACATCCGATCAGTTAGGTTACAGATTGCAGCGCTCATCCTTTCACCCTCCCTCTCCTGAGCTTGCCAGTTAGCTACAGTGGCCTGCACACACAAACCTGGATACAGAATCCTCCTTCTTGTTTGTTGATTGTCCACACCAGGCTTTCTTACAAATGGCAGTGCAAGATGGCAGCTAACTGGGAACAAGATCATTGTTCTATGTATATTCTTATATATAGATAAGAACTGTTCTATGGTTAGAAAAAGCAAATAACTTTTATTGTACTACGGGTATACACTTGTATTAATATATTTAAGGGCAGTATATGAAGCTTTAACCAATACAAAAATCATAAATCCAGCCAAATTTTGCACGCCTTTAAAGGTGATTTGAAACACAAAGTTTTGGGCTCAATTAGCTGCATTTCCATTACAGTTTGTTTTCGCAAAATAAAAGCGATATTTCTAAAATTTCGACAAAGTACAATTGCGATTTGCAGATGTTTCCATTGAATGATGGAAAGCGCATAAGCTGTAAATCTTGTAAAATCTCGTCCTGTGAGAATTACGTTTGCTTTTGTTTGTTTACATTTCTTTGCTATCAAGAATGACTGTTTTATTTTTCTCTTTGATTACATGAAAAAAAAAAAAAAGAAAGAAAAGCCATCTCCTCCTCCATCCAAACATAACTCGCCATTCTTACTTGAAATGAACTGTTAACGTGACCCAGTAAGTCACGTCCGGTGACGTGTAAATGCGAAAAAAATGTTTCCATGACACTTTTGCAACATACCTCCATATAGATCTGAAAAACCACCTCATGAGAGCGTGAAATCCTTTCGCATATTTGAGAGGTTTTTCGAAGTTTAGGCGTTTCCATTACCAGATTTTTAATTGCAATATATTTAGGTTTGGCTCAATTCTAGGGGTAATGGAAACGCAGCTAATAAGAGGCCTTAATTGTCACGATCGACTAACTACACCTCTCATGAAGGGTTTTGCACCGTACTAGCCTCCATCCACACAGGACGACCTCAGGATGAGGACACGGCGGGGAAGAATTTGACTCGTTTGCGATGGCGAGAGTCAACAAATTGAGGGAAAAGAGGGGAGCAAACCAGAAGGTAAGGAACAAACGGACCAGCGGCAGAGAGTGTGAGACAGCAATGGAAACAGAGAGGAGTGCAGCCGCGGAGAGTCGGCGGGTTGCGTGCACGTAGCGGCTCCAGCCTATTGTTTCAGGCTAATTTCACAGGATCAAACCTGAGCGCAGCGCCAGACACAGAGCGAGCTGCGGCAATCTGTTTGGAAATCTCCCCTCTAATTGGCTCCATGGAAAAGAAAACAGAAAAAAAAACATAACAAAAAAACGAGGCCGCCCTACTGCCGCCTTTGATCGGAACGCCTCCGCATATGACTGGCAGCCCGGCCTGCCAATCAAAGCGCCACGCCGACGATGCACCCCTAGCGACCACAACATATCACCCTCAGAAAGGATATATGGTTGTGAACAGGGTGCTCACTGTCAGTCAGTAAATCAATTTACACCCAATTACGACTCGAAAGAGGCCCAGGTGACATTTTCTCATCCATGTAACCATCCTTGAGTTTCACAAAGGCAATGTGGAAAGAAGTGGAAAGAAGGAAGCTTGTTGTCGCCAAGGTTTCCGCCCAAAGAGAAGAAGAAGAAGAAAGGAAGAACAAAAACATGTTTCCATTCGGCTAGTGTGGCAGATTTTTTTCTCATGTTTTAGCTTGTTCATTGAGGCGCTAGTTAGTTTGGACACCAGTTGGAACTTTCTGTGCTCGCATGTTGCACATTGCAATCGGAGGGCACTATGAAACCTTTGGGAACATTGTTCTGGACACGTTGTAGTTTCTTTCACACAAGCTGCATGGAGAGGATGTTTCTCCTTTGTCTGCTCTGTTTTCATCTTACACCAGAGACCTTAGCTGCCATCCGCATCCACCAGGTGGGACTCTTTTACTCCTGCAAAAACTAAACTTCTCAAATAAATAAATAAATAAACATTATCACCACTGACCATTTTTAGCAAATTTGAACACATTCTAGCAGAACTCGATAGATTTGTAGACGCAGCTCCTGCCGGGGAACCCTGAACCTGAAAACAGGGTGTTAGAGGCATCATTTTGAGATAAATTGTAGTGGCTGGTCTTTTGGACAGTCTGATGACACCACACCAGCAGAATGAGCACATAATGTTTGCTATTTTGGGCGCATTCTCTTCTTGCACTGGAGTCCTTGCAAAGTAGTCGCTGTTTGGAGAAGAAAATGTTTTCAGAATTTTCAGTATATTTGAAAAAAATATACACGAAAAAAAGAAGAGAAAGATGTGAAAACGTGATAGTGTGTTTCACAATGACACGAGGAGGTCAGGGCTCCCTTGGCGACGATGAGGAACAATGCAGCTTAGCCAATGATTAGAGAGCTCAGTGCGCTCGTGTGGTGCGGCCGCTCGACTGAGCGCCGGCCTCCGACGAAAAATGCCGTCAGACGGAGAGTAAATAGTTGCAAAGTAAATAAACAAACACGACCGGCCAATCACGGCGGAGGGTCGGGGACAAGCGTCGACGCCGCTGCCATTGCTCGCTCGGCGGAGGGGCGGGCCTTCCTCGGACCCGATAGCGGCCGCCGACGCTTCCACTCCACGCTGGAGGGTGACTCATTGTTTCCGAGGCCGCTCACATGTGTCGCATTAGGAGGAGACGACAGATGAAACGGAGCGCCTCCTCCACCGCCCCGCCACCGTGTCGCTTGGAGCTGTGGTGGTGGTGGGGGGGGGGGGTTATGAGCACAGGATTGTCGATAAGTTACAACCAGGTTCCTACAGTGGGAGACGTCCCCATGGAACAGTTTAAAAGCAGGATTAGGGAACACTGCTGCTGCTGCTGATGATGATTACCAAATGTCTCTGTGAATCTGCCAACTGTCTTTAACTTGTTTGTTTTAACTTCTAGCTGGTACCCACGACAGAATTCTTCAGACCTTCACAGAGTTAGAAAACAGCACACTTGACGATAACAAAAGACGGATGGCACAAGGTCTCTGACACCGCACGCTGACCGATTCTTCAGCATCCCTCTTACTTCCTCAGTCAGATGACTCACCTCGTGTCTTGATTGGCTGTTTGATTGGCTGATTGGCCGTGACATTATGCTCTGTGTGCGCTCGGCTCCTCTCGGAATCCCCCCTTACGAGCGGATCAGAGCCGACCAGATCACACTTAAGACCCGTCAGTGCAGGAAAATCAGACACTGTGTCATTTGCAAACACCAGACAGCCGGCCCAATTACCCTGTAGTGGGTACCCGCCTTTATGTGGAACTTCTTTTGTGGCCGTTATTCTGGCTGGGACTCCTTTACAAAGGGGAGTTTGAATCTCAACAGCAACAATTAAAGATTAAGTAAAAAACAAATTCAACGTTCGGCCAACGCTGCTTGTCTGCAGGTAAAAGCAGAGACAGAGGGAGCGTCACGCTGGTGTGAGATGGAGGTGTGACTCCTGCGACAGCGGGCCCTTTCCGCCGTGACACTAACACACACACATACATACACACGCTTGGGCCTTAAGCAGCAGCAGTGAGCGATGAGGAGCCCGAGCCGAGCCGAGAGGAGAGGAGAGGAGAGGAGAGGAGAGGGCTCGCCCTCCTCAGGCGCTGGCTGTTTGTCGCTAAATGAAGGCCGGCATTCTTTGGTTTCCCAGGGAGCTGGGTGCCTGCCAGTCCCCCGGCCACTGAGTGCCATTTTATTAAGAACAAAATGGAGCCCCTATGAAAGGAGCCCGGCGCTGAGCCTGCACAGGTCTCACCGAGCTGAGCCTCGGCATAAACAAACACCGCCTTAAAGAGACAGGCTGGCTGGAGAGAGGGAGGCAGATACAGTGGATGCCACTGTGGGATTGGCAGCGGCTGGCGCTGATGAGCAGGAATCACCTCGGCGATGGGAGGGAGGGCGGGAGGTGAGCCGGGCCGGGCGGGTGAGCGGCGACGGGCCGTCCAAACCCGCTGTCAAAACATCGGCCCGTCAGGTTTGTTTTTTGTTTTTTCTGATGGCCAGATTCTGAAAAATAGCCAAGGAGTTGTTTTCTGCACAGCATCTATAGATCAACGATGCAGAACAATAAGGGGTGGAGGGGCTTATATGAGCTGATTTGGAACGTTGCACTAACAGGGAAACAGGTTGGCGTAAACATGCAGAAGCAGGACCAAGAGTGTCCAGAAGGGGTCAGTAATATCACAAGTTTGCTGACTGACATTTTTAACATGAACCTCCCGACAATTAAAGTTTATGATTTATACACTGAAGAAGTAGCCCTGGAAATATTCTAGAGGGTCAATCTGACGAATGGAAGAAATGTTTTGATTATTGTGCAAATTGACTATTGATTATTGTCTTATTATTGTTGTATTGGCACAGCATGTAACTGTACGAAAAAAGTTTTTAAAAAGTTATAGTCCATAATGGTCCATAATAAATGAGTTTTTAACAGGAAACAAGAAATGTATATAAGCAATTTATCAAATTTCTTTCAAATCAAAACCTGTTCTGGCGTACGTTGAAGCTGAAGAGTTTAGCGGCGACACAGGAAATCCGTCAGAGCGGCTCCTTTAACGAGGAACGAACGAACAACGGAACCGAAGCGCCGCCACAGAGAAGCTGCGCCGCAAAGGCTGAGGGGAGAGTGTGGAAGCAGATGAAAAAAGAAAAAAAAAGAAAAGACACCTTATATTCCAAAGTATGATGGGAAGCCAGCCAACATCTGTCTTGGATATCGTTTAAGCAGCCGCCTCTTGTGGGAGGCCGCCAGCACCGCGGATGGCGTCTCGCGCTGTGTGTGTTAGTCTACCGGCGTCCACTCAGACGCTCTGGCGAGCCGCCGTCGTGTTGTTACATCCTTTAGAGGTTGATCCGTGTGTGTGTGTGTGTGTGTGTGTGTCTGTGTGTGTGTGTGTGTGTGTGTTCATATCTAAGAATGTGACTGCATACCAGCGTGCGATGTGTGTTTCCACAGACATGTGAGAACAGTGTGTGTGTGTGTGTGTGTGTGTGTGTGGCGGCGCTCCCGCTCCACAGCGCGAGCCGCAGCCTCAAAACCACATCACAGGGGCTTGTGGGAGACAGAATGACAAGGCCAGGAACCAGTCAGCGTCTGCAGCCTGCAGCCACACACAGACATAGACGCGTGATCGCACGCTGACACACACACACACACACACACACACACACACACACACACACACACACACACAACAGAGGCGCGCATGCACGCGCACGCACGGCGGTAGCGACAAACACATTTATCACACTTTACCCTTCTACTTATTGACACGCGCAGTCTCTTGTGCGTCTCATCGGGTGCACTTTCCCCCCTCAGACGCGCACACACACACGCAGACGGGCGCACACACACGCAGACGCTCGCGTTTCCCCCGACACACACATTAAACACCAGTCATCGCACCACAAGTCCTACTCAGTGGTCACCGTGCGGGCCAAAGACGCAGACTTGCAGCGGAGGGGTCGATGTTTGTGTTTGCATACGTCCTCGCAGACAGACATTGACTGTGCCGAGGGCCAACCGAGGTTCACTGCTGTGGATTTGTTTTAGGGCTTGTTTTTTTTTTTGTATTTTTCATATATGTACATATATGTTTGTATATACATCACACACACACACACACACACACACACACACACACACACACACACACACATATATATACATATACACACACATACATACATATATATGTTGTACATATAATACATGTACTGAATATGCGCATATAAAGTATATTCATACATACATACATATATACGTATACATACATATACATACACACAAATATATATATTATATAAATATATATATATATATATATGTATATATACACTACCAGTCAAAACTTTGAACCCACCCCATTGACATTGTAGTTTCTCACTGGTGGTATCAAAGCTGCAAATGAACACACATGAAATTATTTAGGAAACAATTAAAGTGTAAAATAACTCAAACACCTTTTACACTAAAATTCTTCAAAATAGCCACCTTTCATAAAAATTATATTTAGACTTACTTAACGTGTTTTTCTTTGCTGCATAATTACATATATCTTGCTTGTATATATATATATATATATATATATATATATATATATATATATATATATATATATACATATATATATATATATATATATATATACATATATACACACACATATATATATATATATATATATATATATATATATATATATGTACACACACACATCACCACATCCATCACTCAGCGGTGAGCCAAGTGAATAAAAACTAAAATATTTCATGCATTTATTTACGTCCGTGTCTCACTGGCGGCAGAGGAATGAAAGGGCGACGGAGTAAGACACCAGTGTGATGACGAAGACGATGATGATGTTGCTGCTGCCGGTGATTTCTCACGCCGACACCAGCGCACGGCCGCAGGCACGCAAGCGCGCGTGCACACGCACACACACACCGAGACAAAGCCACAGCGCGAGCGTAGATCATCCACGGGTCAGTGAGAAGCTAGAAGCGGTGTTTTTCCTTGTGGTGGACACACATCAATTTCAAGGAAATTGCTCGGCCCATTATTGGGAAAATGTTACCGGAATGTCAATTAAGGGGGAAGTTTTTAACCTCGCACCGCACAAATAAACAGTGCACCCCGCTCCCTCTTATTAAAGGCGGTGTCAGCGCAGACAGAGAGTCTGGAGGGGGGCAGAGGCACACTGGAGGGAGTGGGCTGGGGGGGCCGGGAGGGCTGGGGAGGGGGCGGTGGCGGTGGGGGGAGGGGGTTGTGGGGGTGCCGGAGAAAAGAGGGGAGGAGAGGAGGCTCCACCCGCTCTCAGAGAAGTGCTTTTGGCCCTCCTTTTGTGCCCGAGGCCCTGGTCCCTGAGAACCACTCAGCAGCCGGGGCTCTGGCCCTGACTCAGGGCCCACTTAAAGTTAACCTCAGCAGGCAGAGGGGGGGTGTGGGGGGTGGGGTCTGTTTGACAGCTCGCCTGGATCCCGTAGGTGCGACTGCAGCGGGTCGATGTGGGGGGGACGGAGGGACGGGCAAGGACGGTGAGGCAGGGAGGCCGAGAGACGAGGAAGGAGGGAGAGACAGAGAGAGAGAGAGAGAGAGAGATGGCCCGCCAGGAGATACTGACAGTATTTGCTCAGTGCTGCCTTACTTTGAAAACACAGCGGCTGCGAAGGCAAATAAACATTGCGGGGACGGCGGGAAGATCTCACTGGACCCGGCGGGGGCGAGCGCAAACGGAGGAACGAAAGGAAGGACGGCCAGACGTTTTTACGTCAATAAAAAGGAGGGAATAGAGTGAAGAGAAGGGGAAGAATAATGAGAAGAAGACAATAATAACAGCAGAGGATTTAAGCAAGGAATGGAAAAAACAAAACAAAACAAAACAAAAAGGCCCCACAGCATCGCTGATATTTAACACACTTAACCGTAAGGGAGGACAATAAGTAGCCAGGGGAGGGCAAGGAAACACACACACACACACACACACACACACACACACACACACACACACACACACCCAGAAGGAGCCCAGTGTGGGAACGGAGCGCTGATCTCCCAACGATCCATAAAGATTAGGCCGCAGCGGATCAAAGGGGGGTGAGAAGGCGAGCGGCGGCTTCAGACGGGCATCTCTTTTCCTGATGCTTCGCTCAAATGCGGCCTCCAAAAATGGACAGAGTGCGCTGCGGCGGCTCCAGGGGTCTTAGTTTGTGAGCTCGCAGGCATGTGAAATGCCTCCACATAGCCCCGTGTGTGAGCCTCTGTTTGGAAAAGGGCTTGCCAAGAGTCTCATCACCATAACATACAAACAGCTGCTGGAGTGCCTGCTCGCTCGCTCGCTCGCTCACTCGTGTGTGTGTGTGTGTGT
The DNA here is from genome assembly GCF_046127955.1 of Nelusetta ayraudi. Classification (NCBI taxonomy): domain Eukaryota; kingdom Metazoa; phylum Chordata; class Actinopteri; order Tetraodontiformes; family Monacanthidae; genus Nelusetta; species Nelusetta ayraudi. The sequence continues at coordinate 11,510,043 of NW_027466092.1, read as the reverse complement.
GTGTGTGTGCGTAGTGCACAAACGAATGGTGGCGTTTCGGTGGATGATGGCGCCAGATTCGCTTCAGTCTGATGAGTGTTAACTTTTTGCTTCAATTTGCGGCATTTACGGCACTTTTCACAGCCACCAGCCGAGCAGCGATGACACCGTGATCATCAAGTGCGCCGTCTGGACCAAAAACCTGCTCAACTACGTCACATCAACCATTGCACTGCTGGCACTGTGCCTGTGAAACACTGTGGAAGAGCGAAAGGAGGTGGAAGCAGAAGAAGGTTCATTGGTTCGTCTTCTCTGATTGAGGAAGAGATGATTGAATAGTTGATAGAAATCTTATCAGACCCGTTTCTATCGAGATACAAAGAGGAAAAAGGGACGGAGTGAATGCAGGTTGGTGGAAGTTGAAGGTGGCGCCTGTCCATCAAAATTGTTACTGCACTGTTGAACTGCTGATCTCACCAAGAAGCAACGCCGCCCACCGGCGAAGGTCTTTCATGCCTATAGGTTTAAAGTCCGTCTCTTAATGTGTCAATGTTGGAGTTGGTGTTGCTGTTGTTGTTGTTTTTTTTTTCATCCCTCCAACCCTCCCACCACGTCGCCCCCTCTGAGGAAGCCGCCCGCTCAGGGAATCCAGTCAAACTTCGAGGGCGACGGTCCGCCGGCGGGTTGGCAAGACGGGCGGCCGAGAGCTCCGAGATGAAACCTGAGCGCTGCGGCGGCTGCGGTAGGTTCGCTAACTACAGGCTTGTCTTTTGGAGTAAAGCGGCGCTGACAGCGTGTCGGGGTACTGGGGCGGGGGGGTGAACTGGCGACGGATCCTCAACCCGCCACCTCAACAAGACGATGGAGAAGTAAATTGCGTCGCATCAGACGGTTTGGAAGAACCTTGACTTCAGCAGGTGAGGATTGAACCAGCAGCGGCCATCAGGCCAACGGGCGTCGTGGAAAAGTCGAGACGCCGAGAGGAGAAATTATAAATGCATCATCGCTGGCGAGCTGCTGGCTGATCCTCTGCTGCCATGTCGGTAAGTAAGAACCCACCCCCGACACCACCCCCCCCACACACACACACACACACACACACACACACACACACACACACACACACACAGCCGCTGCCAGGCCTAAAAAGAGGAGAAAAACAACGAGAAGGAGGGAAAGTCACTGATGGAGAGTCAGAGAGCAAGCAACGGATCCAGTGAGGAGGAACATTTGGGCATCAGCGCCGCTAACGAACGCCGTGTCGCCAGGTTGCCGCTAGCAACCCAAGTGGCTGCCCAGAAACATTCCCATGCCGCTCCGCCGTCTGTCTCAGGGGCAGCGCGCGAGCGTGTTCTGTCAAAGGAGAGGTCTCTCAGGGAGAGAAGTTGTTTGTTGTTTTTTTTTTCTTAATAGTCATTGATTTATTTCATTTTCATGGGGAGTGATCCGACTGCGGCTTCCCTCATTGGTTACAATCAGGTATTTCGGAAGCACAAAGAGAAAAACAGTGAACGAGGGATGAGGATGAGAAGGGAAAGGAGGAGGAGGAAGAGATGGATGGATGGATGGATGGATTGTCGTGGCGGCGTGAGTGTCCACGGCAGACCAAAGAGTCAACGTGCTGCTCTGAGCCAAAGCAGCTCAGTTAACTTTGGGTCAACACCCGGCGTGAACCAGCACACGGGGAGATACTGTAACTGCTGTCGCAATTCAGGCAAACAACAACAACCACTGGCACAAATTAGAAGTCACTGTCTCAGCTTAAGAGTGGTTCAGGAGTGCTGAGGGTAATTCATCATCATAATTTGTGTTTTCGGAAGAAAGGAACTGATCAAAGAATGGATAGAAAGCTTGATTGCTTCATGCGTACAATCATAGAGCAGCTCTGGGGGGAAAAAACACAGCACTGCTTTATTGTCAGGAAACAGGCCAAAAATGTTTCCCCTGTTTTTCTGCTTCTGTTCAAAGAAAAAATTCTAGCAACATTCCACACAGAGAATAGATGCCAGTGGTGTTGGTGGGCCGTCCCTCAGCTCTGATGGCCGTTATGACTGCCTGCTGCAGTGTGTGTGTGTGTGTGTGTGTGTGTGTGTGTGTGTGTGTGTGTGTGTGTGTGTGTGTGAGAGAGTGGAGACATCTCAGGATGAATGAGTCACCAGAGAGAAACCTCAGGCACCACCCAGGTAACAGTTCAGCCACATGCGCGCCAAATAAGCGGGGTCAAGGTTTGTGACGCTCCCACCCTCATTTGGCGGCATTCTGCTGCCACCCAGTGGCCAGAACAAGAATGGACAGCCGGCTGCACATTTGCCTCAAAAAGTGCCTGAAGTGTCAAGTGAATTAGAAGATTGACGTTCAAAATAAAAGCAGAACTGTCTGAACTCACAGAATAATTTTCTGCTCTACCAGAAAAGGATCGACTGCATTTCTCCTCTTCCTCTGTGAGGAAGAACATTTATTTTGTTAACTTCGATCTTCGAAAAAGCAACTTGCATCGACTGGCATCAACACTACAACACACACGACAAAGGAACTTAGCATCTAATACATACATATATATGTGTACACACATACACACACACACAAAATGATCCTCGGATATGAACTCAATCAACACATATATTTCGACAACAAATTACAGGAATAGAGTGAGTGTGGAAAACAGTACTCTGGACCATATCACACCATCCACAGCTGGGATTTAAAGCAGAAAAACAAAACCGGCCTGCACTCAGCAGGAACGTAATTACTGCAGACTCATTGTCTCGCACTTTTCAGTCTGTCCATTTGGGATTTTTTTACTTAAGCCTTTTTGCGTGTTGCATAAACTCAGAGTTGCTGAGAAATAAAGTTCACTGAATGCAAATAATAGAATCCATAGCAACGGTTCGACTCGTTAATTGAACTCGAGCAGGCCAGTTCTCCCTTTACCTAAAAACAATTTTGGATTTGACATTGGCTATTAGACAATACCGGCGTATGAACAATGCAAAATAAATCATTTCAGAGGCGGAACATTCTTCTCAAAAATATCTGATGACTTTGACAAAAGGGTGATTTGAGTATTTTTCTACAGTTCATCATCAATTCCAGTGTGTCGGCTCCGACTGATTAGCTCATTAAAATTATATTTGAGCAGTGACCATGAATTATTAGGCAGCTGACTGGTTGGGGCTCTGGTGGGGATGGTTTCCTGGAAGTGAGGAGGCTTACTTGGAGGGCATGGACCACATCTTCAGGCTAATCACGTCTGTGCTCACAGCACTCCATTGGAAAAAAAAAGAAAAAAAACAACACTTCTCAGTCTTTCACACCTTGAGTCTTTACACCGCTGCTGTCTCACAGGTCCTTGTCTTTTCTCTGTTTTTTTTTTTTAGGTTTTCATCCTGGGCCCCAGTGAAGCAGCCTCGCATCATTGATTATCTAAACCCAAAGCATTTTTAGCCCTTTGTTTACAGCCTTGGTGTAAACTTCCTGCTATGACAGAGGCTTTGTTGTTTGCATGTTTGGAAGGGGACAAACACAAGCAGGCCGCGAGGTGGTTTCCGACGAGGCAACATTTATTTCCCAACAAGGCTTGGTCTCATTTTGCCGGTGAACTCCACCCTTCGCCTCCTTCGCCCTTTTGAACATGCATGTGGCACATCAAAGCATACGTTTCAGCGGCAAACTGCAAACAGAGGGCTAAATGTGCTGTTTCCTGGAGGATCTTGATTTGGAGGCTTTTAGGAATTGTAATTACGTAAGTAAGGATGCTCTACTGGAGCCCGGGATGAAAAACAAAGTTTAAGGTTAAGTCCCAGTTATTGTCACATCCGCCAAATGATGCAAAATTTGTCCTCCGCTTTTGACCCATCATTCCCTGAGGGAGCGGTAGGCAGCAGCGATGGGTACCATTTTTCCAGTCTTTGGTATGACCTGGATGGGGGCGTAGCCCACAACCTACCAGTCCCAGGGTGGACAATCTACCACTAGACCGCTGATCTGAAGATTGGGAGAAAAGTTTGTAAATGTCCTGTGAGGGTGGGACGAGACTGTCGGCCAAGTCTTGTTTTTGTGTTTCTTTCAATTTCAGCACCACACTGCACATTCTGTGAGCTGCAGCTGCTGCTGCTGATGGAAACCTGTGCATGGATCCCGGTAGCTTCTGCCTCAGGTGGCCGCTTCCTATTTCTCCGGCAAATATGCCGACTTGTAAATAAATAAGGTGTAATAACAGATTACGTGATTAAAGAAAAACACAGTTGTTCAAAACCCCGCCGGCTCTCCGTCACCATCTAATCTCTGCACAGATACAAGATGTTCTCGTGCCGCCAACCGCCGTGCCGCCATGCGTTTTGTGCTCATGAATTGTAATCTGCGAGCGCGCACTGGGGCGGACGCTGGGAGGCCTGGTGGGCGGAGTCAGCGGTGTATCTCCTCAACCAAATCCATGCAGCGGGCGGCCGCAGAGTGTCTCCTGAGTGGACGCTGGGTGTGTGTGTGTGTGTGTGTGTGTGTGTGTGTGTGTGTGTGTGTGTGTGTGTGTGCGCGCGCGCGCGCGTGTGTGTGCTTATCAATGTCTCGTGGGGCGTTTTTTTTCCTGCACCCCCGGAAATTATGACAAAACAAGTGTTTGCGTCGTGGCCTCATGAATAAATGATGAACGGAACATTGACTTCCCCTCGCTCACCCGGCAGGATTTGAGTGAGTCATCTCGCAAACAGAGTTTGTCTGTTTGGCTAAAACGCGGCAAACAAAGCGTTGCGCGGCGACACCCAATTCGATGACACGCTCCTGCACTCTGATTGGACGCGGCTGCTCAGCGAGACGAGACGAGACGTGACGCTGTGCGCGCATCCGCACAAAAACAAGCTCGCTCGCGTCAAGCCGCTTATTTACTCCATGACACTGACATTATCATGACTTGATAATAAGCGCTGGCTGTTTTCTCCATTTGTTTTTTCTTTACTCATGAGCGACAGTGAGACCACCGCCTCAGATATAGATATATATAAATAGATAGAGTCTCTCTGAGTCGCGGTGGCAGTTGAGACACTTCTTTTTTTTCCCCTCTCCGACACTTTTCCTCAGGTATAATTTGTCATACTCTCGACATGCTTCAAGGAGCGCGAAGGTGACTTCAGTCTGGTGGCCAGGAGCGACAGCAGCGCTGCGCAGCAATTAAGGGGCGAGAAGTCTGGGAGAGAGAGAGAGAGAGAGAGAGAGAGAGAGAGAGAGAGAGAGAGAAAGAGAGAGAGAGAGAGAGGTCTGCAGCCCTGCCAGCTGAATTTGTTAATGTGGCCATGTGAGCCCTCTAGGTGGCGCCAGTCTGCGCGCTCACAGGCACGCAAACAGCTTGCGCTCTGATGACGTTTTCGACTCTGACGATCATTAATAAATTGAGCTCAAGGAAAATCACATTTAGCCCTCTGTTTGCACTCGCTGAATGAAAAGGTTCTCAGAGGGAGGAGTCAGCACCTTTAGCCAATGACACGCAAGCATGTCAGTCTTACTTGAGACATCACAAAGGGCCGATTTAGAGCACGTTTTTTTTGTAAAAGAGGAGCATGCACAATAACTAAAGAACTCTGAAATTTCCTCATATCGTTGGCAAAGTGGATTTTACACAATTTGCATAGCGTGGGACCTTAAATCACCCCACAAAAACAGTTCAAACCTGAATGTTAGATGCTAATTCTAAAGCAGGTACATGTCACTTCCTGAAGGTGGTGTTTGTCTGAGACACATTAAGCCTTTCACTGAACTGACAAACCAGAAGATTTATTCTCACTCTGTAAAAAATAAAGTGGCTCTACTGAAGTGAAGGACTGCTTCTTTTGGGAGTATTTAAAAATGAAATGATTGCTCTTTTTTTTCACAAGGATTGAAAAAAAAAGGCAAACAGCAGCATTATAGTGCACAATCCGGTAGAGGAGCGTTCTGACCTTGAGAAGAGAAGGTGCACTGCCCTCCCACAGAAGTGTTGTATGAGATAAAATGATGTCATTGTAGCAAATTTAGTTTTGTTTCTTTTTGTGGTTCACATTTGCAAGGAGGCAAAAACTAATCGGCCTCAAGATGCTCTCCTACTATTTATTGTTCCCCAACAGTACTCCTGAAGCCTTGAGTCCAACTTTGACTTCCTTTAATCGCTCCACCTTTCACTGTTAAGTGTGTGCTAAAAATCTGAACACAATAGACAATTTTCCGGATGCTCACTCTCAGTCTGGAAGTTATTTTCAGAAATATAGGAGGTAGACTGGTATTGAAGGTCCCTTACTGAGGAAAATACCTTAGCAGTGCATTCTAACAATGGTGTACGTGTGTGTGTGTGTGTGTGTCTGCTAACTTTATCTGCAGTTTGCGCAAAGGGTTCATGTGACTACCGCGTATACAGTCTATCGTTGCGCATCACACACACACGGCTGCACAGCTCTTTTCAACCCAGACTGTGCCTGCCGCTCTGATATTGAGGCTCTGCTGCTCTGCTGTGTCACTGTCAGCCTCCGGAGTAACACGTCCACACGCCATAAGGCTGCAAGACAACTGTGAAAAAAAGAAAGAAAAAAAAACCCGCCAGTGCCGCATAAGCTGCAGGTTTTCTTCCCTTTTTTTGAAAAGAAAATTCTGGTCTCAGCAATTTGTAAAGGGACGGGCAACAGCGAGACACTCTTTAATACACCCCTACCCCACCCCACCACCATCACCATCACCACCACCATCCCCCTCACATCCATCAACAATATGCCAACACCGCTGTGTTCCAGCAGAGGGGGAAGAAACATACATATAAAGCGGAGCTCAGACAGACGGAGACGGCGGGAGGCATGAGAGACTGATGAAAAGCAGCCCAGAGAGGTCTAGTCAGAACACTTGGAGCTCATTGGTGAAGTTCGGAGAAGCTGAGTCTTCAATAAAATGTGGAACAAAGTAAAAAACAAACAAACAGATGAACAAAAAACACTGAGGACATACTGCAACACCAGCAATAAAGCATTAAAAGTGCAAAAGTTTGAATCGTCTCACCCTGAAACAACCACGGCAGGTCATCACGTCCAGTGCCGTCCCCATTACAACGGCCAAACTGTCCCGCTCCAATAAGTGTTTTGTTGTTTTAATTCAGAGATGGCCTCATGTATGGCGATAATCTTACGCATATGTTAAAAAGTGATGTCTGCCCTGATGTTTAAAATCCAATGAGGGAGTCGTGCTGCAACGCAGCAGCAGAGGAAACCTGCAGGATGAGCCGAACTTCAGCCCGTGACACAGCGAGACGCCGGTCTTGCCTCGGCTGTTCCAGGCTGGTGTTGTGTTGCACCTGTGACACCAGAGAATCTGCTACAAAGCTGCTGCTGGTAATGAGCTCTCCTGTTACCCCATCGAGCGGCCCGCTAACAATATGGGCTTCTTTAATCTTTAATAAACATTCACCGAACCTGCCGTGCGTGTGTAGCATCACCAAAATGAAGCGAACAAGAACTCTGCAGACACACCGTGAACTCCCACACCTGAGAACCTCAATGTTCTCTTTCATTCCATGCACTGACATTTTTTGTATTCTGAGTGGTGTTGTGTTTTTTTTTTTTCTCGATTATTCACATCACATATTCATATCCATTTACATTTAGTTAATTTGGTGCGGCTTTTAGTGGAAAATGTAGATTCAGTTTGTGTTTATGTGAGTGCATGTAAAGAAAGGACTAAAGGCTGAGAAGGTTCCACAGACTTGAAACAGACATGTTGACTTCCGACCAGGATTTTATCTGATGAAATTGAGCATGTTTGCCACATGTGACTATACAGCGATTATAATGATGATTATGTCAATTTGAAACAGCACGACCCCGAACTGCTTCCCTGTTTTCCTCATCAACAGCACACAGACAGTTTCCTCATCATTTCTTCAGCATAAACGGATTTTACAGCGGCTGCAAGCGCCAGTTATTATTCTGAGACTAAATTTAGAAACACAGGCCTCTTTCCACACAAGGCGGCTCAGTCAAGTCAAGACATGAGTTTTTTTGAATCTTTACGTGATGCCCCGCAGAATCACGACAAAACATGTTGAGCCTCATTTTGAATGATCCCGACGCTGCAGTTGGCAAACTTTCAAGACATTCATTTAAACAATTCTCAATGTGGAAGGAGTGACAGACGCTGAGCTGCAAATCGAACCGATAACACAATGATGCAAGAAGGAAGACATTTAGAGAATTCCGTTAATTATGCTCGGACACAGAGAGCCGTGGTGTTCTCACGTGAGTCAGAAAGTGAAGGAGGAAACCATGTTTAATTAAAAAAGCTCCAGGTCACTTTGAATAAAGCAACTAGCTTTGAGTAAAAAAAAAACTCATGAGTCTGCACATCTTTTAACATTATATATTATATATTTAACATATATCCCTTTTCATCCTGAACAGAGGACCAACCTCTATAGATTTTAAAGGGGGTGACCCAGTGGCAGTAGCACTGCTGCCTCACAGCAAGAAGGTTGTGGGTTGGATTTCAAGTCTGGGACCTTCACTGTGTGGAGTTTGCATGTTCTCCCGGTGTCTGTGTGGGTTGTCTCCAGGTTCTCTGGCTTCCTCCCACACTCCAAACACATGCATGTGAAGTGAAGTGGAAACTCTAAATTGACCGCAGGTGTGAATGGTTGTTTGTCTTTGTTTGTCTCTATGTGGCCCTGTGATGAACTGGCCACTTGTCCAGGGTGTCACCCTATGACAGCTAGGATAGGCCCCAACAGATCCCCACAACCCTGAAGCGGGTATTGAAAATGGATGGATCTCATCGGCATACTTTACTGCATATTTAGATGTATATTTAATTTAAAACAGACACATTGTTTGACCTCTCACAACTTTGCAAGAGAGACTTGTATCGTACACTTTGTGACATCACAAAGGGCTAATTCTAATTCTCAGATTCCCTGGGAGGTCATATACAAGGTGCTGGATAACACTGAGTGATGGAGCTATAACTGGAAAAGCAGAGTGGGGACACAAGCAATACCGGAGTCATCCACTCGCGGCTCACATCAAAACACCACTAGGTAGTTTTTCTACGGTAAAATGACAGCGTCAAAATGATTTTCCTGATTTACAGAGGAGAGAATGACACAACGACCACTGACTCAGCACATTTGGCTGCACCGTAATAGGATTATCTAACTGCAGCTGCGTGACCAGCACCTGAGAGCACTGACTCACGCGCTGCATGAACAGCAGGAAAAGATAACAATAAAGAAATTGTAGGCTCAGACTTACAAACTTCCGCTTCAGCTTGCCCTTGGCGCCGTGGCCCGACTTGCCCTGAGCGCCGGCCCCGGAGGCAAAGTCGGAGCCGAAGTCCAGGTGGTCGTCGGCGGAGACGCTCTTGCGCAGGTAGGCGGCTCGCGCTCGGAAGTGTGAGAAGGGCGAGTGAGAGCGAGGGCGGGCCTCGGCCGAGCCGCCGCGCTCTGGCTCGTCTTCACCATCCATGTCATCCTCCAGACGCCACAGGTCTCCTAAAGTGGGGGGGGAGGGGCGGAGGAGGGGAGTTGAGTAACAGACTGACAGGAATAAATCACTTCTCAAACACAAGCCTTTGCCTCATTTTCACATTAGGAATTCTGGTCACGCCTCTTCTTTATCTGCTCCATTTTAATTCCAAAGCTCAGTAAAAATTGATTGCAGGATGGAAAGGACGGTTATTTCGCTTTTAGTTTTTTTTCTTCGGGTCTGACAAGATGTCTGGGCTTTAAAAAGGGCCCGGTGGAGATGGATGTGTGTTGTCAGAACACTCCAGCTGCACTAATCACCGCATACTCGCACCACTCAGCATTTCAAGCACATTGCACGTTCTGTCGGCGCCCGACGACGGCAATCCAACACTGTTTCTGTGCCGTCTGGGCTACCTGCGGGGCCTGATGCATGCTGGGTAAGCAATGGTGTCTCAAGATGGATGACAATAGAGCCGCTTCCATAAGAAAGAAAAGTAACTTATTCAATTTACTCTAATCTGTTGAATGAAACATTTACAGATGCACATACATGGATTATAAAGGCTGTGTTTGAAAAATCTTTCAAAACTGAACTTTTACCTTATGAATATAGTGCAGCCAAATAAGCTTTTAATGGAAGAAATAGAAATTAGTGTCTCACTGCGACATTACACAACTGCAGTGATTTTTGTTTTGTTTTGTTTTTTTCATTTTATTCTGTACAACTACTCCTGCTGTGTTCAGGGGTGCTGATTTGTAACTGGAAAAATGCACCACGTCATTGACACAGCACCCCCTGCTGGCCTGACATAGGACTGTATGTGTTTGCCTGTGAGCCTTTTATTCTCATGCTTCTCCTTCATTTGGGCTGTCTAGCCAGTTCCCGCTGTATCTTAAGAGGAATCCCTGAGCTTCACAGTGATATGTTTTCATCGGAAGACATGCAGGGAACTTCTTCTTCCTTTTCATCCGCAACGTTCGAACGAGCGAGCACAACCGACTGCTGTAACTCAGGAGGATAGAAGAGACAGAGAGAGTGCAAGTCTTCCTTCGCAGCAACATGATGAACAGCTCTTGCCTGGCTAGTTGAGTAGCTCGCTGGTCTCCATACGTCTGTGTTGGTAGAAGCACCAAAGACGAGAGGAGAAGAGAAGCAGAAGAGAAGGTGGCCGAGCAAAGGACTGGTCAGGAGTGAGAGAGTGTCAGTGGTAGGAGCCATTCAATTGGTTATTAGTCAATTAATGGTTTAAGATGGTTTTGGGTAATTGTCAACCATACCCACCGCTCCAAAATGATTGAAACTGATTTTATCTTTTTATTTTTCAGTGCCTTTGGCTCCAGCTTAATTGACAGACAGCATGAGACCGTTGAACCGAGTTGGCGTTTTCTGACCGTCGTCAATATTTGTGCATAAAAATCCAGATCCTGAAACCACTTGCAAGTTATAAGTTGGTGCGTTAATTTGTCACCAATTTTAACAACCTCTGCACTTTACTTGCAAATCACAAAGCATTTTTTTTTTAAATTACATTTCAAACTTTAAAAAAAATATTTTAAGTTTGAAATTGAATAGGCTTTAACAGTAAAACAAGTAAATATTCGATTTTTATATTTATGTTAAAATATAAATATTTTGTATTGATCCAATCAGCTGTCTAATGTCAGTGTTTATCTGCCTCAGACAATAATAAAAAGACCTTGTTGACTGTGTGACACTGGACATACCCAGTATAATGAAGGAAATGAGTGATTTTACAGGATATAAAGGAGACAAATGACAGCAGCTTGTCTATGCTTTGCCTTGGGAATTGTAACATAATGAACTTACATATCAAAGCATTTCAGCAGCCGCTGCCTTTGGGTGTGCTTATAAATGACTTTTATGAGTGTGAAATATTAAAGCACAAGTTCTGCTGGCTGCAGCAGAGGGTGGGAAAAAACATTTGGCTTCCAAAATGAAGCCAAAGGGGTGCGATGGGGGGGACAAGCCGCTGAAGAGCGACTGACATGATTATGGGCTGCTGAATGTAATATTAATATGCAAATTCATATGGAAAGTCAGGCTGCCAGGTTCGGTGGATGGAAGCTTGAGAAATAAACAAAAACTCTTTACGACAAATATGACAAATAAAATGAAAATGTAAAAATTATTTCAGCGATGAGTGGAAACTAGGAGTCGATCATAAAGAAAAAAAAGAAAGGTTGCTGTTGCACTAATAGAAAGCCAAAAGAGGGGGAGAGAGGCTGCCGTGTGGAGGCAGAATCACGGCTGATGACAGCAGTTGCTAAGTAACAGGATCCCACGTGGACCCCGAGTCTCACTTCGTCTGGCATTTTGCAGGGGAGCAGCAGTGGGTCGGGTTGGGGGGGGCTGAGATGGAGCCAGACAAACTCAGGTAAAATCGGGACGTGAAAACACAAGCACTGCGCTCAATAAACCAATCGATGGTGATGTGGTGTCTGTTCCGACATCATCGGGAATGCAGCGACGCTGCCGCCTCTCAGCTCCTCTGCTGAAAATTGTTCCTGAAGGGACACAGTGATGCCGACGCTGAAAGGCAGAAAATGTTCTCGCCGCTTCCACGTCGGGGAAATAATCCTGAAGAACTACGATAATAACGGGATCCAAACAAAACATTATTGCAGCTTCTGCTTCAGCCTTAAACTCGTACAGTTTGCATTAAGTCTGAACGAGACCAAAAGGAAATTGTTTTTTGTTTTTTCACAGCTCGTAACTTTGAGTTCACGTCAGGTCGAAATGGGCTCTGGGCTGCATGCCTTGGCTGGAATTAGAATATCATGAGCGGCGGTGTGAAATGTATCCTGAAATGCTGAAGGCAATAATAACAAGAACGGAGACACACAGGCTTACCTAATTACAAGTGTTGAAAAAAATACGGCAAGAGTATGTGTCAATCCCAAGGAAGAAGGCGGCAGCAGAGGCCACTCATGGGGCTAATAGTCTGTGATATGAATGTTTTTATAGCATTAGAAAAATCCAGTTTTCCAGATTTCTTTTAAACTGCAGTCTCTGTTAATATAAAAGTTCTCACTGTTCTTAAAATTAAAAGGGAACATTTGGAATCAACAAAGCTATAAAACTTCACCATGTCCCAAATTTATCTCTCAAAATCAGGCTCATCCACCGCGCCAACCTCCAACAGGTGGCGCTTTCAATCAATGGATTGCACAACAAATCATCCTCCTTTACAGATGAAAATGTGGAAATGACCGTTGTTAACCATAGAAGAAGACCAGGGAGATGAAGCTGTGACTAGTTGTAAACAATGCCAATTTGCAAAATGTTATCCGAGGATCCAGTCAGCACCGAACTGACTGGATCCATGTACGTGTGATATTGATTTCCTTCACATGAATGCTGAAGCAATTAATCTAATCGATTCATCTTCACCTTTAGGTCGTAAAGATTCATGATGCTATTTTTGGAGCTTTGGGGGGGGGGGGGTTACTTTCTGATTACATGATTTCAAAGCTGGTGTTTCACGTGTTGTACACAACATCTCTGGCAATCAGTTTGTTTGTTCACTTCAATCAGAAGGCCACGTCAGATTCTGAATTGGCTCCTCTGTCGCCAAGATGCGTGCAATGGCAGAATAACGATGACAGAGAGCGGTGACGATGATTTCCTGTGTTTGCCGCTTGACAAGTGACACGCTTGACACTTTCTCACTCTCGCATTCCGCTCTGCCGTTCCACCGTTGGGGAAACTTTGATCAGGCCGAGCAAAGCAACGTCAATGAGGATTGACAGAGCACAACTGACACTGCCGCTGGCGGTAAGGGGAGGGCGACAGGTCGATCACCTGGCTGCCTCTGCAAGACCAAGTCATCAAACGGCCGCCAGGATTCATCATTCAAGAGTGAGCAGAGTTTTCATCTGTAGTTTGCCACCAAAAGCTTCTGGATTACAAACATACCTCATGTAGAGCGGAAAAGTCTTCTAATCTGCTCCTCATTAACTTGATTTGATTTTCATCCAACAATTCAAATGAATCACTTCCAGCCAGTGATTATCGTTTTTTGTAATTGTTGTTTTTTTTTTCCCCTTTGCCTGCACATCAATGACTTTTATACTGTAGAGCTACATTGGGACTTGCACTACAATGCATTAACCCAGCGTCTTTCTGTCTGTCTTTTATTCTTTCAAGTTAAAACTTTACAACCTCCTTTCCCTAAAAGACAAAACCATTGAAAGGAAACAACCTCTCATCCTTGAGATGCAAGTTATTTCCGCCAGCAGGTTACACTGTCAGGATTCACCCTGAGAGTTTCCCCCCACCCACCAAGGTAAAGAAACTGTGTTTGAATTATAGAGAGCTGCAAGTGTACTTTACTGTTCAGGGAAGTTTTTGTCAGAGAAAGCAAAGAATTCACAGACAGTGAAGACTTTTGTCCCGGCTTCTCTGGAACATTCCTCTGGTGTCACCTGCCCCAGTCTCTGATCAGGAGAAGACTGCGTCATGGGATAAAGTCATAGAAAGCGGCAGAAGCGGCAGACCAGGGCTGCTGTGAGCAAAGTAAATCCGCTAAGTTGAGGCCTTATAGAGCAGATTCATGGAATAAACTGGATTTAAACTGGGTATTTATACACAGATTTTGAAATTTGAAACAAAATTAGTGCAGGGACCAAAATGAAGAGTTTCTATTTGAAGCCTTTGGATCCAAACATTAATGTATTTTGAATTTCATGGAACTACCAAAGCAAATTCAAACACTTAGAGGCACCTGATGTGTTTTTAGTTCCCGTGGCTGCTCCACTGTGCTTCTACAAAAAAGGTCTGAGAACTTTGCACGAAAAACCTGTCAGAAGGAGTGCGAGTGTTTCCCGCAACTTTCGCCAGACAAAGACTGGAGAAAGGAAGCGGAAAGAGAAGAAATACTTCCAGAGAATAAAGATAAAACTTTGGTGGCAGTTCACCTGCAGGTGGCAGCGTGCAGGCCTTCAGGTGGCTGGTGGTGGTCGGCAGGGTCTTCCTGCGAAGTGGACTCCCACCGATGAGGTCGGACTGGTGCACCCTGGAGACTGTGGGAGACTGGGGGATGCTGGGCAGGGTGCGGGATTTAGCCAGTAGGGGTCTCTGCAGCTTCCTCTCCAGTGACCTGTAGAGACACGGAACAGGTAATTACACAGGGCAACTCCAACTGGAGAAAGAAATAGCAGCTCAGACATGAACTGTGGACGGACGCACACTCGGACACAAACTCTCACTCGGCTCATTGTTGATAATCAACAAGGGATTTGTGCATCTCATCAACAATGGAACAAAACCCACAAACTCCTAACCAAGCATCATCAAGCTAAAGACTGTTTGTGACAATTTATGTCCAGTTGCTGTCTTCTAGTGTGCAGCCAGCACTCAGAGTTGGACAGCGATCCAAACTAACCATGATGGAACTGGCTATTTCCTGCACATTCTATCAGGGAGCGCAAACGACTGGCATGACAAGTTTGGGTACAGAGCACATGATCCTGAAAAGCAGCCAAGGACATGTGAGCTGAGTTGCCCCAGGCTGACATTCCCTAATCCTTCCACTTGCACTGGAACTCAGCCTGGAAGCTATTTTTGGTCATGGATGAGGTGGAACAGAATCAAAGGTCCCATATGATGGAAGATTCACCTCCCCTTGTTCAAACAGACCGGCGAACTCCCCAGAAATGAGAAAATGTCCAGCCTTTACTTCCTTTGCCTGCCGAACTCTTGAGGATCATTTTTGTAAAATCAGCCCTTTGTGACGTCATAATGGGCACCATCCCTGGTTAGTGGCAAAACACCCAGCTAGGTGGTGGTTCCACCCTGTTTTCTCATTAGAGCTACAACAAATTTGGTTGAGTCAACATTTCTGTTTATGTGTTATTATGTAACACTTTACTTATATCTTATATACAGGTATACTTTATTTTTAAATGTATTTATGTAATCACACAGCTGTGCCCTAAGACTCTTGCTTTAATAGGCCTCTCTTGTTTGTTTGTTTGTTTGTTTGTTTGTTTGTTTGTTTGTTAGGAAACGACAAAAATAATCCTCATGATTGATCTATTCTACCGTTTATGGAGCATAAAGATGATTTGCACATATTTCATTCATTTAATGGGTATTTTAACGGCCAATTCAAGAAGAACAACTGACACCTATATGCCAAGGGTTCTAATAACTAAGTCCACCGCTCTAAATTCACTGTTTTTGTTGTTGAAAGAGAAAGCAGAGACCAGCCGCTCTCTTTCAACTTCCTTCAGGATGTCGAGCACAAGATGTGTTTTTCTGGCTCCAGGTTATTTTCACCACCGGGGGAACCATCCGCTAACCCTGATAGTCCATCCACTTCACAGTCAGCACATCCGCAGTCTGGAGAGAAGTGAATCTTTGACACATCAGCAAGCTGGCTGCACAGCGAGTAAACGAGTCCCCTGACGGGCCCTGAGTGGGCGTTGCAGTTGTGAATATTTGACCTGGGATCAGGAAATCCCTCAGTAAACCGGAAAGACATATAGAGCACCTGGTGTGATGATGAGTAATGCCTCCACGGTGCCGCGTGTGAGAAAAAGGCGAGAGTCGATGTAGGCATGCAGACATATCGAGTGTGAGAATTATTTTTAAGTGTAATGTTATTTTTAATGGAATTATTTATACATTGCGATGCCATCAGAGCACACTGCCTTTTCAAATCACAAATTCACTTTTTTTAGATATATTTTAGATATATCATAGATACTTTTTTTACTTATTTCATATTCATATTACGTCAACTGATAGTAGATAGATAGAAGTAACACCGTAAAACCAGACAGTATTCTTTTTTTCTTTTTTTGATTGACGACACAGAAAAGCAACACACACACACACACACACACACACACACACACACACACACACACACACACACACACAGTCAATGCCACCACACATTAGAAAATAATGATAATCACACACTGGGCTGAACAGACGGCCCAGGCCTCTTTAGCAATTTGGGCTTCACTCGTTGAACTGACTTGTTGCTAGGTGACATACGGAAACAGAGAGGACAGCAGAGAAGTCTGGAGGACAACTTGGAGAGGAAGCAATTTCCAAAATCAAAACACTGATGACCGGAGGTGAGGCCATCTGAATTTGCCCGAATATAAACTCTCAGGCTCTCATGCATGTTACTAATAAATCTTGAGTATAACATTTCCTCAGATTGCGCATCAAGAGGCTTAGGAATTAACAGGACTGGAGGCATTTATACACAAAAAAAAAAGTAACACAGTGTCGTTGACCACCGAGCAGTGATGGCTGGCTGTCGCTCCTCGCGGTGACAGGAAGCCGTGTGCCATTTAAACTGGCAGCAACAAGCAGCCCGTCTGCACGGTATGGCCAACAGATGGATCGACCAATCACTTTGCAGGGTTTACCGCCAATTTCTGTGAGCTCCTTCCAAGACGTTGTACGTGAGATAAATGTTAAGGGTTGAGGGAAACGTCCCCTGAGGTCTACCAAGGTCAGCATTCCCAAAAGATATCACATCATACCTCCAGTGCTGCATTTAAAGGAAACAAGTCACAGTACCTGCCTTCATACATGCAAGTACAACGTGTGGCTTCTTCTTACAGACAAACAATGAGGAACTAGGTAGTAAAACACAGTGATAGAGCAAAAAATAACATATGTTTCCATAAAAATGTGCTAATTTGTATAATTCTACTGCAGCGATAGTTCGTAAAACTTGACACACATCGCCTACACGTACCTATGCGAGGTTGTATCGTCTCATATCGTCAGCCTCCACTTAGAGCCGCTGACTCGGCTGCCAGGTCTCGAGAGGAGCTGCAGTTATTGAGTGGCCGTCCTCCAGGAGACTGACGGATGCCGAGAAATGGCCAAGCGCAGCTGTAGCGAGAGCTGTCCGCGGTGCTGAATCAGCTTCCAGCAGACGCACGCACACACACGCCCCCGTACACACACACACCTCACCACCACAACCACACATCCACACACTCGCTGAAGATTTATTTTCAGCGAGGAAACCATTTTTATGAATTAGACCAGAAGCAGCCAGAACTAATGACCATGTATCTTTTTTTAAATGTTTTAATCGTACCTTCTCTCCCTCTGAGAGCTGTGGCCCAACTGATGAATGTTTCTTTTATTAGGAATCTAGGTCGCACTTTATTCTTCAAACTTCCAACCACTGAGTGTTTCATAAGAGTCCCATTCAGTATTAATGAGCCCTCACTGTGTTTAAAAGATGTGCTGGCTGGAGGCGCAGCTTTAATAACTTCTTCTGCCGTCTGCCTTTACGTCACCTGCTCTTTCTTATTTCATTCTCCATCCTTGCACATCATCTTACATCTCATAGCACTAATCATCAACACTAGCAGAGCGAAGTCAGGCTGACCTCTGGCCAACTCTCTGAGTGATTCACCAGACATTGGATGAAGAGTCACTCCACTGAAGCCACTGATTGAGGCTGATTGGCAGACAGGAGCAGGGGTCAGCCGTCATGGGCGTGAGCAATAAACCCGAGCTGTAAACTCGTCAAGCCTCCGTCCAAAAAAATCAAAGGTTACCAATCATTATGTCGGGTCCACTGACTTTCCAATCCAATTCTTGCCTTTAATTTAATAGGAGAAATGTCTTCAAATTGGCCTAAACATAACTTTCAAGATTAAAAATCAGTTAAGGCTTCAGTGGAAAATTGTAATACTGGTAAGAAAATGTTTAACCCTCCACAACAAAGGCACATTTTCAGTCTTATATGTCTTTCCTAGACTGGGAAAGACTTGAAAGAAAGAATTTAGATCATCAGATTGGCCAGCTAGCCGCTATGCATTGCAGTACTGTTGAAAAAGTGATGTGATGCAGCACTGCATCGCATCATCATTTCTGATGTAAAAAAAAAAAAACTGCCACTATAGCAGCATCCACATTAATCTGGTAATAACCAGCAGCTACACTTTGATTGTTTTATTGTCTTTTTTGAGTAGTTGCTTCTAACTCATTTCACACACATTTTTTAAGAATTTGTATCATTGTCAGCTTAATTACATTTCAAACAAAATGTAATTACTTTTGGCTCAAGTCAGTGGAGTAGTACAGTTTCAACAAGGCTAAAGTCAAAACTCAAATCTTCATGAGCCAACATGTTTGGTTTTGCTAGCGAGCTCACACCTGTACCTGGTGACCAATATATGCAACCAAATATTGTAATAAACTGCCAAAATGAAATAACGTGTTGGAAAATGGTGGAGTCCTCACTCATTAGAAAGAACGTCTCTGTCTGAATTGACGGCTAATGATGGCGAAGACTTTATTTTTAAACCGCTGATATCTAAACAATAGAGCAAGCAACTCAAAAACTGTCAAGGCCATTGAGTATTGGAAAGTGAAATCCAATACTCTATTCCTATCCAACACTTTTTTTTCCATGCACTTTGCCACATCTCACGCAACAGATGGAGAACTTTCAGCCTCTGTGTTCACCGCCTAAAAACAAACTTGCCATAAATCCTTCCGGCCTCTTCTGCTTGACCGCCGTCACAGAACAGACGGAAACGGCGGCGAGAGCAGAAGGAAAAAGAAAAATAGAACAAAATCAAAAACAAGAGAAAAAGAAGATCCAAAACAAGATGCACGCTGAAGTAAGACAGAGAAGATGGCAAGAAATGGAAGGGCGTGGGAAGAGGTTGGCTGGCAAGAGAGACGGTGAGTGGGAGCCGGAGACAAAGGCGCGGAGGGGGATGAGAGAGATTTGCGATGGCAGGGGATCTGTGAGCTTCTCTTTTTTTTCCCCGTGCCACATGTCCACCCACATTAGCGCCGCGCAGGGAGTGAATGATGAGACGTGATGGACATGGTTTCAAAGTGTCGAGTAGTGGAGGTGGGCGGCGAGAGTTTAGTTCACCGCTCCGCTGGCGGCTGCCACTGGTTATGTAACGACGGCTCTCAATGAGGTACTGTGCCTGAAAGGGGTTGTTTTGGGAGGCTAATGGTGTTTTATACCTGACCTGGTTGAGCTCTTCATGGAAGAGTGGCGGCCGCCCCAGTAGCCTGACTGATCAGGGATACTTTACCAACAGTTGTAAAAACAACAGGTGTCACTACTTTACACGTTCTTTTTTTTCAGACTTTTTACACAAGTCCAATCAAAAGGTAGAAAAATATACAGTACCTGCGAAGTGTTTGACATGAACTGATTTTTTTTGTTTTTTAAGATTCACCATTAGCAAGAATTGTGTAAACACAACAGAAACTATAACTATAGATTTTTGGGGGGTAGGTTTTAATGGTAACAACTGAACCATTTTTTTTTATTAATTGGATAGATTACGATGCAAATTAGGTTTTCAGGATTTACTGTTGCAGAGAAAAAAAAACCTGTCCAACAGAGGGACATGGCAATGTTTGAGATAAAAGCCAGACTGAGACAGTCTGGACGTGTCCAGTGGAGGGACTTCTATGAATATCTGGATAGAAGGACGCTGAGGGGAGGAGGCCTGGAGGAAGAGCAGAGAGGAGATTTCTGGGTGGACTGAAGACTTACATGGAGCTCGTTGGCGTGAGAGGCAATGATGCAGAGGATTTAGAGGGTCAGATGGTGGCGGGAGAAAAACATCTGAGGCTGGGACACTGCGTCCAGGCCGTACGTACCATGAGGGATACGACCACTCTGCGTCGGGGCCAAACTGTTCCAAACACAAAGAATCCGTGCGCCGAAATAATGACATTTTTCCACATCCCCAAAGAGTCGACGGCCGTGGAAGCTGTACTGTTATTGCCGCCAGCCGCCGCACCTCCACACTTACATAACACCGTGTTTAGAGATGCATGCAAACACATGACGAGACCGACACACAGTGCTGCTGAAACCCCTGTGAGCTGGAACACAGAGATTCACTGAAGGGTGCTCAGCTTTTAACTTGTGGAACGATTAAAGGGGCACCAAGTGTGTGTGCACACACACAAACACATACACACGTTTTTGCTTGGTAGATGGCCATGCAAAGTGCTATCAGCCCCACTGGGGGCAATTCAGACTTCAGTGTCTTGCCCAAGGACACTTCAACATGCAGGCAGTGGGAGTCAGGATTCAAACCGCCAACCCTTCAATAACTGGACGACCAGCACTGCCAACTGAGCCACAGCGCACAGCTTAGAAAGATCACTTGATTCAGTGAGTGGAAGTGACAGATTTCTTTTGCGCTGTGTGATGGTGAACAATGGAGATCCTACTGGGAGCAGCAGCGGCAGCGGCAGCAGGCAAACACATCTGTTTGAATGGCAGTAGACTGACAGACAGCGGACGCCGACACAGACACAGACACAGACACAGACACAGACAGGTTACCTGGCCTCGGCCACGGTGCAGCAGTAGCTGCCGCTGCGCTGCGAGCCCCTGGCCAGCCGCAGCTCCTCCTGAGACTTGCGGCGATGAAAGTAGTCTGTGAGTTTCCCGAAACTCGCCATTCTTCGCCCTCCGCTCACCTACCGCCGCCTCCCCTCTTCGCCTCTCTGATCCGCCGGAGGAACGCAAGAAGAAGAAGAAGAAGAAGAAGAAGAAGAAGAAGAAGAAGAGAGAAAAAAGGCGCGCAGTCTGCGAGCTCTGCCGAAGCAGCCTGACGTTGTCCGTCTGGTCTGCAGCCTGGGTTTTTTCTTTTAGTGTGTGTGAGTCTTTTGGTTTTTTGCTTTTCTTAATGGTGGTCAGCCGGGGGTCCGAGCAGCCTCCTGGCTCATTCCTCTGGTCGGCTCTGAGGGGAAGGAGGAGGCGAAGGAACGATGCCTCTCGCCTCTTCACTGCCTCTCTCTCCCTCTTCGCTCTGCCTTTGATCGCTCTCTCCGCTGCAAGCGCGCGCACACACACATACACACACACACACACACACACACACACACACACACACACACACACGTTGGCGCTCTCAAAATAGTAACGATTGTAACCGCCTCGCAAACAGCGCAGCGGGAGGGAACGAGGAGGGGAGCGAGGCTCTGCCGGAGCTGCGATGAGGATGCGAGCCGCAGCGACGTCTCCGTGTCTCAGCCGTCTGCGCCGCTCAGCCTCCCTCTCTCGCTGCCCCGACGCATGAATTCTTTCACATGAACATTCGGCTGCCAGTACGTACGTACGTACGCGCACACACGCGCAGCACAGACACAGGCTTGGATCCAGGCTGGAGCAGGTGGCAGCAGCCTCCTTCGCTCTGCTCTCCGTTCTCATCAGACGCAGAAGCGGCGGTTAAACGCTCAGCTGAGCAATCAGATGGATCATTTTGGGCGTTTCTGAGACGAACGCAGTAGGACTCATGTGAGCAATTATAAAAAAAATAAATAAACGGTTAGGTTGGATGTCTGCATGTCTTCATGAAGATGCACCATGTTGGTACCACTTAAGAAAATTGTAGCCAGGGTTGATTACTTGCAGATATTTTCTTTTTTTGAAATTTGGTTGAGTGCAGAGAAAATTTACTAAAGAAAACTGTGAAAATGCACATTTTATGAGTGTATAGTATACATTTATTCCTTTTTATGTTTTCATCATAATCAAAACAAAGCAAAATCGAAACAAAGTGGTGATATCAGCATTATACACTGCACAGTCATTTAATTAGGTAAGATGTTCAGTTGCTTATCCACAGAAATCCACACAAAGCTAATTAGCCAATCACACAGTAACAACTCAGTGCACTCAGTCATGATGACGCAGTGAAGAAGACTTGCTGGAGTTCAAACCCATCAGAATGAGGAGGAAAGAGAACTGGAGTGACTCTGAAGGTGTGGACATGGTTGTTGGTGCCAGACGGGCTGCAGGGTGTTTGCCCAACTGCTGCTGCTGGGATTCGCAGCACATTACAACCATCTCTAGGTTGCTCCCAGAAAGATAAAATGAAAAACAAGTGAGCGACATTAGTGTGGATGAAACTACACTGTTGATGCCATGAGTGGGAAGTAAGAATGGGCAGAGCCATAGAGAGATGACAGTAAGTCAAATGATCACTGGTTACAACCAAGTTCTGAAGAATGACACCCACAAGCAGAGCTCCCATTTAAAATAAATAAATAGAGAAGAATGACAAACTGCCGGCCTCACGGAAAAGGAAATGGACTGAAGACACCAGGACATGTGGACAAAGACACAAGACAGGACGGAAAGGAGGCATGGTGGGAGGGATTCTGTGAAGGGCTCATTAGCGAGTGTGTGTGTGTGTGTGTGTGTGTGTGTGCGTGCGCGCACAAGCGTGTGTGTGTGTGTGTGCTTCCCTCCCACACAAGCACTCACAGATATTCCTCTGCCTGTATTTCGTCTCAACTTGTGTTTTTTTCCCCAGCGTCGTCTTCTTTTTCTCCCCACTCGTTCCTCCTACACTGTCAAAATCTGCTGCTTGAACCCTCCATGGCTTCAGCCCCCTGGAATCCTGATTCCTGGGCTTTTTGAATTGACTTCCTTCTCAGTGCAAAATCAAGTTCTCTGCACCACCCAAGCGTCGTATCCACAGAGGTTTTTGCCGTCATGGTATTAGTATACAGGTTCATCTGACCGTATGAGAGGAAGATTTTAGGATTTAGAACTTGATAAATCATGCATCCAAAAAATGAATGGGGGGAAGCCAGTGTGCCTGGTGAGAAGCCACACAGACACAATACCAACATGCAAACTCCACAAGGGCCTGGGAATCAAACCTGCAGCCAGTGAGAGAACAGTGCTGAAGCACTGCACCACTCTGCCGCCCTTAGGTGTCATCAACGACACCAACCAAGGTTCCACTTCATTTAAAGTCACTTTGCTGCTCTTACATATGCGGGGTTGCCATATCCATCCAATCGGCTGTGTAAACTACACTACAAGTCACAACTTAAAGGCACCGAAACAAAAAAACCCACATGTGAAAACAATGCAGAAAAATGTGAGTTCATCATTTAAGTCTGCAGCAATGAGACACACTTTGCATAAATACAAAGACCACCTGTTTTATTTACAGTTTCTGCGACTGCAAAAGCAAAGTGCACAAAACTCAAACTGAAAAAGGAGGACAGACTAAAGCCCTAGGAAAGTCTTGTGAGCTGCATCGCGGCGAAGCCCGAGAGCAGGAAGAAACTGTCACGTGCCACGTCTGAGGTGTGTCCCACCCACCGACAGCTGCCGTGTGCTCCAAATTCACCCGAGCCGAGAGTGCAAAATAAATAATGAACGGAAAAAAGCACCTGTACCCGAAGCGGTTTCATGCACTTTCACAAATATTAGTCCAACTACATGGAACTAAAGTATATAAAGACTTGTAAGATCTCATCTCTGCAATGCTGCGTGCACAACCTGCTCTGAGGACGGTGCTGTGTGAAAGGTGTGGGCTGCTGTGAGCATCACCGGCAATCACTTTCAAGACTTCAGTTTATTGACCAGCCTCCTCTTCCACCCTCCTCCCCTCCCCCACTCAACCCATCGATCTGACCAGCAGCGGTAAAATAAGCGGGGTGAGGAGAGAGCTAAGCGGCAAGAGTGCAAAGGCTGCGGCCGGTGTTGTCACTGTGTATTGACTCGTAAGCCTGTGCGCTCCTCAGCCTTGCTGATTCTGCAGCAACCTGCTTCCATAAATATGCGCCGGCGGCGTTACAGCAGCAGGTGCGCAAGTCTGCACGGCAGCATCATTTTTTTAAATCTTTGAAGTAGAATTAATATTGAAAATGTTTACGGCAAACAGTATTTTTTGGGTGGGGGTGATTGTTATCTCTCTCCTCTCTCTACCTGCTACTGGCAAACTCCTGAGGATCAGGAAAATGGAGTTCGTAGAAGCAAAAAAATGTTACTACGTTAGAGCAATCGATAAAAGAGGTTTTTGCGTTGCTGCATCAATCGCATTGTCTGGAATATCAGTTGCTAGTGTTAATTACAGGCAACAGTGGCCACAGAGTGACGCCGACTGTTTTTAAACACAAAAGATGAAACAGCAGCAGAAGGAGTCGGTGGAGAACTTCAGAGGATTAGAAGGAATCCTCGAAAAGAAATAGGGGATTTGAGCGGCAGTGCAAAAGAAAAAGAGCTCTGCTGACTTTATTGACAGCCCGGGCATCTGCCTCTTTAGTTGGTTTCTGGATGATGAATAAATCATATACTGCTATTTTTTCCCGCAGCGGCTTTTAAGAGGGAAAGAGCCAGCGCTCGTTTTGGCATCGGCCATTAGGAAGAGTAAAACTCTCAAATGGAATTTTGTTTTTATATCCGACAAATAAAAGGACACAAGGTCGTGTGAGTCTGCAAGTTGTTGTTTTTAAGCCTTACATTAAAAGTCAGTGCAGAGGAGAGTCTGTCTGATTCAGCGCAATATGTGTGCAATACGTGTGCAATATGTGGCCTACTCACGGCAGCAGCGTCTAAATGATTGTAATGAATTTGCCAGATGCTGCCAAAGATTGAATGCCAGAAGCTAATGTGGCTTCCCCAGCGATGGCCAACCATTTCACCCACTACTTTGCTAGCTAATTAGTCAATTAACTATTGAGATGACTGATCAACTACTGTTGTGAACCACTCAAGTACTCAGGGGCTCAGTGGAAAGTGGAGTGCAAGTGCAAAACAGTGAGTAGAGGCACTCGAGCTGAAATAACTAATCCAGTTGAAACGGTTTAAAAAAAATGAATTGATGAATATTTTGCTGAACCAAAGCTTAGTTTCTGAAAAATCTATTGTAAATCAATTCCAATAATATATGGTAGCTGTAGCTCTGAGTCGGATATTAAAAAAATATGGTGAAACTATGGATTCGAGGCTGTCGCGGCTGCAACACTGCCCTGAATGTAGCAGCAGATACTTCACCATCTCACAGAACAGATAATCACTGCAAGTCTGACAGTTAAATACACTGAAAACTCTGAAAACACGCTGATGATCTGTGACTGTCAGAGTTTTGACTGGAGAGACGCAGCCCGGCTACACGGAGTCAAAGACTTCTTCTCCCGCTGCAGCAGCGCTCGGTTGTCTAAGTCACAATGAAAATGAAAGCCATCGTTTCTGAGCGCAGGCAGGAAAAATCTTTTAGAGCCCCCACTAGAAAGATAAGCGCCCTCCAGGCTGCTGAGTATTAATGCCAGCAGCGTTTTTATGAGTCATCAGCCAAAGGCCGCGGGATAATCTCCCTCTTCCGCTGAAGGGGGCACATGTGTTGCGACCTCCCAGCCGCTACGTCTGCTTGTGGCCGTGTCAGCGTCAACTTAAGACTTCCTTTCATTTGCATCCTGTCGGAAGCGGTGAATTTGTTGATTTTGAAGCCAGGAATACAATTAAAGTTATGTGCTGCTTCCTTTGAATATCACATTAGCGCTGTTACAAGCCCCCTCTAACTGTGTTGCTCCTCTGCTCCTTGCTTACAGGTGAGGATGGCTGCACACTTCCATTAACACATATGAATTTCCACCTTCTCCTAGAACTGGAGCTGCCTGCTTTAACAAAAACGGGCATGCCTCAAAGCTAATGATTACACAACTGCCTGCTATAATTGTAGCCTTAATAGCAATTTACAGGAAAACAAAACTATGCAAAAGAAATCAACCACCTGCGCCCCAACGCCATGATAAGGAGGCAAAACTAGCTGGATCAAATACAACTTACAAAAATGCCATCTTGCTGTGTTCTTTGGTGCCTAAACTGCAATAGTGAAAAAAAAAAAACTTCGACCCAAAATGTTATTCACAGCGCTCACAACTTTATCACAGATTGACTGATGTTTTCCTCAGCTCTTCCTCCAAAATTGGCTTGTTGAAAATATCTGCGTTTACACATTTTTGAAATGTTTCTCCTCTAGCTAAGCCCCGTTCCACCAAAGATACTGTGAAAGGCTTTATACCATGAGGCACTTCCTCTGGCTTGCAATATTATGCGTTTATTGTCAAAACAAAATGTCATTGTCTATTTATGTCATTGTTTGCACTGGGTTAGTGCAGGGAGCCACTTTGTTTTGCTGTTCGTACACAGTCCAAAACTATGCCATCTAGTGGTGAAATGATATTGTACATACTCCACTTACACCATTCCTTGTGGACGTAGTTAGACCCGTTCTAGGCTTCAATTCATTAGCAGCAAATTAAATGAGACATAAAGTTATCTTTGCGTGTGTGTGTGTGTGTGTGTGTGTGTGTGTGTGTGTGTGTGTGTGTGTGTTCGGTACATTCAGTATGAAGGGGTGCAAGGAGGAACAAACAACAGCTGGGTACGGCATGACTCATATCCACTGGCATATTAGCCAGCAAATTGGCATTTAAATTGTATTAAATGTGTGAAACACGATTATTACCAGGCTGGTTTTCCATTAGCCTAATCTATTACTCTAACCCTTGATTTTACTTGAATGTTGATTAATAATAACGGAGTTAATTGTATCAAATGTTTTCTACAAAGCATTTCCAATATCAACAGCACAATTCATTTGTACTGACGTACTGTATTTGTGCCAGAAAACAACTAACATATTACTGGACTGATCAAAAACAAAAAGCAAAGCAATGTCACAAATAATATTACTGACGTATGATGTGAGTTTGGACACCTTCCAAAAAGCACATCATACATTTCCAGGCGTTACGCTGAAATCTCTACAAACCCTTAGCAAAAACTCAGCAGCAATAAGTTTAAGACTGTATGATTTAAAGAATTTTCCCTACCAAACACAGAATCCAGGTTAGAGGGGAAAAGAATCAGACCTGTAGAGCTGCTGCTGCACTCCCAGAAAATGTTGGAGACAGAAGAATAGCTGGCTGTAGTGAATTGAAGGGGATATGTGTTCCCTGCAGGCATCTATCATTGAATGTATTGTCACCCACAATCCCATTTAAAGCAATCTTCTTCTGAGTTCTGAGGCTCCTCTAGCACGGCAGAAATGCATGATCCTCATGTCTGTGTCAGGACAGGATTTCCTTTTCCTCACTGTGGGGCCACTCAGGGAAATTACAAGGTCGATTTTAAATTCATGAAACTGCAAACTACAATTTATAAATACAACTTCCTTGAAGCTTTATTTTTTCCAACGTGTTTTATTCATCAGAATTAAACCCCATTGGGACCTTTTGCTGAGCCACTCAAAGTCATTAATCATTTTTTCGTAAATGAGGCTCCGTGACCAGAACGGAAAAAGTATGAAGTGGTGTCTAGCCTGTCCCGTTTTCCCATCAGTGGGATGATAATGAGTCCATTTTCTTTGTGCACCGACTCCTAAACAGAATGAGTCTCTTCAGTGACGCAAACTCACAGGTGAGGGCGCCAACAGGAAACCCGCTGGGAAACAGCGCTATTTCTCAAACTTAATCATCTTGAAAGAGAAAAAAATAGAAATTCTACGCCTGGAGGATCCGAAACCAGATGACTTTTCTCTTTCATTATATTCTGCCTCTTTCATGCATCCATCCCGCACTCACTGCTGCTTCTTGCCCTCCACCACTTGCACTAATGTCTGTCCACTCGGGACAAACTTTAGAGAGCTCCTGGTCATGTTGGATGAGCTGAATAAAAGATGAGGCCGTGTGAGCATCGACTGCTGACTCCTAAATTCTGCTCAACTTCTCCTCCCCTCCAGTAGCCTTTTGGACTCGATGCTTCGGATACAATGAGGATTCGAGCCAACAGGAAGAGAAGGAGAAGGTGTGTTTCTTTGTTTTCTGCTCCCTCCTCAAAACGGTTGTCTGTCTGGTCCACAGGCATTTAAGTCGGTTTGCTCCACTGCTTTGACCTGATGGATTTGTTTTTTGTTTTGCTTTTTTGTCTCATGTATCCATCTGGGGGAAAAGCCCATCACAAACACTGTGGAAAAACCCTTCTCTCTCAAACACGAGCATCCAAAGCAGAGCGATCTGTTTGACCAGTGGAGACGCTCCACCCAGAGCTCAAGGTTTTACTGCTATAATGCCACACTAATGTGAAAAGCCACCGCAAATAAGACTCGCAGTTTGTTTATTTTCCCTCATGGTTTTATGAAACCAGGCGCACCAGATGGAAGGTTTTCTCCAGGTCATAGACTGAGTTTACACGAAATGTCAAGCCAATTCTGAGTAAAACTTTTTTTTTTCCCGCTCTCTAAAGTACAAGATAAAAGTGAGTGCCGTGTTTCCATTAAGTAATATGAGAAGAATTAAAAACTAGGGTGCAAAAAGTGGAGTTACAGAGGGTAGTGGAAGGAGCAGAGGCAAACGGAACCAGCAGAAGAATCAATAGAGGAGTTGAGGAATTAGTGTCAGACAGCTAAATTATTCTTTTAGGTCAGCTGGTCATGAGGATCATGAAGATCGCTGCTCTTAGACCACAGAGGACCTTATAGGAATCATAACGCACGTGCTCCATACACACGGTGGCAATGTTTACATCCAGTCACAGTTAATTCAGCGAACCTGTTTTCATCATCAACATTTTAGCTCTGATTCGCAAAAGTTGAAAACCAACTAAATTGAGTGAAAAAGGTTTTATTGCCAATGAGAGGAATTATGCAGTTTCTGCATAAATATCATTCTCCGCAGGGCTTCATGGAGACACATCCATAAAAAGAATATCTGCAAACAGGAGGCAAAAATCTGAAGGGTGATTGGACAACCGAGCAAGCTTTCTGTGTAAACCCTCTGCATGACTTTGCCATTGACTGAATGTCACCAGTGTCACTTCTAAACAATCCCTGTGTGTCTCTGTATTCACAGGAGGGCCACTAGTGCAGCAGTGCCTCCTCATTAGGATCTCTGCTGCTCTATTAGGGAAAATCTTTAGATTTCCGCCGCTGTCCGTTCTGTTCTGCACGCCGCTGATTTTCCTTTGACATGTGCGCACACACACACACACACACACACACACACACGCTGGCTCGACGGGAGCCGACCGCTGTCTGGCCGGTGTCATGCCGAGTTCTGAAGGCCTGCCGGGATCTGCATGTCCCTCGAGGGAGCGCGTACCACCAAAGCTTCAACAGTGAGGCAAGAGAGACACTGTTGAATATGATTTTTAAGATTACAATTTGTCGATTACTATATGTAACTGTCACAATATTCAGTCATCAGTGTTTCATTAAACTACAAAGCACTAAATTATGTTTTCAAAGCAGCAATGGCTTGTTTTGATGTTTCAAATATGATCCAACATGAAGGAGTGTGTGCTCATTACATCAGCGGAGGTGTATCTGTTTGATTTGAAATGTCCTCACTGAGCGTTAGTCAGTCACAGGGTCAGAAGTGCACAAAATAGCAGTCAGAAACAGATTTTCACCACAAAGTCTTCCAAAATAACAACAAGATGTGAATGTTTTTTTAAGCTACAGTGACTTTGACCATGCAGAGGAAAATCATGAACCTTGTATTGCTATTTCCTGACAGTTTAGGGCGAAAATGCCAGCTTGTTACTGGCTGGTATTTCGTGACTTCAGACTGGACATAGAACGTTTCATATCTATCTATTGAAAACATCAAATACTTTGAAGTGCTCAGAAATGCCATCTTTCAGATCATCCAGTGATTTGAAAAATGAAGTGTTTGTTAGTTTAATAAAACGTTGATGACTAAATATCACAACAGCCTGATGATAAATGTTTAGTAATTGATAAAAGAAATAAACAGCGTTGCGTAACAACAACTCTCTCCCCGTTGACCGGAGCCATACGAGGGAACAGCCGTGCACACTCTGGCACGATACGCGCAGAACCCCCCCCGCACCGCTCACTCATTATGCGGCACTCCAGCCAGGTTTTGAAATGCGCAGCGTGGTGTGGCTGCTGGTGGCGTCATTGTTTGAGGACTCGCGACACTTCCGCTGTATATTTAGCGCGCGCTAAATGCAGAGCTAGTGACAACAAGTGCTCTTACCCAGTGTCAGCTTTGCCATTTCCACCACACCCATCAAAGGTTAACAAATTTAAATAAATAAGAAAACAAGTTTTATATGTTCACCGATTAAAATGTGACGGAACACCTGTTGAAGTGGCTGCGCATGTTTGCAATGTTCTCAGCGCACCTGCGCTAAAATGTCGGTCCGTAACAAGATGCGTAACTGCATATGAAACTGTGTATGAAACACAATCAAGGAGCAAGCCATTCCCTTTGTTGAGGAGCAGCTGGCTGAGTTCATCCAGGATCGGGCTGAGGCAGTTTCACAATGGAAATGAGTAACTGCATCGGCAAACGAGCCTCCGAGGAGTTGAGAAGTGTATCGGAGGGCAGGATGAGGTATGAACACACTCTTCAGAGTGATAGAAAGTGATGAAACGCTAAAATTACAGTTGAAATGGGGACACCAGTGAAAGACCCTCTAACATAGATTTTTCGGATGGAATGAAAACTCAACATTAAAATGACTTTATTTCAAAGAGGAGCAGAATAATGACATCCTCATCCTCCCTGAACTTTCTGAACCTGTTACGTTTGAGACGAAGATATGTCGCCCTCTAGTGGCTCATTATCCAAATTTTCCAACTCCCGTCCTCCTTTTGCTCCTCCCCTCTCTTCCTTCTCCTCTCTCCTCCAACTCCTCTTCCTCTCCTCCACTTCTTTCCCTTCCTCCGCCTCCTCCTCCAACTCCTCTTCCTACACCTCATCCTTTGTTTTCCAACTCCTCTTCATCTTCCTCTGTCGTCCAACTGCTCTTCATCCTCCCCCAACCCTTCCTCCTTCCCCCCCAACTCCATCTCCTCCTCCTCTTCCATCCTCCATCTCCTCCTCTTCTTCGTCGTCCTCCTCAATCGCCACCTCCTCCTCCCCCTCATCATCATCTTCATCATCAAAAATAATAAAAGTAATTGCGCAGAAACAATTAGCAGATACATTCTCACTTGTGGCCTGGAAAAACATGATTACAGATCATGAGTGTGTGTGCGCAGGTAGAGACACGCAAATAGTGAAAGGACAGAAAAAAGTGACGTCAAACAAAGTTCTCAGAACTATAAAAAGCACTAAGCAGCACGTTTGCGCGTGACTGTACATACTTGTGCACTCGGACACGGACCCTTTTCTATATGACTCACCATCAGTGAGTCACAGAGCAGAGACTTGTTGCGCAAGTCGTCAGTCACCGCCGCTCAGCCCGCTGTCGAGGTGCTGCGGGGTCGATGGCGTCAACCTCATCAGCGGGCGAGAGACGGTCGAGGTTTGAGGCAGGAGCCCCGGGAGACACAGGTAAAAAGGTGGCTGTGCATGACTCAACCATGCCTCGCGCACTGGGCTCCACGCCGCCACATTTAATGAATGAAACGTCTTTCGCTCGGGAGTCTGAGGCGTCAGCGAGTGGGATGGCGAGCGTGTAGGCACACGTCCCCTTTTCCAGACACAGCCACAGGTATGAATTATACATGTTGCGTCTCCTCGCGCCACTCAGAGACGGGCTATAATGAAGTGACAAGTGACGAGGGTGTGATTCACACGCATGCTTGACTGAACCGTCACGCCCACACGAGCAGAGGCTCGGCACTTCCAGTGTGTGTGGAAATGGAGACGGGGGCCAATTCAAACTGGCAGCGGCAGAAGGTTCGTGTTGAGAAATCTGCAGCAAAATACAAGCAAGACGCTATTTGCAAATGTCCTGTTAAGTCCATCTGACCGCTGCATGGACACCTAAAAGACTGAAATGTCCCAAACACATCTTCTCATTAGGAACCACGTGACTGCTGCATTTACACTAGGGGGGTCCAGATTCCATATTAATATCGGATATCAGTGCAATGTCAGCCAAAAAACGAGATCGGATCAGATTGTATCGGCTTGCATCTAAAATCCCCACTATAAGCACTCCGATACAAGCAGCGCATTCCAGTGTCCGCTCCAGCACCTCTATCAATCAATTAGCCCAGGTGATCACAACAACAGCATATGCTAACAGAGTAGCAGGCTGTAGGTGTGTTTGTCTGTCTGAAAAACATGTTGCAGCTGATTGTAAAAGTTTTCATTGCACAAGTTTCCCATGGTGGCACAGAAACAGGGAAGTTTAATATGACCAACCTCATCGTGCATTCGAAGAGGAATCACAATAAACAGCATGAGGACTTTCACAAGACTGCTGAGGCAAAGAAACAAACCTCTGGCTCCCTCCGACAACCAACGCAGTCCAAAACATTTGCAAATTTGCGACAAACTGTGGGAGGGAAGAAAGGCATCAGCTACAACAGAAAAGATCGGCCAATTTATTCATTGAGTAATATCACTTGATCAAGTATTTTCTGAATTTTCACACTTAAAAATAAGTCATGAAAGTATGTATGATTCGTGCTGATGTCAAATTGTGTTGTATTGTATCGGAATCGGCCAATACTCAAGTCTGCAATATCATTATAGCATCGGAAGTAAAAAGTTTGCATCGGGACACCTCCAATTTACACACAAGCTCACTTTCACCATCATCCCTGACATTGGTGGAAAAGTTGCAAATCATCAGGAACAGCTCAAAAGAAACACCTGGATCACACTGATGTA
This sequence comes from Nelusetta ayraudi, assembly GCF_046127955.1. Classification (NCBI taxonomy): domain Eukaryota; kingdom Metazoa; phylum Chordata; class Actinopteri; order Tetraodontiformes; family Monacanthidae; genus Nelusetta; species Nelusetta ayraudi. Next base: position 11,477,197 of record NW_027466092.1, on the reverse strand, counting down.
AAGAGAGGCAAAAGGGGAGGAGCTGCTTTGGAATAAAGATGGCAACAAAAGTTGAAAAGACAGCGATTAAGAGAATAAAGCAGCCCGTCGCCCATCAGAGCGGAACAGCCTCCAGCGGGACAATTTGGCCCCGGTCTGCGACATCAATCCTTTTCCTCTTCCTGGTGACTCACAGTTCATTCAGGAGGCGCAGCACAGCACTGGCTGTCCAACTGTGCACCTCCGTGGACTCGCTTGTGCAACAGCCACCGACCGAGTTTGGAGATCGCACGGCCCGACTGGAAAACCGATTCCATATTTAAGACTGCATTCTGAAAAGGATCCCGCGAGCTGGCACTGAATGCTCGCACAGAAATCACGCCTCCCGGCGTGCAGGGAAAGAAAGCAAATGACAGACCTTCACCTGCGAAAAAAGCATAAAAGGGCAGGCGGGCAAATCACACGGCGTCTGTTTGGGTGACACCATCCCTGTCTGTAAACAACAGTGTGCCTGGGCTTGTTTTCAAGTCCTGTCAAGATCTTTTTATTCAAACAGCCAGAAGGATTTTCATGCCTCTCTGCCAGTGAATTCACTTGGGCTCATCCAAACACTCAATTGAGAAGCTTACAGCCACTTTTCAAGTCATTTTCCAAAGTATCCAAGCTGACTCACTCATCCTTTAGTTAAGTGTGCAAACACACACACACACACACACACACACACACAAACACACACATGATTGTTAAAATGCCTCTGCCGTAGGCAGCTCCAGGAAGTTCCCAAAATAGTCGAGAGGAAGTTCATGTGGTGAACACAATAAAGCATGTTGACAAACCGTCAGAGAAAAAAAAAAAAAAACGAAACAAAACATAAATAAATCTTGGTCCTTACTCAGCAACGTGTTCCATCCCAGCACCTTTAGGGCCCGGTGCCACCCCAGGTTTGGTTCTGGTGCCCGTTTCGGCTTTTACCTTGGAAGACACAAAGGCGACATGCACGTTAGCTACGCATTATTTGCAAAAAAAAAGAAGAAAAACAAGAGAGATGGAATTTTAAGTATGATGTTAAAAATATTAATAGTAATGTTTCATTTACAAAATGATTGATGTTGTACCTGTGATTCACCATGCATAAGAATCATGCTTCTAATAATGAGCAGGTACACTGACTAACGTCAAAACTCAACAAATCAAGATGCAACAATCAAAATGGTTTAAGCCGCAAAGAACACGTGAAAACCATGCAGCATCTCTGGGAGCGTGCAGGGCCTTCAAACACTCACGCCAGCCACAGGACTGGCCTTTTGTCTGTCTTTCATGTCTGTCACCCTCTATGTGTGTCTCTTTGAGGGCCTCATCTGAGGCCTCACTAGGCCCCTCAGATCTCTTGGTGTTGAGTTTCAAAGTCGCCTCTATACTGTATGATTTATGACAGAGACAGCGTTCGCCTCTTCCGTCTCTGACATTCCAAGGCGTTTTCAGGGACACTTTGCAGGATCTGGCTCTGCTATACCGGACAACCATAGATATAAAGAAGTGTTACTGTTAGCAGGATTTACCGGCTCTTTCAAAAGGGCTGTATTATTTCTTCTTGCAACAACTTGCAACAATTACAACACAGTGGTGCAATGGTTAGCGCTGTCTCCTCAAAGCAAGAAGGTTGGGTTGCAAGTCCGATCCCCGGGCTTGGGGCCTGTTTGCATGGGTTCTGTCCGGGATCTCAGGCTAATTCCCACAGTACAAAAACATACAGGTAAAGTGGATTAGGAACTCTAAATTAGCCGTAGTTCAGCATATATCATATTTATAAATGCATATATATATATATATATATATATATATATAAATATATATATATATATATATATATATGCACATGCATAAATGTATATATATATATAGGTATACATTACCTAATTTATATAGTGTAAATTAGGTAAGACGTTTATCATATATATATATATATATATGTTTATCATATACATATATGATAAACGTCTTACCTAATTTACAGTAAGTAGTGGCCTTTCTGGTGGGGGAACATAAACCATAAACTGACAACAACTTTTCTATGCTAATGTGATGCAACCACACAAAGCTTCAGCACCTGAATAAAACTGCCATATGGGTGCTGACACCTCACTCGGCCCTGAGTTTGAACATTAATTAAGCAGAACATCTGGCAGGAACAGGAACACAGAGCGAAGTCAATCCGGCAGGACAGGAAGGTGATTTTGATCACCTCATGCCAAGAGCTGCTGCAGTCAGATAAGGTGCCAATACCAGTTTCAGCTGATGTGGTGGCAAAAAAAAAAAAACTAAATCTGGACAAAGCAGAGATACAATTTGTTGATAACAATGTGCTGCAGACTCCTGGATAATAAACTGACTTTATACAGCTTGTTATTTTTATCTTCTTTTTTTTCCTTTGTGTGTTTGCAGGCGTATACCATCAAAATGTAAATCTTGGACATTAATACAGTTACCCTTCAGGACATTAACCTGAAATCAACTGTCTCAGTTGCAGAGGGACTCCATTCCACTCTGCTGGAGCCTATCCCAGCTGTCTTAGGGCGAAGGCAGGGTGACACCCTGGACAAGTCGCCAGTTCATCGCAGGGCCACATAGGGGGCGTCCCCATAGCAACGCCTCGCCTCACCACGGTACGGTTGTAGAGCGCCCCCACTGGCCGCTACACGGTTGTAGGGGGCGCCGTTTTGGTACCTCAAGCGCTCAGGGTCCAAGCGAGACGAGGCAAGCTGAGTGGTAGCAACGAGCAATTTAGAGTGTTCAATTGACCTCACATGCATGTTTTTGGACTGTGGGAGGAAGCCGGAGAACCCGGAGAGAACCCACACAGACACAGGGAGAACATGCAAACTCCACACAGAAAGGTCCCAGGTCCGGGCGGCAGCGCTAACCACTGCGCCACCGTGTAGCCTGTTTTTGTATATTGAAAGATAATGTGATTTTTTTTTGAAAATAAAAGTAGCATAAACCAATACAAGATTTAAAATATTGCACTTCATATTGCTAGGTAAAAAAAATATACTATCTGGGTTTTTCAATGTGCAAATGCACACTAATCCATAACCAATCATATTTATACTGAGTCGTGACCAAAGGGAATAGATTGAATTTCATGAAGACTGACTGAAACAGAATATGTCTGATAGACTACAGTGAAATTGCTGAGACTCAGAGAAGCAATTCAAGCACTTAAAGTATACACAAACTAGTACATGTACTTTGGAATTGTGTTCATATAATAACAAAATCGGCAGGTGAAAAAAGGTGAAAACACTCGAACCAGCTTCTTTAAGAAGAACCTGCTGAGAAACAGGAAAACTGCAGAATGGAGCAATGAATTATTAAGTCTGAAGTTTATCTGCACTCCATTTTGCGGGTTTCATAGTCAGCATGCTATTGTTGGTGCCACGCAGACAATTTTCTTTTTTTTACCTTGATAACAGATCAACGCTGTGGTTTCGTCCTATTTCCACTCATCCAAGCATCATCTCAGGGAAAGTCTCGCCAACTCCAAGCTTTGCTTCCATTTAGTGTCGGCAGTTCACAGCCGTATGTGTTGCTACATGGCGCGATTGCCAGCCGCCCATGCATGCATTTGAAACAGATGCATCTTTGATGTGGGCTTGTTCGCATCGCCCCATGTGCCCGATCGCTTTGAAGGAGTGTGTGAGTCTGTGTTTATGTGTCGATGTGTTCGCAGGCCCTGCGGGTGTGAGGCAAACTGGAGCAATGTGGCTGCATGTCCTGACACACAAGGAGCGACAGAAGACTGACACAGATTTTTGTGTTTGTTTGTTTGTTTTGGCAGCACATATTATTGTTGCAGCAATTTATTTTTATGCATCTTACATCATTTATATAATTTTATGGGTTTTTTTTCCTCATTAAAAATGGTCTATTACTGTTATAATGCATTTTTCATTCAAGTGAGCAATGTTTTGTCCTGATTTCAAAGATTACAATCGTAAATACATTATTCGTTACATTATTCGTTCATTATACATTACGTTCCAATTAGTAATATCACACGTTGGTGTCATAACTACAATACACTGCATGTGAATCTATAACAAGATATATGAGAGAATACAACATTGTAGCAATTGGGTTTTTTTTAGCTTGGAAAATTAACTTTGTGTCGCGTCAAGGCCACAGGCATGACAGTTTCAGAGATAAATAAATGTTGTATCCTTTTCTGTTTTGTTATTATCAAACAGTGAATTACACAGTGACAATAGCGAATCCACACACAATTTCCAGGTTTTAGGCAAATGGCAAGCAAATGTGTCTCACTGTTAAAGCGTTATCTCAAAAACACTTCAACTGTCTTTTTTTTAAAAACATTTTTTTTTAAATGTCAAACATACACATGTATATTGTCAACATATATACAATTGGATTATACATTAATTTTCTGATGTGAGGAGGAACACATCAAATAAACTTATTCCCTTCAAGGGCATCTCTGAAACAACTGAATAAATAACTCCTACCTCTGTTCAGACAAATGAGCTGCAGCTGCAGTACACAATTAGCCTGCTGTCAATTGAACCCGTCAGTTGACTCATTACAGACAATCAGATGAGTCTCGAGTAGTCCTCAAATACTGCAAAAATCAAATATATTCTAAATCATGAGCCATCATCCCACTTTATCACTTTGATGCCCGAGGCTGCGGCCCGATGTGCTCACGCTGTACACGTGGTAACGGCTGTAGCTCTGAAAGCAAAGTGTCCTCACATGTCCTCGGACATCCACGGTCTTGTGAGTTAACCCTGACCTGACGCCTTCCTACCACCCACCCACCCACACACACAAACACACACACACACACACACACACACACACACACACACACACACACACACACACTTTGAAACACAACAATGACACACTTCTTTTTCTGGTCCTCTACACAAGTGTCGCCCGTGCTCGCTCGCGCGCGCGCCCACACACACACACACACACACACACACACACACACACACACACACACACACACACACACACCTCTTTCCTTTTCCCCTAAGACAATTGTGTTGGCCAGTCATTTCCACATGCGCGTCGCTGGCCATAAAAGTGCATAGCGGGCCGACTAAAAGCATCCCTTTCCTGACTAGCAGGGTCACAATTCTGTCTCATAAACACAGGACACACCTTAGCCCAACAGTTTTCACATATCCTCCTCAGTCCCTTATATACTTCCCGGCATGCTCCTCTGCCCACCGACTGACACAGGACACTGGGGGACCGAGAGTTTGGAGTTCGTCGACAAGAAGTCTGTCGCTCCACTTTGACATTTCCACGCTGAGGAGACTCGAGTCGCGCTCGCAGCGAAGTGTCTCTCTCCGTTCGTGTTGAACTTTAGGGGACTTTTTGTTCACACGGCTGGCCCGGACACTGACGCTGCTGCTGCCTTTTGTCTCCCAACGTGCCTCGCTCGGGCTCCCTGGCATTGTCATGACAACAGTGTGTACGCACCGACACTCGCGCCGCTTGAAAACAATGCAACGAAAGCGTGCTAAGCTAACCAGCAACACTTGTTCAAGCGAAATTAAAAAGTCTACAAACTTGAGCAAAACAACGCTATAAACTATGATAAGAACGCTAAGGGCAAAGAACAAGTGTACCCGAGTCTGAAGGAGACAGAAAGAAATGTCTTAGCAGGCAACACTCACGTACCGTCTTTTTTCCCCCTTTTTTCCTTTCCGTGCTGCGTCGCCGCTTTGCTGCCGTCGACTACCTGCTCCACTTGGTCTTACATGTGTATTGTTGACATTTCCGAGATATGCGTTTTCTCCAAACGGTGCGAACTCCGCTCGACACGAGAGACACGAGTTGAGGAACTTTCTCCGCCCAGACTCCCAGCTCCTCTGTCTGTCCGCCTCGGTCCGAGGATGCTTTGCTCCGCCTCAAGTGGCCTAGCCCAGGGATAAATCACGACGAAGTTTATTGTTCAGTATACGCACACTGAAAGGAGAAATGGAACGGGAAACCCATTCCAGACTTCTAATCTTTCTTAAAACCATTAAAAAAAAAAATAATAAAAAAAGTCATAATAATAATGATAATAATAATAATCCTAGATTGTTGAAACTATATAATTTCGATTTATCACAACATATCTCAAAACATTCACTGGGTAGCTCAGAATAATGGTGTATTTAGATTGATTTGATTTATATTTCAGTGGCAGAAACTGGATTCAATACAATTCCAATTATTGAGTTATTGGATGTACAGCATCTTAAATGAGCCTTTACGAAGTGACCCTCTGGTCCTGTCTCTGGAAACACAACAACTAATTCCTGAATTCATTTGAAGATACCATATTAAGTAAAACTCACTTTTTTTGTTTTGTTATTTGCTTGTTTGTTTGTTTTGTTTTGAGTAACTTATATCTCGAACCGAGGAAATTCCCATCGTTGAGAAAAGCCTGTAAAAATAAAACATAATATGGTGCTAAAACATGGACTACAATCAACTAGAAAAACTGTTGCAAAGGGTAGTGATACTGATGAACCTGTTGCTTCCGCTATGTTGACAGCATCCCACTGCCATGTTTTCGTCCCATTCCAAGCTGTGGACAATATCAAGAAGTCAAACAAGAGCTATCACATAGGGCTAATATACTACACAGTTCAGTTTTGCACTTTGTCATTGTGATTGTTCTTGTTCTTGTTCTTGTTCTTGTTGTTTCCTTCTTTCTTTCTTGCAGGGCTGTTCATGATGAGTTCTAATGAAAAATAAAAGTTTTTTTTTTTTTTTAAAGGGGGGGTAAAATAAAATACACAAATCCCATTTTTTAAGATGTCATTATTGTATTTTAAATGTTTGTTTCAATAGTGACTACAGTAAAGTTGTATTTAAGTGCATGATCCACTCTCCCGCAGAATTGTACTTATTCTTTTCAAAGGTTATTGGGGATCGCTCACCCGAGAAGACCTTGGCCTCATATTTACAGTATTTGTCATGATTCAAACGCAGCATAATTAGATTATGGAGCTTGACTGCGCATGAGGCAATTATCCTACAAGACATTAACTTGTTGTTACACCTCACCTGCTATCTCGCGAATGAAGTATAGCTACTGACCTTGTTGATAGTGGCCAAGTCCTTTGAACTTGCCTGGTTCCAACGGTCTGGGTGACACCGGCATTAACTATAATCCTGACTTGCAGGGAGTTTCACATGCTACCTTCATCCTTCTGAAATGTGCAAGCAAGGAATGGCATCGAATTATAACTGATCCATAAATAAGACATTATTGCAAAACACTGCTGTTAATAAATTAGATAGTGTATTATGTCTAAATATTTTGCCTAATATTCATACATTCATTCATTAATTTTCAATACCAACCAGATTGTATTAAGTTTGTATCATATTACTCATTTTATTTAATGCTTCCACACAAATTGTTGTAAAAACGCAATGCATGTTAGCGGTAATGGAACATTAAGACACCTTGACTTACCTCTCTCCCTTTCTACACCCCAAACAAGTGGCAGACAAACGAATATTTAAATGGTCAGTGGAAAAAAAACAAAACAGGAATATTTGATAACACTTTAACAGGAAGCTAATTTCCAAAAATAGGTAGTGCTAATGCATTTTTTGAGGAATCCTTAAAATCAGCTTTCTTCTTAACTTGGCGGTTCTCAGTAATTGCCACTAGATGGCAGTAAACTCCCACTATTTTTATGAAACCGGTAAGGGGAGATATTATTTCATTAAAGATTGAAGTGCAATCGTAGTTATACTGGCAAAGGTTAGCAGTCAATATTACGTTAAAACGTATTTTGCAATTAAAGAATTACATTCCGGGCAAGAATATGTTTCTAAATGTGTGCTCCTCAAACGTGACGACATTCGTACCCGGATATCCTTGTTGTTGAACGTCCTCAAACATCATGGGAAATGGAGTCATTCCCCTTCCCATTCTTGACCACAGTTTACGTCCGATTACGTGCGTTGGACGCACACGCTTAGCGGGCGGACGCATTTTACGCACGCACGCTCTCTAGTTGCTCCTTGGAGATTCCCCTTCCTTCCTGTGCTGTTGAGGTAAACCTACGTGATCGCATCAGTCTCATTAACAGCCGACCAAGTCAAAATATAAAAAACTTGCATGTCCGCATTCGTCCCAGATGTCGGAAACACGCAGCCGAGGCGGCGTCGTCGCGTACGAAGCTAGCGCCTGGAAGGGTTACGGAGGCTAAAGTACAAACCGGGAACAACTTATCGTCTCCATGGCTGTGAAAAGTTAACGCACGGAGCGCCGGGAAAAAAAACAGGAATAAAGCGATACTACGGCACAAAGGTAAGAACAGACGGCTTCGGAGAGGAGTTCACAAAGTGGGCATCAGGTGGGCTGCGTCGATGCCGTTTATGAAACCACTTAATAAGAGAGCCTTTGTTTACTGGGTACCCGGCGTCCCCGGCTCGAGATGTCTCAGTAGGACCCCAGCATTATTGTATTATTTTTAAATTCCCTTCCCTCCCGCGCTATCTTGCTAATATTAGTGATCGAGACAGGACTTAGAGTTTGCCTGCAAATAGATTGGTTATGTCACTGCCTCACTTGTGTCCCCTTGCTTTCACATGGCGACTTTTCTGTCTCACGGAGACAGGACGCCGCGTTGATCAGGACAAACAGGGGAGATCCCTCTTTTCTGTAGCCTGCTGACGGAAACGGGGCACATGGTAAAGATGATTGCATATTAGATTCGCTTGTGGACACTTGGCGTGTAAATTGAAGGGTTTGTATGGTCCGATCGAGGTGGATCTCGTAGATTAATGGCCTGGAACATCTCGGTTCTGCTGCCACTTTGCTCACTGATGGGGTCTTGGGCTGTTTGGTTTGGACATTTGTTTTGGAGGGCACATAAATGACAACTGACAATGTTCCGTGAAATCAGCTCACATCCTCCCTTTTCCCTTCTGGCCCCCTCCCCATAGTTCCCTGGAGAATATATCGGAAATCCACCCCCTCAACCACTCTCTCCTTCCTTATCCTCTGTCAGCTGCTGCATCTGTGGCTGCTGACTTGACTTGCAGAAGGAGGGACAGGTGGCCCCTTGGACAGGTGCACCCTTGGTGAAATGTGGAGTGGTTTGCATGCACTTTGTCCTCCTTTCAATTGCTCTGGCTTGCTTTTCGTCTTCCACGTTGTACATTTAGGTGTGCTGCTGCCTGCAGCCACCTGGTAGAACCTGCTCTTGAAAGCTGTTTGTGCAGATCCGACACAACACCTACTGTACGTCCATGTCATGGCTACATATATTGACCTTTGCTGCGTTTTGGAATTTCTACATTTAAAAAAAAAAAAAAATCATCCTCACTCGATGAACCAGTTTTCTTCCCACTAACATTCTTACCAGCAGCAGCAGGAGACTTGCTCATAGTTGTGCACAAAGAACACACCCTTTGCAGCCTGTGTGACTCGTCAAATCTGGCAGAGACTCATTGACAGCTCATGGCCAGTGGTTAACCTGCTTATACGACGCGAAGAGAAGAATGCAGCGGGGGGGCTTGTGGAGAAGAATGCATTTTTGTGTTGCGTCTGAACTTGCACGCCGTGTGCTCCTCGCCGCTCGTCTCGGCCCTGCAAGTGCAGAGGGGCTGAGGCTGAAGGATCAAGGGAAAGGGGGTCAGCAGAAGTGATATGAAGTGGAAGGAGAGCCGGAGAGGGGAAGGTTTGAGGGCTTATCTCGGTAATGTGCGGGGACAGTGGAGCGCTGAAGAGTGCTGCAGCTACCGCCGTCTCCCACTTAACCTCTCACAGCCTCCTCAGGCGCTGGAGCAGAAGTAACCTTCCTCCTCCGAGAACTAATAAACAGCAATTAGGCTCTCGGGCTGCCTTGTGCAATGCGTAAATAGTTCCTCTTGCCAAGTGCCACCACCACCCTCCAAACTCTGCCCAGGTTGGCTCTGACACCTCTCATCACTCCTTGGGAACCCCCACTCCCCTCCCCCTCCCCTTATTGAATGAGCTCTGACTCTATTCAGGTTTCCTCAAATGCCTCGGACGCATCTCCTCAGTGTCTGCGCTCGGCCGCTCAGTGCGCCTGCGCTCTGCTGACACTCCGGTAATCCGCTGTTTAGAGGAAGAGGAGGGGGAGGAGGAGGAGGAGGAGGGGGTTGAGGAGATGGCATCCTCGCTCGCTGCGTGCGAACCACCGAGGGAGAATCCGGCCAAATAAAAACAAGAGCAGCGAAGGCGCGGATCGATGATATGTGGGGGGGGAAATGCGAACGCTGAATGCCGAGATTGTTTGCCGGAGCGGGATTGTTCACGCCATTTGCAGCAGCTTCAGCTTCAGCAGCAGCAGCAGCAGCAGGGGCAGGAGGACCACACGTCCCCTATAAGAGACGACCGAGGCTCGGCACCCTGCGGTCCGAACGCTGCTGATGTGAGGCGGTCGCAGACAGGAAGGGAAGCGAGTGGAACTAAGGGCTCCATTGCCTGCGCGAGACCAGCCCCCCAGTCACGGCTGCGTGTGCACGACTCCGTCCCCCGGCCTCCGTCTCTACACCGCCGTGTGGCCACCTTCTCCTCCACAAGGAGCGCCGACAGCAGCCTTTCACCCGGCACCACTGTTGTTTTCAGCAGCTGACCGCGCACGGCGCTGCGTCCAGTGATAAACGGGAACCGAGATCGAGTCGGGTTTCGTTTCCTTGACAGCTCTCGGCGGAACGATCCCCCCGCAGCTGCTCTGCCAGTTGAGACTCGCAGCTCGGCTCCGCAAGAAGCAACTTGATGAACTCGACCGACCGGCCAGCCTAGGCGGGTGGGATTCGACGTAAATCAAGCTTCCAGTCTCTTTCGCTCAGACAGCCCGGAACACTGGGATCATCTTTCGTGTTTTTCCAAGCTGCGCGCACGGCCGCCAAACATTCCTCCCGGGTGTTAACGCGAAAGTTGTCGTGAACACGCTGTTCACGCCCGCCGCTACCGGGAGGCTGCGGGAGTGTGAGAGAGGAGCGGGATCCGATGGCATCGCCTTGTTTTGTCCTGGACTATTCATCTCGCAATATTCTGCATCCGCCTGGAAGCGCTGCCCAAGGTTTTGGAATATGACATTTTTTTCAGTGGGAGAAGCAGAGCGTGTAACGTTCCTCCCTCCCCGAGCAGCTGTTCTTCAGGCAGGATGTTTGCATACTTGTAGTAATGCCAAAGCCCTACCAAGGACATGCATTGATTCCTCACAGTTGTCCAGAAATATATTTTGTGTGACCTTTAATGCAGAAGGTCTTTGTGACTAATGGTTGCTATCAGTTGTTTTTTTACAGACAATGATGCTACTCTCATGCCCCTGATATATGGATATATATATATATATATATTTATTTATTTTTTAACTCCCACCGGTTTTGTGGTCTAGATTCTATCTTGTGTTTCTGCTGCTGCAATGCTGAGAAACACTCCACGTTTTCACTTCAGCACATGTCTTTTTTTCCCCTGCTGCTCTGACTCTCCAAACATGTGTGAAGTAAAAAGGAAGCAGGCATGAGATTGCCCAGACTGAGCAGATGGGCCACGCGGAGCATGAGAGGAATTCAGAGCAGCACAACAGAAGACGTGGCGCAGGGTGTTACAAGCAGAGAAGATTGCACACCGTCCCTTGGAAAAAATTGTTTTCTTCTCTCTGAGGGTAACTTTTAAATTGGAATCAGATCCTCTTCCGTCAAATCACTACTTCGATGATGAAAACCTGGCTTCCTTGCTGAGCTGCATACTTGGCTACCTGCAAATGATGCTAATTTTTTATAAGTACCTCCTATTACTGGAACCGCTTCCCTTGGTTGTTTTTGTTTTTTTTACTCGAGGACTCACGACGGCTCTTTCGCAAGAGGAAATTCTTCGATAAAAACAAGACTGATGCTCTTTGTACTTAAAGCATCTCTCGGTTTCTCTCAAATTGAAGAACAGGCTCGACAGGTGTTTGGAAAATCTGTGGGTCCCTTGCTGTTTTTTTTTTGTTTTTTGTTTTTTATTAACCAAGCTAACGGATCCTCCTGTCAAAGTGCACTCTTAGACTAATTGCCCCTGTTCCTGTGGTGATGGGGAGCTCAGCCTCGTCTCTCACCGCAGAGACAGAGTCCGACCATGGTTTCCGAAGTACCCCGTACCCGTCGTCGCCCCCCATGGGTTGGCTCAGGAACAGTCACAGCAGCCCGGTGTGGGGCACCACCTTCATCGCACGTCAGCAGCAGCAGCAGCAGCCTTTGCCTCACCGGGAGCGCAGGTAAGAGCCAACGTTGTCCAGCCAGCCCGGTGCCAGCTTGTTTTCTGGGTTGAGCGGCCCTGGGACATGGAGCAGTACAGCTGGCCCTGGCTGGGGTTCTTTTTTTGTTTTGTTGGGGTGTTTTGGCGATATACCGCTTGCATTTCAGATGCAAGTGTAAGTCGACTGAATAGTATCTCATCTCAGGTCTTCTTGTGTTGAAGTTACTCTTTGTATTCCAAACGGGCCTTCTCCTGCACTGTTGTTGGGTTCTAAAAACTTGAGATTTTCTCTCTTGCGAGCCTTCACAAGTGTTTGCTTGAGATTCAATAACCTCACAGTGATGACAAATCCCCTGTTTCATCAACGCTTATCTAATCAAAGCTTGCATTTTGATGTTTTTCTATGATGCACCTAAAATCTGCATAAGCCGGATTTGTGGATCAAAATCCCATCCCACCCCACCACCGCTCCATTGGATTCTCCCATCACTGCTGCACAGTGCGCTCTCCACTTACACCGCTGAGTGGATTGGGCACTTGGCTTGACCCGACCTCCCTGACCCCAGTGAACAGCAGTCGGGGGGTAATTGGGGATGTGTTTTGCTGCGGTGCCTTTTACCAGGCTTTCACGAGGAGAGTCGATTTGCTGCTGTTAATTCTGGAAAGTGAGGGGAAACACTTTTTCCTGTGATGTCAGCATTGCCCCAGCAACCGGCCAGCTCTGGAGAGAGTCCCACCTCCCCACATTAGTCACAAGAGAAGGGATTCTTTGGAGAAACATTTTGTGCGCCCACTACAAAGGAGCCAAGGCAGGAAATGGCATTCGATACCACAAAAGAATAGCTGGCTTGCCTTAACAGATATAAACGGCATTCTAAGCCATTAGTCACCATGCCGTTCCATTCTGTAACCAACATCTGGTCAACTTCTCCTTTTCTACATTTTCAGTAATATTGAATTGTGGAAATACTCTTTTGAATCTGGGTTTGCTCACTCGGTAAATGTCCATTAAATAGACTCAGAAAAGAAACATTCACAGCTGTTTTGTCCCTTTCACAGAGTGTGATAAGGTAAGTAAGTAGATAAATTAAAGCTTGTCAAAAAAGAGTAAATATATCTGCTCAGATATGCTGTGGGTTGTCGTCATGACCATTGCGGACTAGCTCGATATCTAGCACAGCAACTGTGCTCTTGCCAGTGATCTTACAGCAGCAGCTGTAAAACGGAGCGTGGGTCCGTTGTCTTCTGGCAGAATGAAAGTCCAGCAGAAGAGACATCTGTTCATACAGAGCGATCTGTCCGCAAATTTGCGGGAACAAAGGTTGGCAGCTGAAATCGACTGCCTGCAACACATCAAAGTTGTTGCTGAGTCACTCGGGGCGTCGGGTCCGGTTGTGAGTTATTGATTTTCAAAAAGTCTGATCACATTTCTCAACAATGGAGGCCATTACTTATTCAGCATCAGTCTCCACTTGGCCTTTATGTGTGTGGCGATTCCCGCCTGCAGCTGTCGGTGCTTGTAGTTGCCCTGCGTCCCCCACTAAAACTTTTATGGCCCTGATTTTCTTACCACTCTATGAATTTTAAAGGTCCAAATTTTATGCGACAAGTACTTTACCGGCATTCTCTAACTCGTATTGTACATCACTTTGGCATCTCATTAAAACAAGAAAAGTCCATTGTTTGCTGTTTTTTTGTTGCTGCACTTTTGAGAGAGCGTGTGTTAAAATGTTTGTTGTGGAAATCAACCTCTTGCGATGTCAGAAAGGTCAGTGTTTTCTTCAGCATCCCCTGCCAGGTGTTGGTCCTTCTCTCTCTAACCGCCCTGGTTATTTTGTCTGTGGACGGCCTGACATTAGTTTTAATGGGAAATAAGAAAAAATGAAATGTTTCTCCAGAGGCTGAACGAAAAGGGGCTAAATATGCTGTTTTCTGGGGATCTATGTTTTATTTCGATAATGAATCTTGTGAGGCTGCCCTACCGAGGTCTGGAATGACTAATAAAGCTCTGGAAATGGGCACAATAAGGGACTATTAAGAAAAAGAAGGGCAGGTTTGGGCCTATGCTTGGGCACACTTCCATCGGCCATTGCTCCACGCACAAATTAAGCTTGCGTTGTAGGTCATACTGTCAGAACGGGTTTGTCTCATACAGTCAACATGTTTTTTTTGCCCCTTTTGGAACAGACTCTGCGTGCTAACAGTCTGTGTAGCATCAAAATAGGACTACAGTCTGGGTCAGCTGAGCACATGCACGCAGAGATGCAAAAGAAACAGTGTCTTAACGTACCAATGGGAGCCAGTGAGTCACACAGACAATGGGTGTTTTTGAAACACTGTGCAGTAACACTTAGAATATGCCCTCTTATCTGGGCCCACACCCCTCCCTCCCTCTCTCCCACACACACACACACACACACACACACACACACACACACACACACACACACACACACACACAGCTAACAACGTTAGGCAAGCTTTGCTGAGCTGTGACCGAGCATGAAACACAGAAACAACAACTGAACGCTCTGAGCCCGGCTTTGCTTCAGACCTTCTCATACAGGCTGATGTGTTTTAGTGAGTTCTCTCCCCACTGAATTGTTATTCCCAGACTGGATATTGTCCAAACAGTCGTGTGTTTTTGGGTAATTTCAGTCCATTTTCGTCCAAGTTTTTTTTTTATTATTTATTTTTTTGCACTCTGGGGAGGCAATGTTTGTGGGCCGTGAATCAGCACTTCAACTCTGGAGGGTCGTGCAAGATAAGCCACTCTGCAGAAATGCGTATATTCACCCAAGGGGTTTTGGCCAGTCAATAGGAACACATGCAGTTTTGTTTTCTCTATTATTGCTTTATTATTACTATGAGTTTAAGTCAAGTTTTGTTTCTTCTTTGCTTCGCACTGCTGATGTTTTGTGTCTCGTTCGGCCTTTGGAGCCCTTTTTTAAAGTCCTCTCCCGAGTCGATCCCGGTGTCTCCACTCGGCCCCGGCGTGATGGATGGCAGTGTTTATCGCGCCTCCTTTCCTCTGGCTCAACCCCCCCTTTAATTGGATTAAAAACGGCTCGGCTTGGATTCGGCCGGCGTGGTCACCGACCGCGTTTATGTCTGAATCATTTCAACGCGTCCACCCTCGCGAGGCCCATTGGCAGCCTGATAAAGACGGGGCCGCGTCAGGACAGTCACCAAGCCCACAGAAAAGATTTGGCATGCAGCATGCTCTGTCTCTCGCTCGCTCTCTCTCTCTTTTTTTTTGTATTTTTAAAGAGCATTGACGCGGCGAGGGAAGACATATAGCCCATTGGCACGGCTACTGGCATAATTACAGATTCAGCCACTCTTGTTACCATGGAAATCTGTGGCATATGTTCGCTAACCTAATTCATTGAGCCTGGAATCCAGGCTGGCAGATTGTACCTCTGGAAAAATACCATGTAACCTGCCGATTATTTGTGTCAGTATATTATTCACGTCAGACAGAAATCAGTTACAGCTCATAGCAAGTGTTGTTGTTTTTATTACTTCCCCCTTTGGACCAGGAAGAGAAACTTTTCACCATCTTCCTGAAATGACTAAGGCACGCGGTGCTGTGTCAGAAGAGCCGCTGCCCTCCGGGGGTCGAACGGCCCCGCACGTCTCCCCAGTTCAGCTGAAGCAGCACTGCGGTCCCTGCCACTTCCTACCCTTCCTTCGCTTCCTTCCCTTCCTGCTAGCTAGCGCACGCTCGCTCACTCGCTTTTTCCCTGACTTGCTGATGTCCGCTGAAAGGCAGCGAGACAGTTTCCCCTGTTTAAAGATTCAAGCGTCTCCAGCTGTCTCTGCCGTTGACAGATTCACCCGTCAAAAATGAGCACCGGTCGTGAAATATTCAAAGAGGGCAGAGCAGGAGGTCAGCGGCTGCTCCTTTTTCTCTTTCTCCTTGTTTTTTTTTTTTGTTTCCTGGGCAGCATTGGCAGTCTTGGTATCGAGGGCCTATGAGTCAGCTCCCATCTTTTCTTTGCGTAATAACGTTTGTGGGCTGCGAGGCTTTAATCATACGGCGATCATTATGTATCAGGCTTACATAAAGCGCACCCTTTTACAACAGTAACCTGTTTTGAGTTTGGGGTCATAAAGTATTATCGGGGTCGGCGTGAGACCCGACATTCACGCAGCGACCCACTTGTTTCTTCAGCGTCACGCATCTGTAGTTTTCCATTTTCATGGAGTGGAAAAAGTTGCTGATCGCTTTCTTAAAAAAATAAATAAATAAATAAAGCAGCTTGAAAATGGTCTCAATGATGCTTACTGAGGGAATGAACCAGCCCCAGGTCACCTTTAACAAAAGAGTTTTTGTCTTGGGTCTCTCCGTTTACACTGTGACGTTGCATAACCCTGCAAAGTCCTGAGCACACAAACAGGTCCCGCTAATCTCTTTGAGAAAGGAAACTGCAGGGCAACAAACTGTTTGGAGTTCCTCTGAGAAACGACCTCCTTTTTTACTTAAAACATCATCACCCAAAGTCTTTTCATGAGAAGGAAAATGTCTTCAAGGTAGCAAAACCAGTTCAGTTGCCTCTACCCAATCTTCACGTCGTACGATGACCTGGGGGACAGAGAACCATCACAGACACGTTGACCTCCTTCTTTGCATTTACGGCCCCCGTAATGAGGAAATGCTTGCCGTCCAGCGATAACAATATGAAGAACTTACGGTGCAGTTCCGAAGTAACAAGTCCCCAAGTCCAAGTTGGCATTTATTACACAGACAATTGTACTTTGCACATTGCATTGTGTGGCAGAAGGTGCTGTATGTGTATTTTTACGGCAGTGCCCAGTTTTCTGTCCGACAGGTTCCCTCTTCTGTCATTTGCGTGGGGAAGCCCAAAAAGCTTTTGCACTTTAGCATTTAGAATTTGCTGCAGCCTCTACAGTGTCACAAAACTCCGACCTCGGTTGTCCCCCTGCCATTCGCAGGGCCTGCCACCCTCACTTTCCTTCAGATCCGTGATCGAGTGGAGCTCACGTGAGAATAAGTCAGTTCCCAATTCCCTCTTTGCATTACTGCGGCAATAGACAATACTGCTCGTCACTGAGCCTTGATGTGGTGGAGAAATTCCTTATTTTTAAGGAGTCCAACCGAAGCTTCAAATCTGTGCAGCTTATTTTGCTTCGGAGCTCTTTCATCTTTTCTTTTTGCAGCCTAATGTTACAAATCTTAGTTCAAGTCCCATTATTATATCACCGACAATGCAGCAGCCTTTGCCGTCTTCTGTTCTCCCTCTTTCTGTTTTTTTTTAATGGTGCGCTGCACAAAGCTTAGAGCTGTTTCAATAGGTCAAGCTAAGGTAACATTCCTTTTTAGTGAGTGTTGCCCTCTTTACGTCACTTTATAGTTCTAATGAGTTCCTGTGCTAATATCGTGAATGAAAGCAAGGAGAAATGTCTCTGAATTGAATCAAGTTTCTGGGTAAATTCCCAACAAAACCGCCCCGGTCTCTTAATGTGTTGCGACTGAGACCTGATCTGTCGCCAACCCCACGCTTTCACGTCATCTAGTCTCAACATGTCACGCGGTGGAAACTATTTGTCTGTTCACCCGATACTGCAGATGAGTGAGCACAGTCATAATTGTTGTTGCAAATCAATTCATTGTAAAAGCGATGAGTCATATTCATGCTTCAGCACAGCATCTGGCAGGTAGGATGCGGGCTTTCACAGGCGATCCTCGAGCCTTTCTCATCAGCCTGAGTGAAAGACAAGCAGGGACACTTGCCAGGAGGAAATTGCTTCCAAGTAAAAAAGGTTCGTTGCCCTGCTCGTGGAAGCAAACATTTCACATTCACATTTATTGAGCAAGTGTTTGGCTTTGGGCGGCAAAAGTCTTTATTTCTTACCAAATGTGCAAAATCACTTCTCTCTCGGTTTGTTTGTTGATCTCGTCCCTGCTGTCGAAGTTCCTTGTGTGTGTTCAGGTGATTGACGTCCAAGATCAGTATTTTACCTGATCCGAGAGCATATGAGCCTTTGGTAAGTCTCATTACCTCCCAACAAGCCACGCAAGACTTGAACTGAGCTGGCATCACTGCACCGTCAGCTTGACAGAGACGTTTGTGTGGACGATTTCAGGAAAAGTCACACAATAACTCGAGCGGCGACGCGAGTGCCCTGATATTTTTTGTGGTGGTCCTTTTTTGCGAATTGCTGACAGGAAAAAGCACATTCTGCATCCCTGTCGCCCCGAGAGGTTTAGCGATGTAATAGGGTTCACAGAGTGCAAAAAAAATCAAGGTGTTCTTCCAACATAAACATTTTGCAAGCGGCTGCATCAACGAATTCAGGTTCACACAGTGTTTACATAAAAGCAAGCCTGGAAATATTCATCACGGCTGCAAGTCACCGTACAGTCACACTGTGTTTACGTCGGGGACACGTCCAGAACTGTTCTCACTCTTCGGGCGCTGGAAGTTATTCAGCCTCACTTCCATTTCAGCAGGATATAATGTTGGACTGGTTTTAAGACAAAACCCAGGAGCATGTCGGCTTTAGAGGAGCTCTGGGCTGCGACAAGCCAAGTTCATACAGAGTGTAGCATGTTTGTTGGGAAATGAAACGGCTCAGTTTCCTTTGGGAAATTGCTTTGGCAGAAATGCAATGTCCACAACAGTTGATGAAGCAACACAATGAGTTATTTTTATAGTTTTAATAATGAAGACTTTTACTAAAATGAGAGCTGGCCGCTCGTGATCCGGTCACTCCAGATACAATTTGAAACCAGATGAAAACGTAACACTTTTGAAGTTACGCTTACACTTTTCCTACTCTCTAACCTAACCCTCCTCTCTATCCTAAAAACAGAAACTGCCAGCTGATGTGATTATACAGTGCTTATATTAGGGATGTTTTAATTTCCTGTGTTTATTAATTCCATGGCTCCCTGATGGCAGAAATCACGGGGCACTAGCTAACCGAGTAAAAAATAGGTTTCGTGGTCGTCGAGTTTGCTTGCACCAGTGCGGTTGATTACCATATTGATAATTAATTAAGCTTATTGAACCCAGTTTAAGTGCCTTTAATTTACACATTAACATGCTGCGCAAATATTTAATTGCTAATTATGCTGGAGTGATCTGCCTGATTCAACCCCATATGGATTGGCTTGGTGCGCGGAGGTACATAACCCTGTGCAGCCACAGAGTTGTTAGTCAGTGTTTTTAGCTTGGAGCTAATTGAGAGTAGGTGTAGCCTTCATTTCATTGTAATGTTTTACAAGCTACACTTTGAACGCTCAACATTTGGACTTGGTTTTTGCTCCCAAGTAAGTCCTCAAACACACACACACACACACACACACACACACACACACAAACATACTGGTTGGTTTGCTGTCAGAAATTTGCACAAGCAACATGTAGGAACGTCACATGTAGTTATGGGTCTTCATTCCAGCAGGGGAGCACTTGGTCACAGGATGTGAACAACTAGGGAACCTCCATGTGACTGGCTGGCTGGCTGGCTGGCGGGCACTGAAGTGCTGCCTGACTTCTTTCATTGCTTCAATTTCAATCCTGAAATCGGTATTAATTTATTATCCTGCCAGTCGAGTGTTTGAAGTGTCGATTAACAATTCATAGTATGACGTTTATGCCACAGCTCTTTAGCTGTCCTTGTGTTATCGACTGTGGGTTACGATCATGATGCACTTCCTCTCTTGTCAAAATACACATCATGCCAACATCAAACAAGATGCCAAGATGACACTGTCGCTTTCAATTGAAAGTACATGCTCTCAGTTATTAACTGAAAATGTTGACTGATGTGATGGCTTAGGCTTGCTAACCGTACACAATGCCACAATTAAACTTTAAAGTCAACAGCGCAGTGCATTTGTTAGTTTTGCAAAGTCTTACCAAACGAAAATGTTTAATCTTTGCAACAAAATATAATTTATTTGTTTATTTTTGCTACATATCAATGACAACTTCATGTATTTATCGTCTTTCTGTCTATGAACTGTGCACTCCCTAGGGATCGTACGTACCATTCAAGGTCTTACATGGCCATGTCATTGGATGTACAGCATTGTCATTTAGCACTGTAAAGGTTTTTAAAGCACCATTGACTTATAAAATGTTGTAAAACGATCCGCTTCCTGAACTTCTCTTTTTTTTTTTTTTCATTGGCACTTCTGCAAAATGTGTGTACACTCCTGCTTCCAGTGGCCAAACAGGGAACCATGCCTCAGACCTTGGGCTTATCGCCAGTCTTGGAAAGGCAGTGCTAATGACTGTCGCACTAAGGCCAAATGTCTCGCTGTGAGGCATGGGGGAGCTGGCACCGCTCGGGTCCCTTGATCTGGTAACAGAGTTCAGTGGCGAGTCCAAGTGGACAGCTGTAGGTGGCGTGCACACGACGCACTTGTGCTCTATCGGCTCACTCTGACGTTGTTCATTTTGCTACATCATTAGATACCTCTGCCACACCACGCCACCCCACCTTGACTGGCTATTCTTCTTTTGGTTCATTTCCGAAGAAGGATGTAGACCCCTGAGATGTCACAACAGCCTGCTGAAGTGCCCCATAATGGTTTTACACCCAGTGAAGCGTAGCAGAATTGTCTAGCCATTATTAATGCTCTCATTTGAGGATGTTTATACTCTCATCAGGTATTTAAAAAAAAAGGGCAGCAGTCTGTCTTCTCCATCTGCCTCGCTCTGTCTCCAACACTCTAAGCTGCTGGCTTGCAGCCTGGCTCCTCTGACACAAGCAAACGGAGGAGCTGAAGTGGTCACTTTTACAGCAGCGTCGCTGCACATGAGGGCCAAGGACAAAAAGTTGCGTGCATGTGTCCCCGCTGCAGTAATGGAGTGGGGTAGGTTTGCCAAAAGAGTCATTTTAAATGGGCTCTTATGAGTCTTGGGACACTGAATCATCGTGTGCTGCAGGCATGTGTTGCACACACAGACATTGACGCACTTGGGACTCATGCTCATCCCCAGTCCTGGCGAATGGAGATGGCATGTTATTGTTTATTGTGTGCTTCATATTTACATCATTGTTAAAAAAAAAAAATCAGGATAGCTGTTAGGTAAATCTTTTGAGAGGGCGATTGCATTGATGAAAAGCCACCGGTGACACCGGGCACATTCACGAAATTGTGATTTGTGCTCCACCGTAACCCAAATCAATTGCCTCGACAAAGTCCCCATATGGTCTGACACCACCGCTTTGCTCTCTGGCCGCTGATGAAAGAGGCCTGACGGTTATGGAGATGGCCACAGGGACGGACCTGTCACCAGGCAGGAGGCCCTGACACGTGTTTCCGTCGTCATTGTCATCATTGCTGCTGCGTTCAGGGCCTCGAATGGGACGTGCCGCGGAGAGCCAAGCGCCGAGTGAACGTGTGCCAGTGATGCCAGCAAGGGGCCGCTGCTTGATTCCAGCTGCTGGAGGGGAATGGTTGAGAAGGGGTGTCTACAGTCTGAGGCTGAGGCACAGGTTGTTGAGGATTGCAATTGGTCTGTGCACACTGAGGAGGCAGAGAAGAGAAGACATCTAAACACAGCGATAAACATCATTGCGCACTTTGCCCCTTGGAAAAATGTTGATTGGTTAGCGAAGACA
The DNA here is from genome assembly GCF_046127955.1 of Nelusetta ayraudi. Taxonomy (NCBI): domain Eukaryota; kingdom Metazoa; phylum Chordata; class Actinopteri; order Tetraodontiformes; family Monacanthidae; genus Nelusetta; species Nelusetta ayraudi. The sequence goes on along the minus strand of NW_027466092.1, from coordinate 11,455,350 downwards.
AACTGTTGTGCGTGCCAACTGTGTATGCGGGTGCCTCTCCCAGTATTTGTGCATACCCTCGAGGATGCCAAGGCAAGACCATTCCCTTTAAGTGGCTCTCATCAAAATGCAGCCTTTTATGATAAGAATTCTGTTGTTGGCAAACATCCTTGTCTTCTTAGTCAATATCTATTACAAGTATCCTATCTTACGATGCATTCAGATGGCATTGTGGTTGGAAAAGCCCAATTTTCCTTCTCACTTGGCAGCCCCGACTCTCGGATGAATCGGACTGCTGAGTTCAGCGCCCCCCGGAAGAATAAGAGCACTTCTAATGGATCCTGACATAAAGAAGTGGGAGTACTGCTTCTATACTCCTTCCACCCCAGGCCAGAGGACACAAATGTACTTTGACAACAAAGCTAGCAAACATGATACGACCCATAATAAATTTAGTTGCGTATACCTACATCCATCTAAAAGCAAGGACATGTCAACTCAAAGGCATTCAGAAACGCGCTGTTATCCTCTGCTGCCTCCGCTCCGCTCCTCGGGGACGGTCGCTGATGAGAGGACTTTGCGCTGGGAGCAAAAGGTCGTCTCTGCAAGTGGTTCCCCTGGGTTTTAAAGGTTTGCAGAGGTTTCCAATGGTCTCATGGGGTTAAAATAAGGAAGTGTCATGCAGGGCTCTGAAATCCATAACATTTTTCCACAGAACTTATTATTACCAATATATATTTTTCGATTATCTGAATTCTGTGCCCTTATTCTGTGTTAGAGAGGGCCTGTAGGACAGCCATACCCCCCGTTTGTCAGGTGGTTGGACTCACGTTTCCTGTCAACATTATCTTAATGTGATGAGCAATTATTTTGCAATTATAGCACCTGATGTAGTTTTGTCCTTAAAAAACAACTCAGCACAGTTTTGTTTTTTTGTTTTTTTGTGGGTGGCGTTGAGTGACATGTTTGACAGATTGCGGCTGGTTCGACATGCTTGAATTGTCTAAAAGGGAGCCATGGGTGGTCCAGCACATTAGGATTTTTTTTTTTTACCTTTTTTGAAAACAGACTTTCACTCGCACAATCGTCAAACCCGTGACATTCCATGTTTACCAATCATTTATTTTTTGGTTGGTCAAATTCACAATCCCACCTACAATTCCATGATCTTGTGAACTGCAGGGCTCCAATAATAGTCGGGGGGAAGGGACCACCCCACCACTGTTGTTTTATACTTTATCGGGGCTACATGACACTTGGTTTTATTATCCTCTACTGTAATAAAAACAGATGACAGACTGAGATTTTACTTGAGAGGGTGATTCCACTGAGAGCGATGTCATTTTACTAAGTCCACAGACCAATCCCTCCTCCAGAAATTATTTGTCAAAGCTTTTAAAAATGCTCTGAAGATGTTGGAAACCTCGTGCTCCTCATGCTGTTTTCTGCCCAACGTTCTCGCACCTCGTCCTCTGCTACCCTGGTAACACTTGTAATGCTACACCTTTTTTTTTTTTTTAATGTGTTGCTGTTTGCACATGGCCAGTTTGAGTGGTAGTGACATTTCACGGGGTTGTCCAGAGACCAGCCCCATCTCTTCACTAATCTCCTTGTGCTCTCTGGTGGCCTCCTGCTGTGCAGTGGCCTCTCCCAGAGTGCCTAATATGCCCACTATCAATAAATCTGATTGACTGGACTGCAAGGGCACAGCTAATGCCACTCGTCTGTCTGTCTGTCTGCTTTAGGGTATTAAGTCAGTGGTAACAGTCGCAGTAGTAGTTCACCCAAACTGAAATGTCCTAGTTTCTACTTGTACTACATTGTAGTTTTGTTTGAAATGGCAACTTCACCACCATGTTTTTCATCAAAACCTGTAGCCACCTGTAGCCTCTTGGGATCAGTGTCTATGTTCCCTCCCATGACCGTGGCAAGTTCCACACTTGAAAAAAACTCCAGAACTCTCCATTAACTCATGGACTTTGTGTATCTTGCTTTGTCAATCTTGCTTTTTATCAAGACAAATGTGTGGTTTGTCTTTAATGCAAACAAAGGAAAAGTGCTGCAATTTTTTACATGGATTGAAAAAGTGCCAAGTTACTGGAGTAGAGAGATTTTTCTTGCAGGGGGTTCTATTTTTCCCCAAAATTTCAAAGATTTCTGGCAAACCTTTATAACCCGTAGCTACAGCAGCCTCCTCCTCTCTTCTATCACTGCTCTCCAGTCACTCCTGTTCTGGGATCTGTACTTTCTTCCTGACTATAATCGTGTGGCCATTGTATACAGATTTACTGCCCTCAGAGCCCCGAGGATGGATTTTTTTCCGACCTTGCACCAGCCAATCCTTCACTCACTTTCTTATATTTCCTTTTGCTGTCTGCCTGTCCTTCACTTGCATTCTTGGTGTTTCCAGTTGTCATGTATCCATATTAGATAATCATCAGCGGTTGGCCAAAAGCACCTAATCAATCTTTGGCTATTGGATATTCTCTTTAATTCTTTACAACCACAACTGTATTGTCTCCTCTTTATTTAATACCCTGCTTCCCTGACACTTGTTCCACCGTCCCATCATTCATCCTCAGATTTAAAAAACAAAACAAAACAAAACCGGTCCTTCCTCAGCTTGTTACGCAACTGAAATTGCTCTCGGTGTCATTTTAACTCGCTCGCCCTCCTTGTCTTTCCCCAGCCACTCCCACTCTCCGGGCTCCATGGCGGCGGCAGTGAGGGACAGCGAGTGGTCGTGTGGGCGCTGCACCTTCCTGAATGCCGGCGCAGCGCCTCGCTGCTCCATCTGCGAGGCGCCGCGGCAGAAGCCCGACCTCAACAAGATCCTGCGGCTGAGCAGCACTGAGGAGCACCGCTGGGCCTGCCCCCGCTGCACCCTCAACAACCCGCAGGGCTCCGGCGCCTGCACCGTGTGCGGCTTCGGCCCGTCCCCCGCCACACACACGCCTCCCACCACCACCATGGCCGCCACCGCCAACGGCCTCCCACCGGCGCCGGTGCCGCTGGAGCCGTCGGCGCCTGCCGCCTCTCTGCCGGTGAACCTGGAGCCCCCCCAGCAGCAGCTGCGTCCATCTAAGGAGGAGGTGCCGCGGCGCTCAGAGAGCAACGGCGAGGTGGCGGGCCTGGAGTGGCAGCAGCAGTCGGACTGGGCCTGCCCCCGCTGCACGCTGCTCAACACGCCGGTGGCGCTGTCCTGCTCGGCCTGCGGGGGGCCCCGCAAGCTCTCTCTGCCCAAAATCCCCCCCGAGGCCCTGGTGGTGCCCGAGGTGCACACGCCCGTCCTGGGCTTCCCGGCGCACGTGGCCGCCACGGCGCCGCCGCTGCTCATAGACCTGACGGACGACTCCCCCCCGGCGCCGCCGGCATGCGACCCCCAGGAGGCGCCACTCCCGGCGGGGCAGCCGCTCTCCTCGCCGTTCTCCGCCTTCTCCGCCTCCCTGCAGAACAACCCGGTGCCTCGCAGCAGGAGGGAAGTGCCCCCGCCGGGCCGCCCGCCCAACCCGGTCGCCGGCACCCCCAGCCCCACCTCCCCCTCCTCCGCCAGCGCTCCCCCGCCCCAGCCGGGGCCGCAGCGCCCCGCCAAGCCCAAGCACGCCCAGCCGCAGGAGCCCTCGCACCCGGCCGGCCGCCTGGGCGTCCTGGAGGAGGAGGAGCCTCAGCACCACCCGCTCAACCCGCTCAACCCCGCCGCCGCCGCCGCCACCTGGAAGTGCCCTGGCTGTTCGCTGCCCAACGTGAGCGGCGCGTCCAAGTGCGACGCCTGCCGCTCGTCGCGCGCCGGCGCCGACCTCATCGACCTGGTGGGCTGCGAGACGGTGCGCTTCACGCCGGCCAGTCCCTCCAGCCCGGACTTCAGCACCTGGGCCTGCTCCAAGTGCACGCTGCGCAACCCCACCGGCGCCCCCAAGTGCTCGGCCTGCGGCTCCTCCAAGCTGCATGGCTTCCAGGAGCCGCCGGCGCCTCGCTGCTGCGCCCACTGCGGCCTCCCCGCCGGCCTCGGCACCGCCTGCTGCTCCTGCACGCCCTCGTCCTCGTCTTCGTCATCCGCCCTGGGACATAAGGCGCGGAAGCTGGGCAGAGGCTACCCTTCCTCCTCCGCTGCTGCTTCCTCCTCCTCCTCAGGCCTCCAGGAGAGGGCGGGGCAGTGGAGCTGCCCGGCGTGCACGCTGCTCAACGACACCAAGGCCAAGAACTGCGCGGCGTGCCACACGCCGCAGCAGTACCTCACGCTGCGCAAGGTGGTCAAGCCCCTGAAGAGGCGGGAGAGCATGCACGTGGAGGCCCGGCGGCGGAACGACGAGGGCGAGGCCAAGGAGCTCTGGGAGAACATCGTCAGCTTCTGCAGAGAGGTGAGCAGGCAGCCGGCGTCAAAGAGAAAAAAGCCAGAGTCATTTTCTGTATGTGTCTCATTAGTTGAGCCCGTCAGCGGTCTGGGCCGTCGGTGGCAAGATCTCTTTCCCCGTCGTGTAGAATTTCCATCATGTGTGAAGGAGCCGGTGTTCAGCCGCAGGCAGCTGATATCAGCGCCCTCTTGTTGCGCACTGATAAGACAATTATAAGTCAAAACTGACTTTTCTTCCCTCATATTTAGAGATGCACCACTTTTATTACAGAACGAGCAGAGTACGAGTACTTGCATTGTGGTACTCACCGACACGCAGTACTTAATAAGGCCAGTACACATTATAGGATTACTTCGATTTTGGGGGGTTTCTACAGATGTTCTGTGATTTGAACAACATTCCTCAGCTTGTTTTTCTAGAACATGGGCGACTGTCACAAATTTAAAATTCTCATTTACATACAAATACAAGTGGTATTGGCTGCATTTTACGAATACTCACCCGCGGTATCGGTACCAACACACAATACCAATACACACTCGCAATACAACATCTGCTGACTGTTATTTCTTGTTTAGTTTTTGAAAGGTCTCTGGGTTCCACATCACCTTTCACTTGCACTGCACCCTCCACGTAGTTCCTCTTTCTCTTCTGTGACACGACTCCGACACTCGGCTCCCTCTCGATCTACCTGCTTTCAGAGGAATGCTAATAGGCTTAGTCATCGCTTGTTTGCACTCGCTTCATTAGCAAAGTTTTAAACAGCCTGGCGGGTGAATGCTTAACGTGGATACGATCAGAAGAGGCAGCGTCTCCGTTTGTTTAACCCCGACAAGAAGATTTTTTTTTTTTTCTAATTAGACCCGAGTTAGGTTTGCTCCTTTATTTATTTGTTTATTACATGGCTGGAAGCCTAGTTTGAGTCTCGCGCTACTTCCTGTCCTTAGGTGACACTCGGCAAAATGCAGAGTTGTTATGGAAGACCAAAAAGTTTCTGTGTTGCGGAGGAGTGAAGGAGCTGCGTCTGACTTTAAACGTTTTTGCTACGAGATGCATGTATATTTTATTTGGTTTCTGGGTAGATCAGATGAACTCGGTTCATTGGCAGCCGCGTAAAATGCTGAACATTTACAGCTTGTCTCAGCCAGTACAGAGAACTCACAAGGACCTTCATCTCTGGACACATTTAACAAGATGACAAACCATTCATTTATTTGTTTCTTCGTTTTTTGTAAAAAAAAAAAAAATAATAATAATTTTTGCTGCACCTTCACCGTACCGAGCACATCTTGTTCCTGTTTCTCTTTGTTGAAGGCCACCAATTTTAATGCCATTCACTGTGCAGACAGTCAGTGCAGATGCTTCCAATGACACTGACGAATCCAAACTGCTCCATTCGTGGCAGTTTTATCACGAGCGGATAGTTGATGCTGCCAAACCTCCGCTTTGCAACAGGCAATCCGTCCATTAATTATTTTTTGGCCTAAGCTGAAATTATTTTTTTTCTCCAAACTCAGCCATATGTTTGCATCCATAAATGTGTAAAATGATTCACACTTGCTGGGAGCCTCAAGGTCAGTCCAAAGCGAAGTATCGGCCTACGCTCGTGACGCATATACAGTTGCTACAAGGAGATTCTCCCGCGAATATGAGTCCCGCCGTGTTGAAGCTCAGGCCTGACTTCTGCTCAGCAGCGCCCCCTGGTTCGCTCTCTAAACTCCCCAACAGCCGCTTGGTCAAACGCCTCGCCGCCGCCGCACTGATGGAATCCAGCCGTCATCGTGCCAGCAGGGGCACCTGTCGAGCCATGTTTACAATAGCGCAAAGTCGGCTCCTCCATGCATTATTAATGTCTTCTTTGAAAGTCGTAGCCGAGCGTGGGAGGGAAGTTTCCTCAGGAAGGAAGAAAATCAAGATCTCCCTGCTTCCCTTCTCACTTCCTTCTTCCCAAATTTTTTTAAGCCGAGTGTAAAGCTACTTACTCCTTAATCATCTTTCCCTTTCCTGCTCCAAATATGTAGACCTACATCTCTCCAGCTCGGCCCCCCGTGTGAGCGGCGGCGCCTTCTTTTTTTTTCATCCCGTCTTTCTCCATCACTTCTATCCCCAAGTTCCTCCTTTTTTCCCTCCTCCCCGCTAAAATATCAAACCCATTTCCCCCATCTCCTCTCCCCATCCCCCAGTTACACCGCCCCAATCCACACTCTCCACACGACTGCACTCAATTCTCCAGTGCAGGAGCCAATATGTGCGTGCGTGTCTGTGTGTGCTGAGGTGAACACAGGGCCGGCCTATTTATAGTAGCGCAGCCAGAGTGAGAGAGAGAGGAAGCAGAAATGATCTGCCTCCCTGCAGAGGATCCAATCACTAACAGCATCGAGCAGCGCCGCTCAGGGGTCGGAGGAGGTCAGAGAAGAAGCGAGCCACAAGGCTCGAGGAGACCTTGACCCAGAATGTTTTGTGAATTAACGGGGATAAATGAGAATGAAGTGGAATTAATTTCAGTGGAATTCCTGCCCGAGCGCTGACAATTCCACCACCACTTCACTTGCACACATCTGAAACCCTTCCGAATCCCTCGGAAATCCTGCACATTGCGGCTCGCTAGCTGGTAAATGCTAAACCGCGAGCTAGCCTGTGCAGTTTCCCTCTGGAAGCTGTTTAGCTGCCCTCAAATTCTCTACGGTGGCTTCACAATTCATTAAGACAAGTTAATGTGGAGTTAATAAATACATTATGTCTTAGTTTATGTTGTCTGCTAATGCCCAAATGAAATATAGACATGTTTGCATGTGATACCCGGACAATGTTTCGCCCCCTTGTGGTTTTTAACTGGTTGATGTGCGACTTGGGTCTTTCTTGTCCAACTCTGTCGGGGCAGAGTTATCAGAACGGCACCACTGGTGGAAATGTAATAATGATAAAGAGCCTCCTGGGCTTCTGATGGAACCTGTGCTGTGTATTTGTACAGCTGACCAACTGGTGATAGCAAAAGTGTCACACGAGCTTATGTTCCAATATTACTCTCCTAGTCAACTTGCTGCTGCCAGTGAACCACCCTGTGCAGTGACTGCAGATCCGGATCAGAGCTCTATAAAAACTCATGTCTCGGGTTTTTGTTTTTTTGTTTTTTTGTTTTTTTTTAGCTGAGCCGAGTTTGTTTCTCCTGCATTTCAACGCTCTCCCGCTGGTTTGAAGAGCGTGAGGCGGGTTTGCCCTGCACTCGCTCGCCCAAGACGGTGTCTGTCTGCCTGTCTGTCTGGGCACATTCACTGTGCCAGCAAGTAAACTGTGCTCACAGCCATCAGTCTCGCTTGTGAACCGTCTCTCATCTCCGCCACTCAGGGAGCAGCAAGGAGAAGCCACACGGCGACAGATTGACTTTGATTTGTTTTGTTTTCCTTCATATTTTCACACTCTTTAAGACTTGTTGCCCGGCTTCTCTCCACACTTGGGGATTTCATCGTCTGGCTCCTCATCATCCTTTCCCAATTCCCAATATAAAAGCCCTAATGCCTCTGAGAGCAGAGCACCAGCGTCGGAATAGCCAGACTTGGCTGAGTGCGCTTGCTGCCTCGTGCCCAGCGACAGAGACCTGGACCAAGCCAGCCAATGACTGGTTGCCTTCACTTTGACTGGACGGTTTTACTTTGCGTTTGTCCAAGCAAACTCTTTTGAATACTGGATGAGGTTCCAGTGGTGCGGTTAAGCTAATTCAGTTCTCAATCCTTGATTCATTGAGAAATTAATACAAGTTAAAGAGCACTTCATTGGCGGTTCCGACTATAATCTGTCTGGCCTGTCAGTGAACTCACCACAAATGAGAAGGCATGCTCCGTTCTGTCTGCTTAAAAACCCATTTGTGGAAGTCATTGCTACAGGAATGCTGTAGCTGAGGGCGAAAACTGCTGTTTTCTTGGAGAGCTACACATTTTTTTGTATTATTTATGATATGGCTGCTCCATTGGAGTCCAGGTTGGAAAATAAAGGTCTGAAAATGGGGTGTAATATGGGACTTGAACGTCTCTAAGAGGCTGCAGTCCGGCAGTAGCAACACAAACACAGAGAGATGGAAATGTCACTAAGCTCCCCAGCAGAGCAACAGCCTTTTCCTCAGAGATGGAACGCAGCAGCAGCAGCAGCAGTAGCAGCAGCAGCAGCAGCAGCGACTCGGAGCACTTGGCTCAGCTACATGTGTTCCTGACTCGAGCGATGAGAGCAACAGGACGGCCAATAGTTGGGTTCACACATGTCGAAGCAGGCGGCAGAATTCATGAAAGGCCCTGTTGGTTTATTCATCGGCCCAAGTTCCCTTTCAACGTGCAGGGCGCAGGGGGAAATAGAGAGTAGGAGGAATAGAGAGAGAGAGAGAGAGAGAGAGAGCTTTTAGTCGTGTGACTGTGAGGTCATTTTGAAGATAATGAATTATTATTATTAATTCTGGGCGCCTGCTAAAGTAGTGATGCTCCGACTGAGACGGGCTGAATTTGGAGAGTTAACGGGGTGAGAAAAAAAACAACTCAACCTCACGACTGGTTTGAATGAGAAAAAAAAAGCTCATTAAAAGCTAAAAGGAAAATGTATCTCAACATCCGCTAATGAGGGCTGAGCGAGAAACTGAATGAGAGCAATTAATTCAAAATGTTTTTTTTTTCAAACGACGTGAATTATAATTAAGTGGTGAAATTAAGATAAATGCTACACGCAGCTTGTTATTGTAAGTAACCTTCAATATGTTTTTAACAATGTATTTTATTTAACCACTTTCCACCTTTAATGCTCATGTCAGATCAGTTTTTAAGCTTCCATTTTTTTCATACGTTTGAATTCAAACATTAAAAACAAAATTGGTCAATGTTTTTGATTTTTTTTTTTTTTATTATCTGGGGCTGATGACTGATGATGGACAATCAGGTTTCCTCCAGAAATAAGAGAGTCAGTGATATGTTTCTTCCACTGGCTCCAATTTTCAAAAAATAAATAAATAAAAGTTTGCTGATCCATACAGATCATGAAATCAACCCTTTGTGATGACACTGCCAGACTGGTCTTGGCTCCGCCCTCTTGTGTTTTTCCGCTTGTAAAGGTGAAGTCCTATAAAGCTTCAGTTTTAGCAGGAGGCTTTCAACACAATATGCTGCTTTCTGGAGATCATTAGAATTTTTTTTCATTCAACAATGAATCGTTTCAGGCTGCAGCTCCAAAACTGGACGTGACATGGGACCTTTTAGTCAGACCCACTTTTTGAGGTCCTGGTCTCTGCCCTGCTTCCTTCCTCCTGAATCCCTCCACTCAACCGTGCTGTGACATTAGTCTGAGTCTCGGTGAGAGTTCACAGCCAAAGTGGCTTTTATTCCCCATCTCGGTGGAAAATCCTCCCGGACCCCCGCGGCCCTCCGATATGAGCCAACAGAAGGGTCGCACGTCAGCCAGCGGGTCCCTGAGTGGCCGAGCGGAGAAGTCTGCCTCCGTCCGGCTGCGAGGCTTCACCGCCAGACGGCATGATGCGATTGTCACGGATGTTCCGACGGTCGATTTGCTTCGCCGTTGGCTGGCGCTCTCCCTCCTCCTCCTCCTCCTCCTCCTCCTCCTCCTAGCCCTCCTCCTCCTCCTCCTACCCCTCCTCCTCTTCCTTCTCCTCACCGCCGTTCCTGGGTGTGACACCAGGAAACGGGACAGCGGGTCGGGTTCCACTCTGGCTGTCGGGCCTCTCGGGTTTGTACAGGAGAGTTTTAGATGGGCCAGATAGTGTGACGGATCAGGTGTCTCCAGCCTGCTAACGTATCCACGTCGCCCTGCGGTGTGGATACATTTCAGCCTGTTTGCACACTGACCGCTAGTAAATGTTCAGCCACACGTCCCCACGTCTGCTGGAGCGGGACAATGTTTTCTCACAGCAACACGGGCATCGAGGCAATCTGTCCAGAAATGGGAAAAGTTCAACCTTTGGCTTGTGTCGCTTGTCAGAAATAATAATTTCAAGAAATAGGCCCTTTGTGATGTCAGCAAAAGTAGTGATACCTCACGCAGGTTAGTGAGACCCCCAGCCAGGCAAAGTGTCAGTTTGAGCAGGAAGTGACAACCAACCAGTCTTACAGGGGCTCTAAACTAGAAGCTAAGTATTCTGTTTTCTGAAGATCTGTAGAAATGTTCCCCCTCATTTCTTACTAAACTCACTTTAACAAGGTTTTCTAGCAGTAATTTGTGTCTCCTCCAATCAGCAAACCGTGAGACAAGTCCTTCCTTTTTGTTTGATCCACTTTTCAGAATTTCTTTCTGGAAATCCGTTCTTTGTGATGTCATTGAAGCTGAATTTGAGTTGTACAAATAAAAGCTGTATAAAATAATAACATCATTCCTAATCCCAGAGGAAGAGAAACATTTTTCTTCCCAAGGAAAACCTGCCGGGGGGATTTGGCCAACATGCCACTTCCTTGAAACAAAGTCAGACAAAATGCTGCATAACTCGTTAGGCTTTTTTTTTTTTTTTTTTTGCTGTATTGCAAATTTTGTCAAGAACACAGCTTTGATTAGAAAGGTGTACATATCACCTATGGCCCGTAGTAGTCAGAGTCCCACTGTGCTATCCACACTCTCATGGCCCAATTAGCCTAAAAAGATCAAAGTAACCGATTCCAATGAATTAAATGAGTAATCCATGTTATGGAAAATAAAGGTACATAGGTATTTTCAAAATTGTTTGTATTATATTTGTAGAATTCTTTTTTTTTATATTATAATTTTTAATTTTGCAACCAGCTGCAACCAGAGGGCTAATTACGTTGGCTTGTTTTTTTTGGAGATCTGCAAAAAGTTTTTCTTGCATAACTTATGACGCAATTCTGCTTCACTGAGTCAGTCCAGAATGAGAAATAACAATCTGAAAATGTGTCTCTGCACTGTTTGGCTGACACAGCGGCAAAGTTGTGAAAATCAAAATATTTGTGTCTAATTCTCATTTTCCTCACGCTCTCCCTCCCGCCTTCCTTCAGAATTCGGTGAACTTCGTGGACGACAGCTTCCCGCCGGGTCCCCGCTCCGTCGGCTTCCCAGAGGCCGACAGCGTCCAGCAGCGCATCAAAAAGTGGCTCCGCCCCCACGAGATCAACTGCAGCAACTTCAAAGACCGGGGCGTCAAGTGGTCCGTCTTCCGCACGCCGCGGCCCTCCGACATCCTGCAAGGCCTTCTGGGAAACTGCTGGTGAGTAGCCGAAACCCGCGGGCCTCGAAAACTTGGGAAAAGCGCCCGTGAAGAGACTTTTAAATTAATAAGAAAAAAGAAAGAAAAGCGAGAGGAGGAAGCCGACTTGCATACTTTAATGCATGGGGGAAAAAAAAAACATGAATGAGTTGATTTCTCATTCTATTCAGTCTCGGGGAGAAGTTTGAAGCGGCACAACAGACAACGTTTCATATCTGTGTGGGCTCTCTTTATTTTTTCCGCCTTCTTCTTCCTCCCCGAGTCTGCTTTCATGGAAGCTGCAGCCCCGCAGCAGACAAAGGCGGAGACAGTCGCACACAGGCAGCAGGAGTAAAAAAGTGAGAAGGTGGAAAAAGGAAAATAGAAAAAGTTGGCAGGCGGGACGGAAAGAATGAAGGCAAATAAAAAAAGTGCGGCGAGGTCGGACAGATGCGGCGATACGTCTGACAGGGAGATTATTCACAGCGATGTGAGTCTGGACACACGTTTTATCTCCCTGCCCTTGTTCCACCTGTCCTCTGGGCTGTGTTTATACAGTGCGTGGGTGTGTGTGTGTGTTGTCGTCTTCTCCCTCTATACACACACTCACTCACACACACACACACACATCAACTTCCCAAACTTGTCCCTGTGCAACTTTTTTGCCTCATCACCGGCAGCTCGTGCGGCTTATCGGCGTCGGGGGAGGGGAAAAGGAAAAAAAAAACACCGCCCGCCCTGGAGCCCAATCCTATCACTCGCAACAGGATGTAACCCCAATTTATCTTCCGCGCTCGTGCTCCCGTGCAGGCGCCCGCGTGTCCTATTAAAGCGGCAAACAATCCCCGACTCGGCCGCCGCCGCCAGCCAGCCAGCCAGCCAGCCAATGGCGGCGCAGGGAAAGTAGAGCCGGCGGCTCCATGCGAGCTGCAGCGCTCGGGGACGCTGACATTTGTTTATTTATTTATTTATTATTTTTTTTAGATCTTTATTTTCATCACGGACACCGGTGGAGTAGTTACATGATTGGTCATCCAGATTACAACCTCTGCAGAAAGCTTCACACTGAGAGCCAATGTAGCAGAACTCTACACCGTAAACATTAGCATAGCATATAAGTGCGATATATTTACTTTCGTTCAGTGCTTTTAAGTGTTTTCACTCTACAAAAAAAGTTCAGATCATTTTACCACCAATGTTGTGTCCACCAACCCAACCAAGAATGAATATCCAAACTCACCAAACCTTTAGATTAGAAAGCATATTCAGCCTTCTTTTTACAGCTTTTGAAGCCTCCGTGGCTGAAATGCTACGTTTTAGCTTCCAAAAACAGAGGTTTTGCTGGCCCTTCAATATGATTGGACCAAAAACAAGATGATCTCAGAGGGCGGAGGCAGAATCTGGCCCGAGTTGCTGTTGCTAATCTGTCCGAAGTATTGGTGCCCTTTGTGACATCAGAAAGGGCCAATTTCCAGCACTGCATGATTTAGCATAAGTCAGTATCTGGAATATGGGCCAAGCAATAGACGCAAAGGGAGGACTTCCCTCGTTTCCCAGTTCAGTGGCGGCTTAGAGGCATTTTTTTTTTCAGAGATACTCTTGAAGTGAATTTTACAAAATGTGGGACATTTAAAGAGCTTTTATCTGTGGGTACATCAGAGGTCGGGGGAGGGGAGGATCTGGTTGGCAGTTTAGGACATTTTGCCAAAATCTGCAGCGAGTCAGCAGCAAACAAAGGCAAATATTTGTAGCCGGTCCCAAATCTACGGCTATTTGTAGCCGTTTCATCAGCATTGTGTGATCTGCCTCTACATTTTCAAACGGCTAACACTCATAACTTTTAATATATTCCTTTTAAGTCGGCTCCTCACGTCCCCAGCTGCCTTCTCTCCCGTGTGAGAAATTAGCATTTTCTGATGTATTTAGTTTTTTTCTCCCTCTCTCTCTCCGCTCTTCCTCTTTTTGATGAACTAATTTCTCTTTCAAACTAATTAGTTCGGGCAAGTTTTAATTTGTTGTTGCCGCAGGATGAATTAATGGTAATTGTGAGGTAAACGGAAAAGCGTCTTTAGTCGGTCTTGCCGCACGCTGCCAGAGTCCACACGCATTCTTGTCACTTTTCACTCGTTCCTCCCTCTGATTTTTGTCCCTCCGTCACCGGGACATCACCTCTGCCTGTGTGATTGGCCGCAGACCATCGACCACCTCTCAGGCGCCGCCGTTCTGTTCCCCTGCACTCTATTTCACCCACGTCCTCTCAGTTGCCTCGTCTCTTCGTCGCCCCTCGCAGGTTCCTGAGTGCGCTGGCGGTGCTGGCTGAGCGTCCCGAGCTGGTGGAGCGAGTGATGATCACCCGCACCATCTGCCCCGAGGGAGCCTACCAGGTGCGGCTGTGCAAGGACGGGACGTGGACGACGGTGCTGGTGGACGACATGCTTCCCTGCGACGAATACGGCTACCTCCTCTTTTCACAGGTCAGCGAGGGGGAGGGGCAACAACTGCCTGCGGTTTTAATCCAGCAGTTTAACTTTTTTTTATTGAGAGATGACATTAAAATACGATGTTTGCTTTAGTTTTCAAAAATAACATTCCTGATTTTTTATATTTTGTTCGGTTTTGTATAAAGAAAATGCTGTGAGTGTCAATCCAGCCTTTTAAAGTGTATTTTGGAGAATATCGCACTAGAAAGCTGATGGAAACAGCAAATGAAGAAAGAATCCTCTCATTCACTAAGCAATGATTTTTTTTTTTTTATTGTTGATTTTTCATTTTCAGATCTGTAAAAAAAAATTTAAAAAAAAAGGTGGTCTCAGTGGGAGGAACCAACACTAGCTATGGGTCGGGGGAAGTTATCAGTGAGCTCTCACTGCAGTTAGTGACATCACAGAGGGCTTGTTTCCAGACTTCTTTATTTTCTTACGTTTTCTCTGAAAAGTGTTTTTCTTCTTGTTTCCAGGGGGTTCATTGAGGGGCTAGAGAGACACACTATTATTAGAAGACACCAGTCATGAGCGGTTTGCATAATGTGGGTCCTTTAATGCTAAAGAGATTGTCCCTGACACTGCATAATAGTTAGAGGAAGTTAAAGTGGAAATATGCCTCTTTCTGTTGGCTGTCAGGTCAGAGAGTTGAATGCAGACATTAGAAGTATTATTTCCAGCTTGGCTCTGTTCTGACCCACTGCACCAGCTCACCTTTAGCCCGTAAAGGGAATTGCAGCTTTATTAAAGGTCCTTTATTATGCAGAAGTTACATCACCGACATTTTCCCCTGGATTGAAAAATGTCCATCCTGTTCCTTTTTTGCTTTCTTCGCCTCTTAAACAGTGTGAACTCAAACACACAGTTTTGGAGAAAGGGCTCTTTGTGACATCACAGAGGGCACATATTTGCTCCCAGGTCAGCTGTTACACGGCACTCTGTTGTTCTCCCTTTCCAACATGCTGAAGGTCGGGAAATTCTGAGTATTTCAGCAGGTGGCTGTAAACACAGGGCTAAATATGCTGTTTTGCCATGATTGCGAGTGGAGGATGCTCCACTGAAGCCTGAAATGAAAAATGGGTGCAGGATGGTATTTTAAAATGATGAAATAAAAAACAATGTTAAATCACTTCTAAAGTTGTTCTTGGTTCCAGACGAGGCTGTTGGCCTCTGATGAGTCACTAAATTGTTTTGAAAAAACAATCAAATTAAAGTCTGTGTTGATGCGATGCTACTTTACCAACATTTGTGAAACATTTGCCTCTTGCTCTTCCTGGAGATGCTCCTGCAAAGAGGCACTTAGTCTGAGATCTGAGGCGTCGGTGGCTAACGACAAAACTGCAACAAAACAAACGTTGACTCAAAAGTTGGAGACAGGCCAAAATTGAAGTTGAAAGGAAGACCAGGAGACAGAGGCTATTTTATAGATAGATAGATAGATAGATAGATAGATAGATAGATAGATCAGGCATCTGCAATCAAGAAGATAAGGAACACGTTCGACCTCTCGTGCGACCCGTACTCGCCAAAGTCTGACCATCTCAGGGCGGTCGGGTCCAGCGGCGCCACCCCGAGGCGCGGCGTCCTGTGGCGAACGTCGCCGTGACTCAGAGTTTCTCTCCTGTGTCTGCAGGCTCAGAGGAAGCAGCTGTGGGTGGCGCTGATCGAGAAGGCCCTGGCCAAGCTGCACGGCTCCTACTTCGCCCTGCAGGCGGGGCGCGCCATCGAGGGCCTGGCCACGCTGACGGGGGCGCCGTGCGACTCGCTCATGCTGCAGGTCAGCTCCACCAACCCCAGGGAGGAGCCCATCGACACGGACCTCATCTGGGCCAAGATGCTCAGCTCCAAGGAGGCGGGGTAAGCCAAACGCTCTTTCGACATGCGGAAGATTCAAATGTCTTTTTGTTAAACATGCATAAGGAACCGTTTGTTGAACTGTGTGTTGGTGTATTTCCTCCGCAGGTTTCTAATGGGTGCGTCGTGCGGAGGAGGAAACATGAAGGTGGACGACGCCGTCTACGAGTCTCTGGGTCTGCGGCCCCGACACGCCTACTCTATCCTGGACGTACGGGACGTCCAGGGTTACAGGTAGAGAACATGGGACCTGTGCATTGTTTTTATGTTTGTTTTTGCTCCAACTAAAAACAACATTCTTTTATTGGGTTCTTATAATGAAAAAGTTACCTTTTCAGCTCTTTAACATGTCTTTTTTTGTGTTACTGGCATGTCAACTGACACAAAAAATTGACAACTCGCACATCTCGACTTTGTCGGTGTTACTGCACTGAAACAAGCTGTTGAAGTTGGAAAAATGCAACTTTCCAGACGCCATCACATGACGCAGTGCTGCAGCTGAAACATCATGCGGTTACAATTTCTCCTTGTTTTGGCTGCATTTCTTATTCACACTATTGTAGATTTTACTATTGATAGTGTGACTCATCTAACAGGTTTGTGCAAAACACAACATGGCTCAAAGATGTTGATCTTGAAAAACAGGCTTGTGACTGTGTGTGTGTGTTTTTTTTCTGGCATACTGGTGCCCTTTTCTTTTAATATCTATATATTTATGCATATATTTACATCTATGCATGTATATCTATGTACAGTACAGTATATGTTTTCTTTAGAACTTTGTGATGGTGTTTTTTGTTTGTTTTTTCATAGTCTTGGGTCAATGCAGTCAGTGAGAAGAAGAGCTCCCTAACCACCCTTCTTCCTCCTCTCTTTCCTCCTCCTGTTCCTCTTCTTCTCTGCCCCAGGCTGCTGCGGCTGCGTAACCCGTGGGGCCGCTTCTCCTGGAACGGCAGCTGGTCAGACGAGTGGACGGAGTGGCCGCAGCACCTGCGCCACGAGCTGATGGCGCACGGCAGCAGCGAGGGCGTCTTCTGGATGGAGTACAGTGACTTCATAAAGTGAGGAGCAGGCGCAGAGAAAACTCTGTCTCCTTCGCTGAAAGAGAAAGCCGTCCTCTTTTGACCTTTTTTAGCTCCAAATTACGTATCGAAGTCATTTCGGTGACGACTCCACAATCTATAGTACCAGGTGACCTCTCCCCCTCTAGTGGCCTTCAATACCCACGCCATTGTCTTTTTTTCCTTTGAATTCTCCACCAGTTAAATTAATTTAAATCTAATTTCTGTAGTTGGGAGCAGAGCTTGTAAACAAGTTTGTTGTATTAGAGTCCCGCAGCAGAACATTACAAGGCTGTCTAGTAGCTGCATTAGCTGCTCTGGGTTTTTTGATTTCACCACAGCTGCTTTTAGAAGGAGACTGAGATTCCAAGTGGGGCTTCAGGAAACAAGGATTAACGTTGCAATGTGCTGCCTTACCACTAGAGGCCGCTAAATCTCACACTCTTGGCCTTTAAAGAGTAAAAGAAAAAATAAATAACTGAACACTTCACATTATTTTCACATCATTCGCACATCATTGACTACCGATAGATTCCCATGGTTCCCTGCATGATCCTGTTGCCTTGTTGTTGTTGTTGTTGTTATCATGAACTGCAGCATTTTATCCTCAGAGGATTTCTGCCAGTCGAGAGGAACGGCAGCTGTTTTACAGACGGCGGTGTCGGGGGGGAGACGTTTGTCTTCTGTAATCGGGGCTCACGATGCCTGAGCAGTGATGGATGACTCGCTAATTTTCCGCCATTGTGCAGTTTTCCGACCTGCCGCTATTGACACCATTACGAGGGAGGCTGTTTTATTTTTTTTTGTCTCGAGTCCATTGTTGTTTGCCGACAGAAACAGGCATCGGCTCCCTGCACCGCTGCGCTATCCAGCGACAGGGTTTCACCGCCTGCTCCGGCTGTGGCGTCTGATTTGTCGAGGCTCCGAGCGTATTGTGTCATGTTTGATGAATCCTGTCACTCACTCAGTCAGTCAGTCAGTCAGTCAGTCAGCGACGGCGACACGCACTGACATGCCGACAAGACGTGTTACCTCACCCCCCCCCCCCCCTTTTTTTTTTTTTTTTAAATTTCATTTTCCTGGAACACGGCGAAGGTCAGCAGACACGGTTGTCACGCTGCGTCGCTCACAACAAAACGCAGTCTGACCTGATGCGGCCGAATTCTTGGCCTTAAGTAGCATGACGGATGAAGGATGTCAGATGTCAAGTTCACCTAAATCACATGTTTCAAGGTAAAAAAGAAAAAGAAAAATGTGCCCAAGTGGTAGAAGCACATCCGTATAGGCCTGTGTTTTTTCTCTCCATGTGTCTCTTGTTGTGTCCAACACAATCAGAGCTGCAGTAAATCCAAAGGAATCAACGCCACCGTCCTCGTCCTCCCGAGTGCCTCAAACCTGGGGGGAAAAAAAAAATGTGGCAGGCCTCGACGGGAACGCCATCTGTCTCCCGACTGTTTATTGTTTTCTCTGGCGGCCCGGTCGACTCATATTGTGCGACACAACAAATTCACAGCTTGTGTCTGCAGGGACTCATTTTCGTCCTGGGGAGGAAAAAACAAAAAGCATAATATTGATTCTTACGCTCACTGGCTGCTTTATTAAGCACACATTGCTTTTACTGGGCCCCTAATAAAGTGGCAGATAAATATTTTTAAATAATGTACGAGCTGAAGGTGGTGTGCGCCCAGAGGTGATATTCTGCAGGTCTGGGTTGGAACCAGTTGGTTATTTAAGTTCCTGTTGTCTTTCTATGGCCTCAGACCAGTCTGTGCATTCTGACCTCTGACCCCCGGCGTCAACAGTGATTTTTTTTTTCCTCCTCACTAAACCACTCAGTGAAACACTCCAGCCACACCAGCAACCATGTTCACCACCTCCACTCACTTTGCTCCCCTTTCTTCCTCAATCTCATGGTGACTTTGAACTCCGGAGTCGCTGGCCGGTGATTGGCTGGTTAGCTGTTGACAAGCGTCGACGAGCAGCTGAACATTGCACCTATTAAAGTGGCCGGAGAGAGCATTTTGATTCACATGTGTCCGGCAAACACAACAAATTGCTTTGCAATGAAACAAGACGTTGCCGCAGGGAAACTTCTCCCTCCTCCTCCTCCTCCTCCTCCTCCTCCTGTTTGTCAGAAACACAAGAGGATTGAGGCTGGAGACGGTCGAGATGAGACAAAAAAAAGACACAACAGGCTGAGAGCGGTGTAGCAGGAGCCTCTCTTGGGGCCGGTGGGTGGGGAGGGGAGGGCTGGTGTTCTTTTGAAAGAGGAGGTCTTGGTATTTTAGCGAGGTAAATGGTGTTTGCGCGGCGGCGCCCTCAGAGGCTCGGCGCCACTGTTTAACAGATGCCTGCCATGAATGCAAATAAGGGGTGGGGGGGCGGAAGCGGCGGCGCCCTGTCAAACGTCTTGCGAGCACTTCGCAGTCCGGGCTCGACGCATCGTGGGCTGAGTACACACTGCGCGCGCCGACCAACTCTCGCTCACTCACTGTGTCCCCTTGCAGGTACTTCGACTCGGTGGATATCTGCAAGATCCACTCCGACTGGCAGGAAGTGAGGCTGCAGGGCTGCTTCCCCAGCAAGGCCAGCGGACCCGTCACCGTCACGGCCCTCACCGTGCTGGAGAGGACGGCGCTGGAGTTCGCACTCTTCCAGGAGGGCAGCAGGTAAAGACGGGACAGCGATGGCGACAGTAACCCCACATTACTGCGACGCTCTTTAAAGGAGCGCTGTGTAGTTTTCCTGCGGTAGAATCGCATTTACGACTGACGCAGTGCACCCTGCTGGCCTGATGGAGCGCGATACGTTCCTGACTATTGACTTCATAGGTGTGTTTCTTGCAAGAGTTGCTAGGCAGGTGACCAAAGCTATGTAGCACTGCACCAGACCAGCAGGGGGTGCTGTCAGAATGCTTGAAATGCTTTTATCCGAGGTAATAATGAATCAGAACTATTTTTAATGTTAAAATTTCAAGGTCCAAAAAAAAATGTATAATTTTCCTTTAACTGGGAAGGAATCGGTGACGAGTCACTATGTGGCCATGATGATGAAAACGATTCTAATAGTAATGTGCACTGTTTTTCAGGAAATTATTAATTTATGCAAGGAATGGCCTCAAGGCGGAGCTAATGTTCTAGTTTTAAGTTGGCAAAACAGACGCGTCCATTGTTGCCGATCGGCAAGTAATCCAAATGACTTGCCGATAGCTGCACAATATGTGATAGTTTGTGAAAGTGGAAAAAAAGTGTGTGCAGGTAGAAGTTGCACAATGCAGCTTTTAGTCACACGTCAAAACAGACCAGGTGGCTTCAGCTCTCTCACCTGAAAGTTTTGTGACGTCTTAGTTGTACACTATGTGAGTGTTTAACACCATCCAGTTCACTGAAACGATGTTGATTTTATTATTACATTTAGGTGTTATTCCATTTCATAAAGGTTGTTTTTGTGACTTATCAATAGTGTAACAAAATATTAATGCATGTTATTCTGGAAAAGATACAGTATCAACCTGCAAATAGTTGTAATCCCACCAACCTTAAAGAAATAAAAGTTTATCCAATGTTTGCAATTATTTAGCTCTATGTTGCTCCATGTTCCATGAGCTGATACATCACTGCATCACTCCTTCCTCTCCCTTCTTCTCCCTTCTTCCCAGGCGCTCGGACACCGCCGACAGCCACCTGCTGGACCTGTGCATCATGGTGTTCCGCGCCTCCTTCGGCAGCAGCAACAAGCTGACGCTGGGGCGCCTGCTGGCCCACAGCAAGCGGGCGGTGAAGAAGTTTGTGGGCTGCGACGTGATGCTGGAGCCGGGCGAGTACGCCGTGGTCTGCTGCGCCTTCAACCACTGGCAGATGAACGTGAACGGCACGACGGGACCGCCCACGCCCAGTGAGTGTGCAGACCAGTGTCGGCAGGGGTGGGGCAGGAGTTTCTAGTCTAATGTAGCATGTGAGCTATCGTTAGTTGTCATCAGTTGAAAGTAGCGTCAACATTAGCTGCACCTTTAATTCGCCATTCAGATTAAGTCTGTCAAAGCTGGTGCATCTTGCACTACAGCAAACTCAAGCAAGAGGTGACTGGTTCAGTAGAGCACAGACGGAAATCAAATGAGGTTTTGTCATTTTCCCTAAAAAACGGGACAAATTGTGTCCTGGGAGAGATTTTATTTTTCCCGGGACAGACAATTCTGGGAAAAACGGGACAGGTGGTGAAAAGTGTGGATACATCTGCAGTCGAGGATATTGGAACATATACCCAGGAGGGGGCGCCGTTAGTTTGCGCTTATTTCGTCATGCTGTTTGACACCACTAGCTAAAACTAGAATCCTGTACCTGTCCTGTTCTTCATTGTTTAAACATCTCTACGAGCTGTTAGCTTTTAGCACACATCCCCATGCTATCAAGTAGCTAATGTGAACTTGTCTTGCTCCTGTGTGTTTCTCATGTACCAGCAGCTAATGCGGCTTGATTTGCTTCAAATTGCTTGTTTAAGCCTCGTTCATATGTAGCAATGGCTAAAAGGCTAATTTCCATTAGCTTTCCCCAAAACAGACAGTAATTTCTATGCTGAGATGAGTTTTACAGCCACTTCTCTCATTAGCATTTTACAGTCCTTCAGTCTTAACATTGGATTGTGTTAATAGTTATATTAAGCTAATTGTGTGGATTTACCACTGTTTTCACATTTTTTTAAACTCCTCTTCAACTATGATAGGATAAATCTGTGAATGACAGAATATGACAGGTTGGCGCAGAGCAACATGACATTGACCCTCATCCTCTTCTCCTCCGTCCAGTCTCCAGCCCCACCAGCAGCGCAGTGCGGCGGCCCAGCCAGGACTTCCCCGGCTACATCCTGGCCATCTACAGCTCCAGGCAGGTGATGGTGGAGCAGGTGGAGGCGAGCGCTACCACACTGGCGGACGCCATCATTCACCTCACTGAAAACAAAGGGGAAAGGCACGAGGTAAGGAGCCTCAGTTAGCCTCACCTTAGATCAGGACTGGGCTTTTGGACTGGTGGAGCACAATGGGTTCTAAAATTTGACAGTGGGGCCGGAGCAGGAGCCGATGGATGGAGAGTTTTGGTGGCGCACCTGATAGGAAGAAAAATATATCATGGGATGCTATGGTGCATTCTTCAGATTGCAGCAGTGAAGTGTGGATGTTGAAGGAAGCCTCATGGACACCGACTTGGTTGTATAATAACTGCTTTATTACAAAGAAGTCAGGTATCAAACAGGCGCAGAAGCTCTCACAACCTCTCTGACAATAGTTAGAACATCACCTCCTTATACACAGGTTTCGTCATCATGCACATTTCCATGTAAGGAGGACAAAGAGACAATTGTAACACAGAAGGTGAAAGGATGGGAAAGTTACTGGCCACAGTTGGAATGTGTGTTACCTACACAGTCTTCCTAGGGAGTTGAGATGAAGCCTTCCAAGGGAAGTGACCTAATGCGGGTGCTGCGCTAACGAGGGGTCTGTTTGTCTTATCAGGCAAGAAGCCTGCAGGAGTAGGGCCATAGCTTCAGACACTACAATACATAGAAAACATGTATTTTAATGTCAATTGAAGATGAACAAAAGCGTTACAGCAAAATATGTCTATTAATGACTCTGAAAGCACTGAATTAATGGATGAAATCCAGCTGTTTTATGACTTACTATGAATATCATTTCTTCAAGTTCGGCGGGCCGGAATTTAGAATTTTAACGGCCATAGTTTGCCCATGCCTGCCTTACTTAGATCTATCAGCACAGTTCAGAACCATATTCTGTTGCAGCGGCAGCACGTGTGTGCACGTTTTTATCTACTTGTGCACATGGCCGTTCACACAAAGAGAGCAGATTATTCCTCCACTTCCTGAAATCTTTCCTGAGTGTCTCCCCTCTCAGATGTAATATTCCTCTTTTTTTTTTTTTCAAAGCACTTCAGATCGTCCTTATTAAGTCACTCTGCTCCTCCAGAATTTCCTGTTCTGAGTGGAAACTCAGTGCGACCACTGCATTAACAACATCAGACTTTTAACAGGTTATTGCAAATGTATGCGCAAAAAAAAAAGACATTTTGGAGGTGTGTTCTCGACGCTGTGCAGGGGTTGTGTTGTCTGACTGCATTTTAAAAGTGTCTCAGCCAAATTGAAAATGTTTTCAGGTTTTTTTTGTGTTTCTTT
This sequence comes from Nelusetta ayraudi, assembly GCF_046127955.1. NCBI lineage: Eukaryota > Metazoa > Chordata > Actinopteri > Tetraodontiformes > Monacanthidae > Nelusetta > Nelusetta ayraudi. The sequence continues at coordinate 11,432,261 of NW_027466092.1, read as the reverse complement.
TTTTTTTGGGCCGCAGCAGTAAACCTTCCACTTAGTGAGAGAGCCCTTGTTAAGTGGACAGAAATTACTTTTTGCACATCGCTTGTTAAAAATGTCAACAAGCGCCCCCTCCACCCCTGATCTTCTCAACGTGTTTTCCCATTGGCTGGCAGGGCCGCGAGGGCATGACCTGCTACTACCTGACCCACGGCTGGGCGGGGCTCATCGTGGTGGTGGAGAACCGCCACCCCAAGTACTACCTCCACGTCTCGTGCGACTGCACCGACAGCTTCAACGTGGTGTCGACGCGCGGCAGCCTCAAGACGGTGGACAGCGTGCCGCCCTTGCACAGGTTCGGCAAAAAAAAAAACCACCTCTTCTTTGCCGTTTCGTTTCGTTTCACCTTGGCGTATTTAAGAAGCTACCGGAGCGTTTTAGAGTCTCCGCCCCGTTTGCTTAAAAGGCCGATGTTTGTATAAACGCGGTGTTCCCGGAGGATTAGAGCTCCTATTTATCAACAATCTTCTTCAGGCTTTTCTCGGCGCAATTAGATCGCGCCGCTCTCTCTGACAACTGTTTTGCCTTTCTCCCTTTCTCTCTCACTCTCTCTCTTTCTCTCGCTCGCTCGCTCTCTCTCAGCACCAATTAAAAACTGGGGTTCTAAGAAAAAAAAGAAGAGAGAGGCGCACCTGCAAAATCAACCGACACACATAATTAGGTTCCGCTCTAATCGGTTCCACCTGGATTTCTATAGAAAGTCGCACAGAATTAAAGATGTTTGTGTACCTCTGGAAAACTTGCCCTACTTAGCAGGAAATTGGAAAAAGTTCGGAAGGTTCGAAATGTCACTTCTTCTCAAACGTACGAAGGTCTTCCGTGCTGCGTTCCGACCCTTTTGTGGCACGACAGTCTGTCTGTTGTTTTCTGAACAAGGTCATCATAATGGTCTCATTAAGGTGCGACTTTCTGTCCACATTCATCATGTCGTCCTCAAAACGGGCCCAAGCAGAAAAACAAGGCGCTCCAAAGTGCAGATGAATCATCTGTTCATGGATCAGTGCTGCGTTCAGGGACCGTGTGAAAAGAAAATTGTCTTTTTCTTTTTAGGTGGATTTGTTTTCATTTGATTTTCTAATGATTTAGCTTTATTTATTTGGGCTTCCTTTTTTAGGAAGACTGAAATTGTTCTTGTTGAGTTTGTATTTTGTCCCTTTGAGATTCATTGTAAACAGAAACACTGCAAAAACTCAGTGGTAACTTTTGACTTCATCTTATTATTCATCAGAAATACATAGTGCACGTTTTTCAGTACAATTACATCTTAATCTCTGACAGATTAACATCCCTTCCATTATTTTTGCTTTCATTATTTATCTCCAGTGGAGGTTTTAGTTGGTTTTAAGTCAAAAGGTGCAATTTGAATGATATGGAACCAAGCTGCAGCCAAAACCAGGAGCTGCTGCTCCTTCCGCTTCCTCGCCGCCGCCGTTTGTTCAGTTTTTTCCACGCTCTGTCTCCCACTGCAGGCAAGTGCTGGTAGTGCTGTCCCAGCTGGAAGGGAACGCCGGCTTCTCCATCACGCACCGCCTGGCTCACCGCAAGGCGGCCCAGGCCTCGCTGGGCGACTGGACCCCCACCAAGGCCACCCACAGCCCCCAGCTCACCCCGGACATCGACGGCCTGCACCGGCCGCGCCCACTATGACCACCGCCCACTGCTGCACGCAGACTGCACGGACTGTGACCCCCCACCCCCGCTCTGTCAGACCACTGGAGGAAAAAAGAGGGGGAGGGGGAAGAAGAGGAGGGGTTGGGGAGGAAGGTGGGATGGACAGCATGAACGCTTCACGGGGTCTTCGCCCGGTTCAGTCCCTCGCCAAACGGATGTGCCACGACGGGAGATGGAAGCAAGCTGCACTCGACCCCCACCCCCCCGAGGTCCGACTACTCAGATATGAGTCTCCCTGTTTTTTAATTTATTCTTCTTTTTTTTTTTACAATGTTTGCCGGTACGAGCGCTGTGCGTGGACAGAGCAGACGGGGCTCGTGTGCCGTGACTACTGAGCCATCCTCGCCAGCCCACATTCTACGAGCCAATCACCCGCACCCTTCTAGGAGGGGGGCGGGGTTTCACCGCACTCAGCCCCTCCTCCTCCTCCACCGCTCCTTTTTATGGTACTTCATGAGCCAAACCAGAGTTCTACTTCCATAAATACATAGATATAAATATAAATATACGCATATATATAGATTTCTTTTATTTTACGACATCAACATCAGTCTTACTTGTTTTCTACTCTTTTTTTTTTTTTAAGAAAAAGGTTGCGGAAAAAGCCATTTTATTCATCCAGTACTGTCTGTTCGTCGCCGCCCCCTCCCCTCTCTCTTTCCGTCACTCTCGCTCTAGCTCAGGACCAAACTCACCATCTGTACGCTGGAGCAGCAAGTCAGGTGACCCGGTGGCCGCTGGTCCCTGGACGCTGCTGCTGTTAAAAGTAGCTGTGAGGGTTTTTTTTCTTTTTAATCTTGTCACTTGTTATCTTGCGAGGAGCCGCGTTGCTTCTCCAGGCTGACATGCAGCTCCTCCTCCTCCTCCACCTCTTCGTCACAATCCCCTGCAGAGACAAACGCAGTTTGGGAGCTAGCGTTCTTGATTCCCCCTCGGCCTCGCTGGCTCTTCTCATCCACTTCACATTGTTTCTCTCCGTCTCCTGGTGTAGTGTTGCCCTCTTGGATCGGTACGTTTGTTTTTTGTTTTTTTAATGTTGCAGATCGAGGGCCTGTATTTTATCTGAGTGTGTTGGTTTGCTTTGGCAGCTGCCAGGCTGCTCTGCCACTGGGGGGGGGCTCTTAAAGAGGAGCTGCCGAGTTTACTTCGCAAGGTTAGGGAGTATTTCTGTCTTTATTTTTTTATTTTTTTTAGTTGCCGCCTTCTGCGTGAGCATCTGGGCCGTTCTCTTGCGGGAGGCGGTGCGTTAGCGGCACTGGTGTGATAACAAATTGCCCGTTTGTCAGTGGGGCCCTTGAGACGTGTTGTGGCTCAGAAAGCGGTTTTCAGTCCCCTTGTAGCTGGAGTTGCGTCACAAGAGGGCGGTGGTGCGGGTCTTAGGTGCTCTCTCATGACCCCGCCCACTCCCCCTCTTCCCCAGCCATCACTCCCCCAGCTGTCAGTCCTCCGCAGGCGGCGCAGATGTTCAAACAGAGAGACGGGGAAGACGCGTTGCGTGGTACTTTTGAAAGAAAACAAGCTGAAGCAGGAAACGCCTTTAAAGAGAAAAGTGCCAGATATCTGACTAAAGTGTCATGAGTTTGGGGGGAAAACTTGAAAGCTGCTAAGATGAATATCTTCTTTTGTTCCTTTTAGTCAGACAAATTTTTTAAAGCATTTCTTTGTTTTCTTTTTTCTTTTTTCTTTTTTCTTTTTTGCCTTGACTTCATTTTTGAATTTGTTGCACTAAACCGAACAAAAGATAATTAGACATTATGAACTTCTACGGGCTGCTTAGAAGAATAGTGAAATTAAAGATTTTTAAAGGTCCCAGATTTTTTTTTTTTGTCCCGGACTCCAGTGGAAGCAGTTTGTGTTTTAGCAGGCGGGCAGCAGATGAACTTTTCCCCAAAGGAGTTCATTGACAAAGTGACTCTTGCATCATTTGGGACCTTTTAGGTTCAGACTTTTAATCCTCCCTTCTCCTCTCTCCGGTTCCGGTTGCCAGGTCCTGTTAGTCTGAAGGATCTGCTTGGTTGCTAGGTCCTGTGAGTCTGAAGGTTCTGCTTGGTTGCCAGGTCCTGTGAGTCTCAGAATTCTGCTCGTCGGCACGTGGACACTTTTTTTGTTTTTGCAAGAATAAAAACTACTGCCGCAGTTTCTGTGACCAATTCCCGTCGTTTGTGTAAATATGTTTCCCCAAAGAAGTGATGACCACTCTCGGACATTATTTGTCTGCCCCGTGTCCGAGGGAGCGAGCGAGCGTGTGTGAGAGAGAGTGCGTGAGAGAGTGTGTACTGGATTCTTGTGTCTAATTTATTTGTGTGTTTACGTGATTGGCTGGCCTGTTGTCTAATGACTTGTCTAATACTGAATCACACATGAAGGTTGTGTTGGTTTCGGGCTTTTAGCTCTTTAGCCGGTGGAAGGATTAGGTTGAAAAGAAAAGGAAAAAAAAAAAAAACCTGCACTGAAAACCACCTGTAACGAACGAGGCACCTCAGAATTCAGTGTCACAGCTGGATTCTTTTTACATTTACATGATTTTTGTCTCGGTCTTTTTTTTTTCTTTTTTTTTTGTAATCATCATGACTGTCACGTTTTGCTTTTGGCTCTTTGCTGATGCCCACTGAACTTAACTCCTCTTCTGTGAAGTTGTGCTCGGAGACTCTCCTTGCGTGTTGTGGGCGCCCCCTGCTGTTGCAAAGGCTGCAGCCGAGAGGACTCAGATCTTCGCAGCTGACCGCCTCTCTCCTCCTTCCTCCGGTTTCCCTTCTTGTAAATGTACAGACTGCAAACATAAGCCACAATAAAGACGAAGATAAATCCATGAACCTTTTAAATACAAAAAATAATAATAAAGTGGTGGTATGATCAAAGAAACAAACACAATGAAATAAATCAATTTCAGCGTCACGCTGGAAAAAATGGAACTCATGATGAATGTGATATATTTTATTGATCTTTTCTCGGGTGGAGGGAGATGTGAGTATATGTGTACAAACATGTATGTTTAATTTTCAATCTCAGGCTCCAATGGACCAAATAAATTTTTTTAATAAAAAAAAGAATCATCTTTGTCATCATTTCTAAACGTGCGAAGTGTCTCGTATTGTAATGCATCGTCTCTGAATTAAAGTGCAGGAACAACGAGGCATTTTAACTGGTGTGTGTATAAAGCCTGAAAAACTTTACCCATACATTTAAATATGTAATGTATTCCTCTTTCCTTATGGTGTCTTGATCCCACCAGAAGCAGCTGCAGATCTCTAGACAGCTTCCTGTTAAAACCTAAGAACTGTAGGTAAAAGGAGGTTGGGGGGGCGACGACTGGCCAGTGTTAGAGGGCCGAGGTGATGCCTGGCCAGGTTTGTTTTCGGTAGTGCAAGAGTTGTTGTGCCCATTGTGATGTCACAAAGGGTTGGTTTTCTGGGGAAAAACCTGGAGTCATCAGAAGAAATGAATGAAATGCTTCAGGACGGCCTTTCTGCTGAGGTGAATTAAGACACTATACGAGACATTTGAAATTAAAATAACTTTTTTTCTGCGCAATATTTAATCATCATGGATGAACACTTTGTTTAATTGAATTCACTTTTCATTTAATTCAATTAAACATTGAACATTGAATTCAATGTCCAATTAAACATTGAATATTTAATCATCATGGATGATTAAATATTCAATGTTGACACGCTTCAGGTCCTTGCCAGGCTTCCTTTTTAAGCCTGTCTAACACCCTGAACTGCTCAGTTACCCTGCAGCCTTGATGGTGTTCCTCCTCCTCCACCTCATCATCTATAAATGTACCTCTGCCCTCTGCTCCCTTCGCCCACCCACTTTTATCAGCCTCTGAAGGCAAAAACTCCTCCTCAGTCCATCCGACTCCCTACCCCTCCAACTGCCCTAGACGCTACATCACCCTGAGTGCAGAAGCCACTTTGCTTTGGGACGCCGGCCACAGCAGGGACGGCCAGGAGGGTTTGGCAGTGCGGCGACAGCATGAGGAGCCGTCAATCACCACTGTATGACCTGCGCTGACATTCCAGCGGAGAAAAAGCCTCCTCGCTCTACACAGGAAATCAAAGGTACGGATACCGAAAGATCTGTCCGCGGTTTGTTTTGAACGGCCTAGAAAAATAATGCGTTTATGTCACAGATCAGATGTTCAGATCTAAAGTGTTTCCATGTTGAAAACTTGACACAGTGAACTTCAGATAAGACATATAACCGTTGGCCCCGTCTCTGTTTGAAAACCCAAATTTCCTGACCTTGACTTAAAAGGACTAATGAGATAGAGCCTTGGATTGTGTCTGCAGATGATGTAATCTCAAATAATTTCCTGGAAACCCTGTCAAAGAAAGAAAGAAAGAAAGAAAAGAGTCTCAATGAAGCTGTTTTCTACCAGTGACATCATGAATCTTTACTGTAAGTGTATAAAAACATTTGGGAGGGGAAAAAACGGTTTATCTGGAATCTCTTTCAGCAGTGTCAGTGCCATCACAAATAGAGACAGATAGACAGACAGATAGATAGACAGACAGACAGATAGATAGATTGATAGATTTACTTCATTGATCCCAAACTGAGAAACGCTGTTGTTGCAGCAACAAAAACAACAACAAGAAAAACTAAGTTATTTAAAATGGAATGAAAGAACAAGAGCAAGAAGCAAGAAGGCAGAGGCAAGGTTAAGCAAAGTTTTCAAAGCCAGTTAACGTTCGGTTCCAACTGTAGTTGGTTTAAAGTTAAAGTTCTATATTAAAATAACACCACAACACAAGGCGATCCACTGCAGCCCGTTAAGGCTTTACCTTATAGGGCTGCAGGCGTCTCGTCCGGCCAATCAAATCATTGCGTGCATATGCAGCCCTCAAACTGGACGGTTTTTGGGTGTGATGGTGTCCAATAAAGTCTAAAGAAAGACTGGAGGAGCTACGTGAGCTGCCCATGTGCGTGTGTGTGTGCGTGCGTGCATGCGTGCGTGTGCGCGTGCGTGCGTGTGGGTGCGGGTATTCCACCAGCTGATGATCACATTTCACACTTCGCTCACCACTTACACACACACCTAGAGACTCCACGGAGAGGTCAAGTAAATAAATCATGCGACACCCAAGTGTTCTTGGTGCGGAGGAACATTCCTGCTGCAGCCTTTGGCTTCAGCTGAGACGCCTCAGCCTCCCTGTCCATCCATCCCAGCCTGTGTGTGTGTGTGTGTGTGTGTGTGTGTGTGTGTGTGTGTGTGTGTGTGACAGAGAGAGAGAGAGAGACAAAGTGTGTATTTTAAAACACAACAGGAGTCTCGCTGTTGTCACGTCCTGCTAGGGAAGCTGCGTCTGCGCAAAGATAAAGTCGACGCTGAGAGAAGATGGATGGTTCGGTGGAAAGTCGATGGATCGTGTTGGCGGGGGGGGATGCTTTTTCCCTTTTTTCCTCCTATCATTTAAAGTGTTATCATCACTCACTGAGGCAGCAGTGATATCATTTCACTCCCCCCTCAACCCCAGCCACCCGTCTTGGTTTTTTAATCGCAGTGAAACTCTGTGTTGTGTCACCTCGCTCATTGTCAGGCAGCCAAGCACAAACCCCTTTGTTTGCGCGACACACATCCAGGCCACCTCTTCTCCATGGTCAGGCTGACCTGGTGGTGGTAGTGGTTGAGTGTGTGTGTGTGTGTGTGTGTGTGTGTGTGTGTGTGTGTGTGTGTGTGTGTGTATGTGTCTGTCTGTCTGTCTGTCTGTCTGTCTGTCTGTCTGTCTGTCTAAGGTGAAGAGATTCTGACTGTAGACAGAGAATGAATGAGCGCCAACATCTCCCAGGAAGTCATGAACAACTGAAACTATAATCAAACTGCTGCCTTGTTGTCACTCAGTCAGAGTCAAGTTGAACCAGTGTTCCATCGGAATGCAAACCAAACTCCTGTTTAAGGCTTTTGCTGGCAGACAAACAAAGGGACATGAGATTCTCGGAACAGTCTTGATATTTTAATGTTACATTCGCTTTTCAGTGGGATCTGACTGCAGCATCATGGCCTCTCCGATCCCGGCACTCCCACAATCCTTTGCTCCAGGGACCGACAGCGTCTTCTCCGACCAATCTGGCTTCTTCTCTCTGGACTCCAACGTTCCCGGGCTGTCCAAGGTGATCCTCAGCAAGCTGGACATGAAGGACTACGGGGAGTACAGGTACCTTTCACACATGTTCACACGCCCGCCGTCTTGACTCACAGCTTCCACTCAGACGCGATTTCCTTTGCGATTCGCTTGTGAACTGTCCAAACAGGACGGCGGTAGAGGGAAAAGCCAAGGGGATCAAATTCTGCAACTACAAGGAGATGTTCCAAAGGCTGGAGGAGACGTTCCACTTCTGCACCGGCTGCAGCAAACTCCCGGAGCACCTCCCCGAGGGCCAGGCCCTCAAGCGCTGCGCTAAGTGAGTGCAAAGCCGCCGGCCCAGGGTCGCCGCCGAGGTGTGTTGTTGGTGCGCCACGTGACTATCGTGGTATTCTGGAAACCGCAAGTCGTCGACTGTGGACATCGGAGCCTGGGGTCATGAGCGCTTGTTGTTGCACTCACACCTGGTAGCTGCCAAGTGTTAAGGTCTTCACCGGCCAGCTGGAGCTTAGACGCCAGCGGGAAAAATATAGCCGCGCATCCTTCCCCCCATGTGTTGGCAGCTTATTAACGTTTGACTCCGGATTTGTCGAGGACGAGGCTGCGAGATCCGCGAGGAACCTCTATCTTTTTCATCATTACCTTGTTGTCTTTTTGTGACTCCCCCCTCCCCCACTTCTTCTCACTTTCTGCTTGTCTCGTTGCTCTCACTGGCACACACACACGCACGTGTGCGCGCGCGCACACACACACACACACACACACACACACACACACACACAGCACTTGGATCCAGGAACCCTTGAAATTCCCAGCTGCTGCTGCTTTTCTCCCCCCCAAAAAAGAGGAAAAAAAGAAAAGTGCAGTTACCATCAGCAGACATTAAGGCAGGAAGATAGACTAAAGTGCTGACAAGTAAAACTATCTCTGACTTCGGAAGAGGTCGCCCACCTCCGGAATAGATCCAAAAACTGCAACTCGCTGACTTCCCTTCGCCTTCCTTTTCTTTTTTCTTCTCTCTTTTGTCGTGAAGAAATAATGCCATTCTTCCACAGAAAACTTTCAAGGGCACCATGTGTTTATTCTCACAGAGTTATTTCCTCCCCCTTCTCCCTAACCACCACCGCGATCGCTCGGTCCACTCGTAAGCTCTTCTCGGAGGATTAGCGAGGCCCAAAGTGCAGAACACACCGGCTTATAAATGATTTTATGGAAATGCGGGCGCCTGTACAGCAGCAACGAGCGACTGGAGAGTCGGTGAACTCGTCCTCCCGAGGCCGCAGCTGGCAGCTGCTCTCGCACCCATTAATCCAACACATTACCTCGACGACAACACAGAGCCTCCACGCAGTGAGGTATCGCCGGCCAGGTTCAGTTTACGCTGTTAGGACGTGACCGCCAATGAAAAGGACCAAATGTAAAGACGGGCTAAAGATGCTGGTCGTGCTCAGTGTGGATCGCATTACACCAGCCCGGGCTGGAGCCGACGCAAAGGCCAAGGCCAGCGTTCGCATTCCAGCATATTGCAGACGTTACGTATAGTGCACATAGCGAGATATATAGCTGATGTCACACAGACTGACAGTTTATTTTCGGCCAGCAGGGTATCAATATCTCAACCAAGACAATGGAGTAGAAATAATATGTGGTATTATTATTAATCAATATCAATAATATTTTTATACATATTAAAATGTAATTGAATGTTAAGTAATTAATTTCACGTAGAATTAATTGATTTTTATCTCGTTTTAAATTAAACACCACACATTTTCACCTTAAAATCAGGCTGTCAAACAAACATAATTTTGACTGAAAGCTAATAAAAATGTAAAAAAAAGCAATGCTGCAAGTGTATATGCAGTATATAAAGTCTGAGGTGTCGTTTTCGAAAATGCAAAACATTAGCATACATACATACATACATACATACAGACTTTAAAATGACATTGTAGACAAATTTTGTTTGTTAAAAGTTAAAACCTACTTTACTTCTTTTTGCAAAAAATTCATCCTTTCAGGTTAATGCACTGAAACTACAACATCATGACTTTCTGACTAAGCAGTAAAAACATCTTGGAGAGAAAAGTTCTGCCTACGTAGACACTTATGTGACTTCTGTCTCTGGAATAATTGTATTTTTCCACAGTGTTCTGCTGCGCTGCTTTCTGACCTCATCTTCTCCCATCCCAGGTGCTTGAACGTGTACTACTGCACCAAGGACTGTCAGAAACAGGACTGGCCTCAGCACAAGACTGTTTGCAAGAAGCTGCGTCTGGTTGCCATCGACAGACTGGTGGAGTGGCTGATGTTCACCGGTAAGAGGCTTTCAGAGGAGGTGGTGCCAAATTAAAATCTGTCTGAGGTGACTGAAGTGAAGATTAGCTTGCAGTGCCTTTTTGAAGCTGGCAGACAGTGACTGATGGAGGGATTAAAACTGACATTGAAACAAAATGACTGACATGATGATTGAAGTGATTCCGCATCTCTTTGATGCTTTGAACTGAAGGCACAGATGAGAAGATGATCTGCGCCTTTTAGTTTTTCTTCCGTGTCAAAATAATCCAACAAGATGTACAAATGTTTTCACACAGGAGACCTTCCACTCCCCACCCAGAAGTGGTCCAAGCCTGCCTCTGAGGTGACGAACTGGGACGACTGGCGGTCCAAGCAAGGGGACATGACCCCCCTTCTGGACACCATCTGCTCGGGCACCAACATGACGACCCTGTGGAAGAACGTTGGCAGGCCAAGGCCAGACGACTCGGACCTGCGAGGGTCTCTGTGGCGGATCCAGAGCGAATTCCTCTCCAGGGTCCTGACGGTGGGGATGGCCATCAGATATTTTGGTATCGACCCGTACGCCAAGCCACTCACTGTACATCTGGCTGGGGCGTCGCACAACGAGACCATGGCGGCCAAGTTGACAGACTACGACGAGCTGAACAACATATTCCCGGGACACCAGGGTATCGAGATCGTCATGGTGGGGCCGGAGGTGGTGGACGGCCCCATCATGAGGCCTCCGCTCAGGGCTTTTGGCCCCAGGCAGAGGGTCTACATCAGCGCCTACAAGGGCCTTTACCACCAGTTCTGGGAGGACGCGGTGGAGCCGGGGGAAGCAGCCAAGCCTGACCTGGTGGTTGGATACCATCCTGGTATGTACATATATACGTGTATTCTATCACTGTTTATTTGTGTATTCACGCAGAGATATCCTGGACAAGTCACAAGTTCATGATAGAGCACAACACAGAGACAAACAACCATTCACACATGGAAAAGTAGAATATCAGTCATCAGACTTGTGTGCCTGTCTTTGCACTTCCTCACGCACCCTCCGATCCGCAAGCACAAACACCCTCCAAGCCCCCAGAACCAAGCTCTGCACCATGGGTGATCGGGCCTTCAGCTCTGCAGCCCCCAGACTGTGGAACTCCCTTCCCGACCACCTGAGGGCCCCACAGACTGTTGATGTTTTTAAGCGAAACCTAAAAACCCACCTTTTTAGAATAGCTTTTAATTGAACTCTGTAGCACTTTGAGATTGCTTAAATGTAAAGTGCATTATAAATTAAAATTATTTTATTTATTATTATTATTATTATTATTATTATTATTATTATTATTATTATTATTATTATTATTATTATTAGCCACTGCACCGCCTTATCACCCTTCTATTTATATTACGTGATTTATCTTATTTATCTCTCCGGTAAGGGACCCACAAGAAATAATTTGGGTAGGGGAGGGAGAACTTGGAAGGAGACCAGAAGACGCTTCTGTTTTGATTTGTTGTTGCTGTTTTAGCCGGGATGCTCCAGCTCAATTCCCACTTGCTTGACAAGTGAAATTAGACGCATGTGAAGCAAAGCAAGGTCCGTGGTGAAAAAGTCTTCTGCATCCATTTTAATTTCAACCATTTAAATCTTCTCTCTCACCAGAAATCCTTTCTTGTTCTGAAAAGGCTGCCACTCGACCCTGACATGTTAGTCAAGTCAGGTTGTAAATGCTTTCCATTGGAGTTTGGCCTGATGGGGAAGTTGTTAGATTTTAGAGTTGAAATTTCAGAGGATCCGGCTCCTGTGCACAGATAGAAAAGTTGGCAAAATCTTTTGAAGATATATCTCTTTTACCTCAAAGTGCCTCTCTCACTGCTGCTAAAAATAACCACGGCTCAGATTGAGTGGCCAGCTGTCTTGGAGGAGCGGCGACTCATCGGACAATGGTTTGGTTTGTCTTTCAGCGAGAACAGAGCAAACGGGGACATGCGAAGCCCGACCAGATCTGGCCCGTTCATTAGCGTGAGGCTTTTACTGGGGATTTCGGGCGATTACTGGGGAGCAGCTGGGAAAGAGCTTGGCTTTTGATCGCCGAACTCAACATAATGTCGGTAAAGCTGCTCGTTTGAAATGGGACTCGGATGATCACTGCTAGCTGCAGTTGTGTGCCCCGGCCCC